>NC_133563.1:1200000-1800000 GCF_048773025.1 Camelus bactrianus | reverse complement strand
AAATTCAACATCCATTTATGATAAAAACTCTCCAGAAAGTGGCATAGAGGGAACATACCTCAACATAATAAAGTCCATATATGATAAACCCATAGCTAACATCATACTCATTGGTGAAAATCTAAAAGCAGTTCCTCTAAGATCAGGAGCAAGACAAGGATGTCCACTCTCACCACTTTTATTCAATATAGTTTTAGAAGTACTACCCACAGCAATTAGAGAAGAAAAAGTAATTAAAGGAATCCAAATAGGTAAAAGAAGTAAAACTGTCACTGTTTGCAGATGAAATGCTACTATACACAGAAAATCCTAGAAACTACTAGAAAAATATTAGAGCTCATCAATGAATTTAGTAAAGTTGCAGGATACAAAATTAATACACAGAAATCAGTTGCATTTCTATATATTAACAATGAAATATCAGAAAAATAAATTAAGAAAACAATCCCATTTACCATCACATCAAAAAGAAAAAAATACCTAGAAATAAAATACCTAAGGAGGCAAAAGACTTGTACTCTGAAAACTGTTAGATGCTGATGAAAGAAACTGAAGATGACACAATCAGATGGAAAGATATACCATGTTCTTGGATTGGAAGAATCAATATTGTTAAAATGACCATATTACCCAAGGAAATCTACAGATTCAATGCAGTCCTTATGAAATTACCAATTGCATTTTCCACAGAACTGGAACAAAAAAAAATTGTTAAATTGTATGGATACACAAAAGACCCTGAATAGCTGAAAGAAACTTTAGGAAGAATGGAGCTGGAGGAATCAGGCCCCCTGACATCATACTATACTACAAAACTACAGTAATCAAAAAAGTATGGTACTGGAACAAAAATAGACACATAGATCAATGGAACAGGATAGAAAGCCCAGAAATAAATCCATGCATTTATGGTCAATTAAACAAAGGAGTAAAAGTAAAATAAAAGTAAAAGCAAAAATAAACAAATGGGACCTAATTAAACTTAAAAGCTTTTGCACAACAAAGGAAACCATAAACAAAAATCACCTATGAATGGGAGAAAATATTTGCAAACAATGTGGCCAACAAGGGATTAATTTCCAAAATATCAAAAAATAAACAACCCAATCAAAAAATGGGCAGAAATGAATGGTCTATGCTGGAGGGTGTGCAGAAAAGGGAACCATCCTACTCTACTGGTGGGAATGTAGTTTGGTGCAGCCATTATGGAAAACAGTATGGAGATTTCTCAAAAAAATTAAAATGGACCTACCATATGATCCAGCAATCCCACTTCTGAGTATATATCCAGAGGGAACTCTAATTCAAAAAGATACATGCACCTCAATGTTCACAGCAGCACTATTTACAATAGCCAAGACATGGAAGCAACCTAAATGTCCATTGACAGATGACTGGATAAAGAAGTTGTGGTATATTTATACAATGGAATACTACTCAGCCATAAAAAGTAATAAAATAATGCCATTTGCAGCAACATGGATTAATCTAGAGATCATCATTCTAAGTGAAGTAAGCCAGAAAGAGAAAGAAAAATACCATATGATGTCAGTCATATGTGGAATCTTAAAAACAAAAAAAAAGAACACTATGAACTCATCTACAAAACAGAAACACAATCACAGACAGTAAACAATCTTATGGTTACTGGGGAAAAGTAGTGGGAAGGGCTAAATTTGGGAGTTTGTGATTTACACATATTAGCCACTATATAAAAAATAGATTTAAAAAAAGTTTATTCTGTATAGCACAGGGAACTATGTTCAATATCTTGTAATAACTTTTAATGAAAAAGAATATGAAAATGAATATATGCATGTATATGCATGACTGGGACACTGTGCTGTACACCAGAAACTGACACATTGTAATTGACGTACTTCAATAAAAAAAAAATGGGCAGAAGATCTAATTAGACACTTCTCCAAAGAAGACATACAGATGACAAACAGGCACATGATAGATGTTCAATATCACTAATTATTAGAGAAATGCAAATCAAAACTACAATGAGTTATCACCTCATACTCATCAGAATGGCCATCATAAAAATTCTATAAATAATAAATCCTGTAGAGGGTATGGAGAAAAAGGAACCCTCCTATACTGTTGGTGGGAATGTAATTTGGTACAGCCCCCTATGGAGGACAGTATGGAGATTCCTTTAAAAAACTAAAAATAGAATTACCACATAATACAGCAATCCTACTCATAGGTGTATATTCAGAAAAGATGAAAATTCGAGTTTGAAAAAATACATGCACCCAATGTTCATAGCAGCACTATTTATAATAGTGAAACCATGGAAGCAGCCTAAATGTCCATCAACAGATGACTGGATAAAAAAGATACAGTATATATATATATATATATATATATAAATAATAGAGTATTACTCAGCCATAAAACGGAATGAAATAATGCCATTTGCAGCAATATGAATGGACCATATCATATTATTACATTAAATGAAGTAAGCCAGACAAAGACAAATATCATATGATATGACTTATATGTGGAATCTTAAAAAATGATACAAGTGAACTTATTTACAAAACAGAAATAGACTCAGACATAGAAAACAATCTTATGGTTACCAAAGGGGAAAGCGGGGGAGGGATAAATTAGGAATTTGGGATTAACATATACAAAATAGATAACCAACAAAGGTATAGCAGAGGGAACCATATTCAATATGTTGTAATAACCTACAATGGAAAAGAACCTGAAAAAGAATAGACTTATGTATGTATATGTATAATTGAATCACTGTGCTGTACAGCTGAAACTAACACAACATTGTGAATCAACTATACGTCAATAAAAATAAGCACATTAGGTAAAACTGAGTAAATCTGAAGGAAGCATGGACTTTAGTTAATGATAATGCACCCATATTGGTTGATTAATTGTAATAAATATGTCACACTAATCCAAGATGTTAGTAAGACAGGAAACTGTGTGGTGTGGGGTATATTTGAACTCTCTGTGGTACCTTCTCGATTTTTCTGTAAATCTTAAACCGTTACAAAAATAAATCGAGTTTTTAAAAAAGTTACCTTGTCTGAGCAAAAGAAAATTTTAGATAAATAGCAGATTGAAACTCCTCCTGCAAAGTGAGACCACAAAATGCTGATTAACTTTATTAGAGAATGCCTGTAGCCTGCACAGTGATGAGCGCGAACCCTTCACACGCGAGCAGCCTGAGGCCCTTCTAAGCGTCTGCGTCCGGGGAGGCATTTCACGGGGGTATGTAGGAAGAACGTCACCACAGACATAACGACCGCATAGCGAAACAGGGGATCATTTTTCAGTCTATGTGTTGAATAGGAACTGAATCTCACTGTTCTGGAGTGTTTTAGCTGCCCTTCCGTCACCACCACCTGGCAGAAAACCAAGGCCCTGGCAGAGAACTTCAGTTCACGGCACAGCTGAAGGCTGCTACGCGCAGCCCGATGATGGGAAGCCAGGCTGCAGGAGAGATAAGCTGACGCAGACTCGTCACTCTTAAAACTGAACTCATAAGTGCAAAGTCCTTAAAACAAGAAGCAGGTATCCTAGACAGGCAGTGTGTGTCAAGGATAACATAAGATGCCTAAAAGAGAATCCACGGTACTCAACACAACACTTTTAACTCTTCTGAGTAAAGGTTTATCCCAGGTTCTTCTGAGAGCAGGGCTTCCAGATTATCATCTGAATTCCTGGTGTGTCCTTGAAAATTCACAGCATACAAACACACATACAATATTTGCATTATTATCATTATAGTGGAACTCAGTTTCAACAAATTCTTTCCCACTATCATGAAGTTCTGAGCTAAAGAATCCTTTTAGGTGTCATTACTACCAATAACCTAGATTCAATGAACTCTATTTGGTTTTTAGACTCAAATTTCTGATGTCCCAAGTAGGTAAAAATCATATACGTGGAACCTCCTCACAGAAGGCTGTGTTAACGAGATCTGTTTTTAAGGTGCACAAGATAAACACGTGCCAGTTTTCAGTTTCTGAAACAAGTTGGTGTGGCCTTAGTCTTGCAGGAAAATATTCTAAGGAAGACACTATTAACTCGATAAATAATTAGTTATAAGAATGTACTTATCAGGCACTCTGCCAGATGTGATAAAGCCCACAAAGCAGTATATTATTTCAAGAAATAAATTTATATTTTTGGCAAAATAAGACCACAAATTTCTTCTGGGTTAATTAGGTTGTTTGAAACTCTAAACAGATTTTCCCACAATACTGCTATTCATGGTGGTTGTGAGCTTCACTCTCTCATGAGAGAATTTAACACCGCTACCAGGTATAGAGCACTTCATGGTTAAAAATAGGTGTAATATACAGCTTGAACAACTAGGAATATAACTCCCCCTTTGGTATAAGAACAAGTTCTTCTCAACCCAAAATCACAGGTGGCGGTTCCTAATATTCTGATGAAAATGACCTTCTAACGTGCACAGTGAGGGTAAAGGAGGTCTGGAAATACACAGGCAGGGCCAGCTTTACGGGCGTGAGCCCTGTGCAGTCACACAGGACCCCTCGCTGAGAAGGGTCCCCCATTTGGTTTAAGGCTCTGTTGTCACCATCTTGGAATTCTTAACAGTTGTTGAACAAGGAACCTCACTTTCTTTTTTCATTTTGAATTATGTCCGGCAAATTTCACATATAATCTTGCATCGAGGGCCTCTGTGGTATGGATCCGCATGAGGCCGAGAGGCAGAAGCATGAAGCTGCCAGGCCAGGAATGTGGAACTGAACAGCTCTCGAGACACCGGAAATGGGAGGGCCAAGGTCTCCTATGCACCTGACTGACAGGGAGATGGTACACACTCAAGGATACAAGAGAAAGAAGATACCTTTGTGATCTAAAATAGTCACAAAAAGCTTCATAGAGAGAGGGTGCTATTTGCACTCAAACTAATACACTAGTTAAGATTTTATAATATTGAGTCAGTCAGGCACCATTCTAATTTCTTTGCATATATTGACTCATTTAGGAAACGAGCACAAATGATTAAATAACTCTGTTTAGGCCCCACAGCTCCTAAGTGGCAAACCCAGGCAGTTTAGCTCCAAAGTCCACGCTCTGAACATTGCAGAGGGCTTACGGATTCAAGTGATTGCAGAGTTCATTTCCGTGAAGTCATCCTGATGCACATTTGATTTGCTGTCTCCGTTAAGTGAGATAATTTATGGAGATAAAGAGCGGTGGCATTTTATAACAATGTTACCGCAGTGATGGCAACTGTTTATGATTCTCTGGGTCATTTATTACATTCTCTTTTAGAAATAGATCTAAGTCTTTTTTTTCTTGGTAACAAGATCCTCTAAGTGACTTTTCTCATTTATTCTTCTCAGGGTTACAGCACCTAGCACACATGTCCATCAGCTATGGGCTGAATGAATAAATGAATGAATGAACAGACACTATATATATATATATATATATATATATATATATATATATATATATATATATATGTATCATGACTACCTGTTGCAAACCACTGTAATCGTGAAAGAGCTGGTCCTACCTTGCTGATCTCATCATGTGGCTGGCTGCTGGTGTTTTCTCTCTGGATTATGTTCATCAGGTCAGCACGGAACTTCTTTGCATTCAGGAAAACAAGTGGGTTGTTTATTAAGACAATTTTCACCTGATGCACGGTTTCCTTTTGGAGGAAAAAGGAAATAGATTCAGAGTTCTGAATGAAATAAAAGAGGATCACTGTCTCCAAGGAATATAGATCTGATAAGTCCAAATGCCACTCAATCTCGGAAGCAACCGCTTAGCTGATGTCTTCATTACTAAAATTTATTTGGATACCTTAATACACTGTCACACTTCTCAGAGAACATACGTACTTCCTCTTTATTAAGAACTGTTGGGCGGCAGGTATAGCTCAGTGGCAGAGTGCTTACTTAGCATGTATGAGGTGCTGGGTTCAGGAAAAAAGTTAGTATCCATGAGATAAGTCTGCAGCTTTTCAGAACATGGCCCTTATTCCTATTAATTAGGTTTGGGGTGGTGACAACCTAAAATATCCAAACAGTACCAGGAAGACTTATCCTCCTAAAAATACCCCTTCCATTTAATCTAGAAATTTAAGCTCCTTTACCTGCCCATTGGGATTTTTAACAATGAGAATACGTCCAAAAGGGTCAACTGTCGGTCACTTACCTCATAATGACATAGCCCTCCCTAGGCCGGAACAGCACCTTACAAGTGACCGACAGCTCTAACGGGGGGAAAGAAACCAAGAGGTGGTACCAGGGATGGGATTTCGCTGTGGGCAGCCCTAGATTACACTGGATTTCTAGGATGCGGGCAAGACTTAATGAAATGGAGAAGGAAACATTTCAATATAAAAGGTGTCTGCTTTGGCCATTTGCCTAGGTCTTCCTGGCAACACCGCCTTCTCCACAACCTTAGTGGCAGGGGTCTGACTTAGAGAATGAGAAGATGGTAAATTCTATAAATTTGTTTAACTCCTTACCAACTAAACAAAGTAATACTCCTTCAGACTTCAGTACAGAAGTGCTGAGGAGGAGATGCATACAGGCAAGAGATAGAAAGATAAAAGAAAATATTAGGTATGTGAATTTGGACAATTCATTTAAGCTCTCTTTGCTTCCTCATTTTCTAAAGTAGGTAAATTTTTAAACTAGATAATTTCAAGAAGTTTCTATAGGTACACAACTGTTTGTACTCTAGAAAGTGAGGACATTTGCTGTAAATAAACAATTTGAGAAAACAAAAACCCTTATGTTACTAAATTAACTTTTAATCAAGAGGAAGTCTCTTACAAAGAAAAATTAAAATAATTATTTGGCTTGGAGCTCTGCATCTTAGATTGGCTTACTAATCACACCATGCGACTGTGCCAGCATATTTTAAGTTAATATACTTCTTAGAGATAGGCATTTATTAAGGAAGAGAGACTCAAATTAGGCCAGAAAAGAAATTCTCATTACAGCTGAATTCACTGAAAGGGAGGAGACCTTCCAAACTGAGAAAGCTGAAGGGCGGGGTGGGGGGAGGGAATGAGTGGAGAGGGGTGACTGATCCCCACTGTACTTCACGTTAGCTAAAAATTCCACCCAGTAGTTCATATTCAAATCTTTCTCTTAGATTTTCCCCCTTATTTTTGACACAAAACATTAAATAATAAGTGGGGCATGACAGTCTGATAAACTTCAGATTTTCATGTGACACAGTTATTATTCGGGTAGGTGATCAGACTGGAACCAAGTGTCATAGATGTGGAGAAATTTCAGCATCTTCCTCCTTCTAAAAATCCCACGTTCACTTCCTCACATATTCAGCCTGAGAATAAGGTGTGCATTCAGTAGAATTTATTAACCAGTGATCTCTAAACTGAGAAGTAGTCAAACTAGAATTCTGTTTCAGAGCTAAGAATGTCAGGTACGTGGCTGTGACGTATGGGGTGGGTACACACAGGACTTTAAAGGTCTGAGAGTCAGTCTGGGACTGCACTGGCACTAAATTCCTATGGAAAATTTGAAGGGAGAAAAGAAAGAGGTAAGAAAGAAAAGAAAGGCAGCATTGGCAGAAACCTTGAGCCTGGGACACCTTCAAAGTCTTTGAACTCAAATAGCTTTCTATGAGGCAAGTCTCTCAACTCTTATTCAAAATGCAAGCCCTTTCCCTGGGTGTCACGGAAGGACCCCGGCTGCTGCTTCCTACTTCCAGTCTACTCAGAAACACCCTGACACTACTCCTTCTGGTGGGAGGCCAGTTCTCTCTGATCTGAGCGCAATCATGACATACTAAAACAAGTGAATATAAAAACAAAGGGAAAAAGATGAGCCAAACATTACAAAGCAGGTTCAAAGTGAGGCCAACTTTTTTAATTGGCAACAATTCAAGTCAACATTTTTTCCTTCTCTTTCAACTTGTTTTTTTGGTTATCCTCCAGAACAAGAAGCTAGAACTCAAATATAACTAAACACAGATTGGACAAGGCAATTTATGTAAGCTGTTTCCTTAAAAAAGTGCCCACTGTGCAAAGAAACCAATCTTATTGGCATTAATTACCGTCTGCTAATAATACAGAGTCATTTGTGTTAAAAAAAAAAAAAAAAAACCATGATCCCACTTTGCTTAATTTTTTCCCTATTCCTTATTTTCCTCCATCATTTAATTGGGAATAGAATATTAGTTTAGTCTGGCTAGTTTATGACAACATAGTAATGGAGAAGAGGTTCCAAATTGCCTGAACTAATCTGGACCATGAGTCTACTGTGAACTGTGCTTCTGTGAACTGTGCCATCCTCTTATCTGAATGCTGATACAGGAATTCTCTTGTTTCCACTGATTTGTTACATGTTGATTCCCACATACATAGGGGTCACATATGCCACTGAAAGTTCACACTAATCAAAAACAGAATTATCATTTTTAAGTTAGTAATTTATAGCTGCTTCTCATGGTATCTAAAAACTACCTGACCCACAAAAATTGTCAACTACACAAGAAAAGGAAACTAAACTTACGTCATCCACTTCTCTCTTCAATTTAAATTCCATTTCTTTCATATTTTTTATACTCAGAGTTTTTGCTCTAGAATGAAGCCAGATAGAAAATAAAATGTTATTTCATCACTACTACACTAACCATGAAGAAGTTAAAAGGGCAAGTCATTTGACTGTAACAGTTAGACCGTCTCTAAAATGGTTCGGCTGCTGTGTCCAGTTTGTTGATAAAACAATGTATACATCTCTGGGATCACCAGATGCAGAATAACAAAAGAGACAGCTAAACAGAGATTTTAAAACGTAATTTATCTCATCTGGGCTTCTAGCATATCTTCACGCTACAAGAGGTGGATTGATAAGAGCAATAAAGGAGACGGCTAGAGAATACATGGTCTTTGAGAATATCATGTTTTAGGGGAAAGGAATTAAAGAGGAAATCAGTGGTAAGATAGGACCAGATTACGATGAATCTACACATATAGACTCCGTAAAGATAGAATTTACAGAGGCTAAAATTAGTATTTTTAAAAATATATTATTTCACAACGAATTTTAAGGGAAGGATGAGAAATGAGTAGAAGCGTTGTCAGATGACGAACACTAGGGAAACAGAAAAAGAATTGGTCAAAATAGGGGAATGGTTTACAGCTGCTCAGTTAAAAAAATGAAGAGAATGTGTTCTTTAACAAATTACCTTTAAAAAGTAGCTAGATTAATACAGCTTCTGAAAAACTAGATTTCAAACAATTACATTCTTATATGGTTTGTGTCTCATTGGATACTATATCCTTTCATGTAATTTAAAAAAAAAGAGCTCTGTGATGTACTGTATGGCGATGGGGTTAATTTCTTGACTTTAATGGATTTTATATGTTCTATTTTGTAGTTCTGACAAAATATTTCCCATCATTAAGACCAACATTGTTATATATCACAAGTAAATAAAAACTTCTCTTTTTCTCTCTAATTCTAAATAAAACATGAGATTGTAGTACTTCCTGTCCCACAGAAATAAAAGTAACTGGCGACACCATATACTTCGCTGCTGTGTCAGAATAAACAGAGCATTTAAACAAGATCTTACCTCGGGAAGCGACCAATCACAACAGCTACGGTACAGACAACACCAAACAGCAGCCCCACATTGGCAGCAAAACATATTGAAAATATATATGTACTGACCCAGATGCCCTGAAAGAGAAGCAGGAAACAGAAGATGTGGGTCCTTTGGTATTCGCGTCTTTCTCATGATTGCTCAATTCCTCACCATCTTTTTCTAGAACATTCCTGTGACAAAAATCTCTCAGCAAGAAAATATGATTTAAGAAGCAATAAACAGAAGCCCAGGAACACAGAAACAAATCCAGGCCCCACCAGACTTCCAGTGGCCGAGGGAAAGGGAAAGGCAGAAGGGAAAGGTGTGTTGTTTTGTACACAGATGCTGCCAAACCCAAAGTTCAATCCCCAACAAACGCTATTTAAGACCTGTGAATAGTTGATTGATGTGTTTGGTTCCAAAGCATGCCACAATTTCCTACTGTTTTCTCATTTAATGCAATATTACCAACAATTGTTTGCAGATTTTTTGTCATTCACAATAATATTCTGTTTTTAGGATTTCTATAAAAAGAACAAAGGTAGCTAATTACTGCAGAAGACTGTCAAAGCCTAATGTTAAAATGACTGACTCCAACGACACAACCAAAGCCACTTTTAGATCAACCACTAAAAAGAGGGTTATAATTTTATTTGCAAGGGTCACTTCTTGTGAAACTGTGAAAGCTAAAAAAATCAAGGCTAACTTAGTTTTGGAAAATATTTCAAAAGATTGCAAGAAAATTCTATTTCTCCTTTAGTTGGGATTCCAACATTATAACAGTTTTGTCTACCATCTGAAATTACAATTTGCAACAAGATACTGTATTATAGTTGGCAATTCTAAGTTTATTGCCAGCAAAAAAAAAAAAAATGATTTGAAAGCAAAATAATTTGTGAAATCTAGAAGGTTATATTTTCTAAATGTAAAATTCTGCATTTACCAAATAGTAGACCAACAAAGTTTCCAAGCTCTCTTTTCCCCCAAATTACCTGCATTACTTTATCTATGCATGACGTTCTAAGGTGACACCTTTCTTTCCCAATAGTGGCATTATCACCTTAAAGCATCTTCAACAACATAATTCAATTCCATACACTAATGAAAAAGTTAAAAACTTCTCTATGATCTGAAAACAGCAGATTCTTGGGGGGGGTATAGCTTTTGTCCAGACAAGTTTGAAACAAATGTTTCTAAAGGGTATTTTTAACCTTTGAAATTCCTCCTTGTCTGTATTATTTATCTACACTGAGCTTGAGTGGTTCTTAATGTTCAGCTATTTCCAACAGCTAAGCCCTTGGAAGCAAATGGACAGATTTTTATCTGTAAAATCCATTTTTGATATAGAAGAAACAAACATTCTGGAGTAAGACAGAAAGTATGTTTTGAACGTTCTCATGTTAAGATCTATCACCTTCAAATGTAACGCTAAGTTAGCACTTACTAGCATCATCCTCAGCCTGCCATCTAACAGCTTAGACACTAAGATGTTCTTCCTCTATCCCGGTGAATGGACAGCCATTTGAATCTTCTGTCTGTGCACAGTGTGTTTTTTCCTTCCTAATGTGTTACATCAGAATTGATCATGTACAAAATAGGGCTTCAAGTTTTAATCATTACTTCAACTTGCCATGATTGCTCTCTTTCTCTCTCATCCCCTAATGCTGACTGCACCTGCCTGAGTGTGGCAGAATAAGACCTCACCGAAAGCTTTATAAGTCCTATGCCTCCTGGTCAACCTCATGATTCAGTGTGGCATAGAGAACTGAGGACCCTGGTCCCTGCCATTTAAAAAGCCACAGAGCCTGGAGGCCATGATTCGTCAGAGCAGCCAGAAATGTTGGTACCATCTGGTTCTACTTTTAAAGTGTATTTACTCTCCCACAACATCCTCTATTGTAAGCTGGGCTTACAATGCTTAGTTATTTCCTGGGGCTACATTTATAATTTTGAAAAAAAAAAGTTCAACTGGAAATTAGCAACACAGACAAGTGAACAGTTCCATTGGTTAGAATCAGTCCCAACACTATTCTGTAATGATTCCTACCAAAAATCCAAATGCTGGGTGTCACAGCTATAAGGAATTGGGTTCCTAAGCCCCCTTTTTTCTGTTAAGTGTTCTTACTTGGTCCCTTCCCTATTAGGCACTCACAGCCCCTAAATACAAGATAACCCCAGAGTTGACCTCAAGTAGGGAACACATGAAAACTTTCTCATTATTAAAAAGCGTATCCGTGTACAACACAGCTTAGCAGCTACTCCCTCGCTTCACCTCTCCCTGCTCCGTCTGTTATCCTACCTGCTCCACATTGCATGTCCCTGGTGATGTTCCTGACTGGAGACTTAGAAGCACTCAAGACTGGTGCATTTTGTATGATGGATCGGTGATGAGGGCTAACTGACTGAATCGCAGATCTTAGTCGCGGCCCACGCCTTCCTCATTTATTTGCCCGAGTTACTGCACTCTTCATCAGTTTGATCCATCTTCTTCAAATTACTAAAATGATCTTTCTAATGCATAAATCGTCTTCCTATTTCTCACTTCAGTGATGCCTCACTGCCTTTATGGTGCAGTCTAACCTCTGCAGGACATGAGAAGCCTTTCCCAGTCCAACCCACTCTTAACTCTCCCAGCCCCATCTGTTCACACTCTATGCTCTACCCGTCATTTCCCGGAAGAAGCCTTCCCTGATATCTCTCCCCTTGCAATATGGCAACGTGCTCTTGCTTGCGGGATTCATGAACTCCTTAGAAATACCTTTATCATGGGGTTATCAATAGTCTGTCAAATAAGCTTGCATCTTCTTATTTTTCTATTTCCATGTGCTACCTCACATATATCACCTGAAAAAGGTCATGATCCTCCATCAGCCTGGTTAATTTGGGCCTGTTGGCCTGCCTGCCAAACACTGTTCCTTCGAGTCTCTGCTCACATTTCAGCTCTGCTGTGAGCTTTCTGTATTAACCCTTCCTGAATTAAATGTTCCAGCCTCTATTTCTCTCCAGTACTAAGCTTTTCCTTTTGCTTCCAGGTTACGTTGCATCATGTCTAACATAATACGTCCCTGTTTCTGTGTCTGCATTCTGCACAATGACTCGTGTCTGAAGAGGACCAGCGGTCCTTTTCTCATCTCTGTGCTCCACGTGGCACCCAGTAGTGCACCTTGGTAGAAGCTCAGTATTACTGAGGCTTCGGAAGGATATTATTAAAGCATGTACTAGCATAAATAATCCCCCCAAATCTCGCACAGCAAAGGATCTGAAGGAGGGGGAATACACAGGTAATTGCATCTCAACATGGGAAATGCCGTAACAGAGCTGAACTGAGGCCACTCATGAAATGGTTCATCCCTATCGCAGAGGGAGAGGATTTTGAAGGTTCTTGAATAGACACATTTCTCCAGAACAAGCATGTGAAATATTTATGTTAGTAAAAGCCATACTTTATCATCGTTCAGTATAATTTAGTCTGCGCCTAGCAATATCCTGGTAACATAATGATCCTCTCAGTGAAAACCATTTAAGAAGCAATTCATTAGACTTCCTGTATTTAGAATGATCACTATTAATATGTTTATTAATAGGGTAACCTGTAATAATGCAACATACATTTCTTAGCAATCACTGCTGGCTTTTCATGTATGTTATAAACACTCATATTCTTATTAGCTCTTCTTTGATGAGTTTCACTTCCGGAATCATTTCATAATGAAAATTGGGAATCCCCAACCCACTTGAGTTGCCTAACATTTCTTTAAAAGTTCTTAAACAACATATCAATCAAATGCGACAAAATTCCATTTCTGTTTCTTATAAAGACATTTTACATTTTGATGCTTTTATTGAGTTTGAAAAAATAAACGGTAGTTTGTAAAGTGTAAGTCTCAAATGGCTAAAACTATTTTCTGCAAATGGAACTATTAAAGCTTATTTTGTAACATGTGTTTAAGCCAAAGAGGGTAATTGTAGGTCAAGTTTCTACTTACCCAATCAATTTTATCCACATTCCAATATTTTCTTAAATCCCGAAACTGTATTAACATTCCTTTCAATCCCACAACGATAATACTTGCAAGAACACACTACAAACAAGAAGTTGATGAAGAAAGCAAGAAAAATATTTTAATCTACATTTAAAAGAATCAAGGTATTTTTATTTCTTTGTTTTTGAAGTACTTACCAGAGAAAAGCAATCAACATTTAGAAGACTAAAGTAACATTCATTTTGTTTACAACTAACCTATTATTGTACTGTTGGAATATAATACCAATTCTAGAAAATCACATAGCAAACATTATGCCATTCAAAAAAAAGAAAGAAAGAAAGAAAGAAAAAGAAAAGTAATGAATTATAAGGGTGAATGTTATTAGGCTGAATGTCCTCTTTATAACCATTACTCACTGCCATTTGTTTGAAAAGTGTTTGTTGCAAAAATTAAATATTTATATCATATATTTATTTCTAATCGTCTTGAGTATCAATTACCTGGCTTCACTTGACACTTGAAACTCTTTTGAAAAGTGAACTCTATTATTGGAAGATCCTCTCATGAAAATGGTTTGTTCTTAATACATGAATGAAGAACTAGAACGAGAAAGGGCTGAGACTGTCTCTGGCTCTCTGGAGACCAAGATCTTTATCACATTTTTTTATTATTGAGTTATAGTCAGGTTACAATGTGTCAGTTTCTGGTGTACAGCACACTTTTTCAGTCATACATGCATATATTTCATATTTTCATATTCTTGACCAAGATCTTATCTGCATCACTTCAGTGCCCCAGGCGTGTGAAAAGCAAGGTAAACACAGACACTAATGTTCTGAGTCACTTTGTATAGAGATGTACCAAGGATGGCAGGATGTATTTTGTTTCCTACCCTCTTGCGCAGTACGCATTTTCTAACAGTCCAAGTTTTGATAAAATTCTTCCAGAGTCTACTTCATGTCAAAGAGATGACCTAGTTCCACCTTCCAAATGGATACAGAATAAATCTAATTCCACAATGCCACTTTTATACAAAAGTCTAAGAATCCGAAAGCAGCGTGGTACCCTCCCACCCCTCCTCCATCACATGTGGCTTATTTCCACCTCTCCATTCAGCCATTGCTTATGTCACGTAAGGTTTCAGATTTAGGATCACTGAGGCTGTTCTTCAAAGGAATTTTAAAATACAGTGATTCTCATTAAAAGTAAAGTTAAAAGGCAAATAATGACAAAGCACCGCTGTACCATGGGCAGCCAGTAGAGCAAAGGCCCTGCTGCATAGATGACCATCAGGACGGAGACGCAAGATATCAGACACGCCACCTGTGAAACATAAACCAGACAAAACAAATAAAGCCTTCAGCTTTCTTATTATTCCAAAGTTATAAGGGGGAAAAGATAATTCTTAGTTTTCCTTGATTAGAAGGAACAAAATGTTGGCATATGATTGACCAATTACATAGACCATCATTAACTATATTTTGTAGCTGAAGGAACCCGAATGTGACAGCTGACAAACTGGTGCAATCAAGTTAGGTCAGCAGTGAGAGGACAGCAGTTCCACACAAAGAAACAGGACACCACCAGCTCTGTCTCACACACATCACGGCAACGGCTTTTTTGTTGTTGTTGTGTAAGAGTGAAAATGACACTTCAGTTACAGGTCCTTTAGCCTGGTGTTGCTCAGCCTGACTCCCCTGCTCAGCTCCTAGGGAGCTGTTGGGGGAATAACTGAATATGCAGCTTAGGGTTTTTCTGTGCTGACGACAAATTTCCTGCAGAACCTTTCACCCTCTTGCTTGCAGTCCTTTGTTAGTACGAAGCAGTTACGTGGGGTAAAGGGAGTAGTCTCTTCAGTGAAACAGACTTCATTTTATTAGCCCTGAGAGTCATTAGTATTGTGTCCTAACCAACTCAACTTGCGGACAGAAGGCAGTCCAAAACATCGCACCCCGAGCTATGTCCCGCTTGATGGAGAACCTGATTTCACATAAGCAAATGTTTGTGTCTCAGTAGAAACACTTGGCTAAACTGTCAGCCCAACAAGGGAAAAGAGAGTTTTCACAGGACCAGAAAAATACCTAAAACATCATTATGGAGAAGTCAAAGGGAATAGAGTGGCTAAAAATAGATATATAAATAAGTAATCAGAGCACTAGACTCGGAGCAGAGCTCTCAGACGGTGCTGGTGGGAATTCGATAGAGCACAGCCACTCTGAAAACAGTCTAGCCACTTCTTATGAAGTGATGTATGACCCAGGACTACCTAAGAAAAATGAAAACATATGCCTATGAAAATACTTATATGTAAATATGAATAGCAGCCTTATTTTTAAACACCACAAACTCTAAATAACTGAATTGTCCACCAATTGGTGAGTAGATAAACAAATTTTGGGACATCCATACAATAGAATGCTACTCACTAATAAAAGAGTGACTGTGGATACACGCAACAGCGTGGATGAAACTCAAAACCATTAAACTGAGTGAAAGAAACTGGGTACAATTCCTTCTACAGTGAGTGGAACTCATCTAACAGCATTCTCCAGCATACGGAGGGGAAGTCCTTCTGCGGGAAATAAGTCACTGGGGAGTTAAAGATCACCCACAGAAGTTAAGTTACTGTCACTTACCTGATCATTTAGGAGAAACTGGTGATTCCACAAGATAAAAAATTTTAAACGGCAAAATATGATGACTGTCATCCCACTAGAGTGGATTGAGCAGATCACAGACTTCATTCAGATGCCCTCATAAGGGACTCATTATATCCACGTTTATGTGGAAAGAAAAAGACACCAACTGCTAAGGTGCATTTCATGACAAAATACAATGGTATGTATCCCTTTTGTGAGGCTGTTGATTCATATACTTACAGTATATCTGAAAATAAAGCTTTTAATCTTAGGTGCAGATATGAACTCGGGACAGCTGGTCTAAACTCCTTTGAAGGATCTGAAGGTCAAAGATGCAAAGTAGGGAAGAGGGTATAGCTCAGTGGTAGAGTGTGTGCTTGGCATGCATGAGGTCCTGGGTTCAATCCCCAGTCCCTCCATAAAAAATGAGACGAAGAAGAAGGGGGGTGGGGGGAGGAGGAGGAGTAAATCTAATTACCACCCCCCAAAAAAATCTAAAAAAAGAAGAGGCAAAGTGATTTTCTCAAGGTCATAGAGCTAAGGAGTTAAAGGGAACATGGATTATGAACCAGATACTTTACATATACTAAAGCTGTTATGGAAATTACAATCTAACTAAATAATTATATTTTAAAACAGTAAACTCTACGGGGGAGTGTAGAGGTCAAGTGGTAGAGTGCTTTCTTAGAAACCACAAGGTCCTGGGTTCGGTCCACAGTACTTTCTCTTAAAAAAAATAAATAAGTAAACCTAATTACCTTCCCCTACAAAAAAATATTAAAAATTAAAAAAAAAACAGTAAACTATAACCACCTTTGGGATTTTTCTTTAAATAAATTTCCCTTACCTTTTATTCACGTGGCTTTTTGTATGTGCATCAACTGTGCGCGCACTGGACCGCAGTGTCAGTCTTATCGTCAAAGGAAGTCAAGTTAAATGGATCTTACTTGGAAAAGGTGACTAATGATGGGTGAAAAAGACTATTGTTTATGTTAGATGGTAAGTCATATGATAAAATAGACTAGTAAAGAATTCTATCCCTTGAATAAAAAAAAGAAATAGACTATATGATCCAATGGCGTACGTCGGCTCCTTTAACGCACTCCCCTCATCACTGCTGGTGCCCCAGGTCAAAAGACAAATGTATCTAATTAGACAAGAGGTCCTTATCAGATCTACCCAGTGTATCTATTCCTCAGGCATAGAAATCCATGATATAATCGTTTCTGCCCTCAAAATTGTCAAAATACTGAATTTCTTTGTACCCATAAATAAAAGACCCAGATGCTAAAGTTTGGATTTGGAAAAAAATCTTTGAAAGCATTCAGTCCAAGCCATCACTTCCGTAGATGACCAACTCAGTAACGATACAAAGAGGCTAAATTAAGATCAGATATCTGCAGTGTTACAGCAGACTTCTCTGACTTCAGGTGTCTGTGATAACCCAGCCATGCTATATTTTTAATTATTACATACATTCTGAATAGCCATAGCTTTGTATGTGAAATGCTACTTTCTTATATATCTCTGATTTACCTGGAGAAAAATTTTAAAGGCAAGTTACAACCAGAAGACAGATAAATGTGTTTTCTTTTTTTAAACTCAGAAAACAAACAAAGCTAAGTGCCCCCTTCTTAATAAGTTTCAGGTTAGCTTAGGCTGTAACTAGTAGTGTTTACACCCTTAATTAACCATAGGACAGATGTTTTCTAGGCATTTTACTTTCCTTCAACTCTTTCCATTTCATACTAACTAAATTTCCAAAGATAACTTTTGGTTCCAAAAATCATAACTAATCTTATTTGAGTTATTTCTGCATATGGGATAATGAAATAATCTATATTCTCTTCTCATTACATTCTCCAACAAATATCTGAGTTAAACAGGTTGCTTACAAAGATGGCTCTGAAAGCACCAGTGTTACCTACACCCAGAGACATGGCTGGAGGGAGAGCGAGATGCCAGCCATCTCCTTCCTAAACATTTGTCAGAGGATGCAAAGAAGGTAGACAGCTCAGTACCTGCACAGCTTTGGGGACGCAGGGGGATGGGGAAAAGAGCAGGAAAGGGGAGTAAGAGAAAAAGAGACAAGGGATGCTGGGCAACTAAGGCTAGGTTAAGAAGGCTTTAAAAGAAGTCGGAAGCAATAAGCCAAATTCTGAAAGAATAAAGGAGTATAGTTTGGCAAATTAGAACCCAGAGGCAATCTCAGTGTCACGCAAAAAAAAAAAAAAAAAAAAAAATTTAAATGCCAGCTGTCGTTTTCAGCTGGAGCTGAGCTTTGCCTGCAGCCAATGCTGTCTCTCATCCTTCATGGTTCGGTTGAGCCTCCCAAACTGCCCAAAAGCACCCGTGTATCTACTCTGTTGGAAGAAGAAAGAAACACGCAGGGGAGAGAACAGGTCGGGCGGAGGCGGGGTGTGCAGTACTTCCTCCCATAATAACATTTTTTAAAGGTGAAAAATAGAAGCAAGACCCACAGCCCCTGTTTGTGCTGTGTGTCCAGGCGGCACCAAGACTTTCTTATTCTTCGACACTCACACTCTGCATGTCACATTTAGAGGAAATCACTGTTACAAAGTTCTGACATGTGCAGGATAGAGAGGTCCTTGGGCCTCTGACCATGGCACCTGGTATTCAGTGATTAGCATCTTTTGTTATTTCAATGCAAACATTTTATTCTGATTTTCTAAAGCACTGAAAGGCTTTGCCATCAACTCCATTGTATGTAAAAGGACCCTAAATGGCCTAATGCAGCCACATGTGGTCCCTGAGCACTTGAAATGCAGCTGGTGGGTATTAAGATATGCTGTAAATGTAAAATACACCCCAGAGTTTGCAGCCTCATTTAAAAAAGATGAAAATACATTATTAACCATTTTTGCATAAATTATTTGTTGAAATAATATCTCAGCTATACCGAGTAAATTAAAATATGCAATTAAAATTAATATTACCAGTTTCTTCTACTTTTTAAAATATAAGTACTAGAAAATTTCAGTTACCTATGAGGCTCATATTATGTTTCTATTAAACAGTCCTTCTCTAAAGCCTATGATTTGAAGGCTGACTTCAGGTGGGATTTTCCTGACTTCAAATGTACTGTATTAAGTCACAATAAAAGCTCTCTCCTGGCTACACCAGTACCTTCTTAGATCAGCCAAGCTGACTCGCTTTATAATTATCAGATACTTCGGTCATTTCTCATTCATTCTTTCCACACCTAGTTATTGAACACCTACTATGTGCCGGGTCCTGGCCTGGACACTGAGGATCTGGTAAACCAAAGCAGACATGGGCCCTGCTGTCTAGGAGCCGAAGTCACGAGGAGGAGGCAGGCATTTGTCATGTAACCACACAGACCAACACTTAATGTCCAGCAGCGTGAAGGGCTCCGAAGAAAAGAACACAGCTGGCCCAGTAGTGTCGATGAGCTCTGAAGGATGGGAAGGGTTAACTCGGAGGGGAGGAGGAGGCAGCCGCAGAGACAAAGGGAACAGACACCGGAGCTGTGAGGAAGGAGGAGCTGAGGCTGGAGAGCTGAGAATGAGACGGAGAGCAGGCCAAGAGGAGGCTGTAGAGGGAACAGCCTTGGTTTTCATAACATCAAAGTCTCAGTTCTAAGACCTGTGCAAAACCTTCATGAGCTTTAGGAGGATGTAACAAGATCATATTTGCATTTTAAAAGCTATCTTTCTACAGAAATACTAATAGCGTTTCTGAATAAGGAGTCAGTTGGTGAAATAACTGACAAATGCAAGATGGTTCCTACTGCTACTCTGGTGTTATTGACCCAAAAGTTGAAGGGTTCTAAGTCTTCGCGATTAATTTGCTGGATGTGAGTCTAGTACTTAAGGGAGACAGAGCTATTTAAGAGATTGCTTTTTGTGAAGTCTTATCCCATAGAAAAGCTGTTTTCACAAATAGCCTATTTAGAATAAAACTTTTTTAATATATGACTTGCCCAGTGTCTTCTTCCAATCATGTCAGTTATCAGTTATTCCTACATAAACCTAATAGTTGCTGTGCTAAAATGACGACCATGGGAAAGGATCCTTGAGTCAGGTATGCACATCAAACCAGACTCCTTCTCTGTGCAATTTAATGGGAATTGTTGAACAAATGAGCGACAATTCCAACAAGCAAAATAGCATGAAAATACCTCGCAGCCCTGCTTTGTTTCTCTGAACTAGTGTTTTTGTTACATACCTGTCATTTTATGAAGTCTGAGGAACACAGTACCTTGCAGAAAATAACTCTTAAATGAAAAGTCCTTAGAAAAGTTCTATTGTTCTAACCATTCAAACGTGTGGCCATCAGAAAAGAAAAGAAGAGTGCCTTTCCGTACCTGCCTGATTAGCTGAACAAACTGATACCCAACTCAAGTGAAAAAAAAAATCTCAGATGTAAAAATAACATGTTTTCTCAACGCACTCTCTGTTTTAGACATTCAGTATGGAACGTTACGAAGATGAGTCCGATGGTTTTGTTATCACTAAGACAGTGATTAAGGAAAGCAGTGAACGCCTAAGGAAGCCCCACGGATGAACCACCCTCGAGCTGAGAGGCACCTCAGATTCTGTTCCAGCCTTCTCTGCCCGTGTGATGGATGAAGATGCTACCTTGCTCTAAATCGCCAGCAAGTTGGAGGGACCACTGGACTAGAAACTGCCTTGCTGCATCCCAACCAAATCAGGATGTCTTAATAGTAAATAAATATTAAACAAAAGGTTCTACAAGTATTTTGCTATAAAACACTTAATAATAATAATAAAAGCAATGATAAATATTATCACTGAAGAAGTATTTATGGTGCTCAGGCATTGTGCTAAATAAGCAGGTATTAACCCACTTCAGTCACCCAGCCACTACTGGTGGAGGTACAACACAGCCCAGGCTCTGCATGCAGGCCTTTGACACTCATAGCCTTACCTGGCCTGGACATGAAGAGAGGAAATCTAACACACTATCCATGCACTCATCCTCGTGAGAAACTAGGTGGAAACTACCATGCACTCCTAGAATTTCATAAATAGAAGAGTCTTCAGAGTAAGGGATGACACTTGAGTATACTACATATTGAACATTGAAATTTAGGTTGCAAACATTTGAGAGTTTGCAAAAATGTTTATGCCAACACACGTGATGAACCTACGCTTGAAATCGCTAACTGCGTAAAAAAAAATCAATCAAATCGTCATGTAAAACAGTGTTGAATGAGAATTTCACATCTTAGCTGATGAGCTGTGGCAATTGTTGGTCAAATTATTATACATTCAGAATTTGTTGCTGTTTCCCCTCTGTACATTCGTCAATAACTTTATGAGTTAGTTTTATCCTATATTTCGATGTCCATTTATGCATATTTCTCTTGCCACTTGCCCCCAAGACCAAGAACCACATCCTTTTCCAATTTATTCTTCTACAGCCCCCCGCCCCAAAAGGACTTAACACAAGGTAGACGCCTAATAAATGTCTAAATTATCACATGCAATGTTTTCTAGATCCTCATTTAACTCCAATTTTAAATAAATGCGAATTGTTTTAATAACAGTTAGCTGTTAATGTTAATTTTTTAAATTGACATGAACAATAATTTGCTTGTATAACAGTATGTATGCAAGATTTGAAATAAAGCTATCTGAGTTCAAATCCCAGCGCTGACACTCACTAGCCTGTGACCTGGGTAAGTTTAACCCTCTTTCCCTCAGTTCTCTAATGAGGAAACTGAGGATAATAATTATACCTCCTTCACAGAGTTGCCTAAAAGATAGAGTGAGTTCATTTATATAAAAAGTATGACGCACAATGCCTGGTATATATCTCAGTACATGCTTCCACCACCACCACCATCAGCGTCCTCATCACGGAGACATCTTCATTACCACCATCATCAGTCTACCCAGCATCATACCTGGTACATAGCAGGCTCTCAAATGTCAAATTGATTTCGGTTCCTAAAAACGCATCATTGTTCCTTTAAACCAAAATGTGCGCAGACATCTTATTCACATACATACTTGTTTACTTCTCTCCTCGACAGGAATGTAACTGTCAAGGACTGGTGTCTGCGTGTAACTGATTTCACTTTATTTAAAGGAGGTGAATAAAAATGGAAGAATTTCAAGTTGACTTGTTAGATTAGCAAAAAGCACGATCAATCGGAGGCACAGCTACGCAGAGCTTTGGCTCAAAGGCTGACAGCAGTAAAGCTGCTATCAGCACAGGAATGTTTTTGTCTGCTCAGTGAATCATTCAGCTTCGGGAAGGATCTTACCTAAGAAAGGGAAGAGACGGACATCCTTGAAACTAGTTTTTTAAAAATGGAAGCAGTTAAAGTAGTCTCAGGGTTTTAGAGAGACGCTTGGTCTTCCCATCAGCTCTTTTGTTCCTGCCGAACAACAAAGTTACCTGTGTCCTTGCTCCCGTGCTGTACAGGCCGGCAGTCCTTCCCATGGCTGCAGCGCTCGGTATGCAGAAGAAAAATGAAGAAATCACATTGCTGAGGCCATGAGCCAACAATTCCTACAGGATTGATAATAGGAGACTGTCATTTCTCAATCACGACTTTCAGAGACCACAGGCAACACCTGTCATAGAACGAGACTTGTTTGTGTTCTCTTTCTGTTCTCTCCACTGGTTGTAATTTTAACCATGATTTTAAAAATAGCCAACGTTCACTGAGCGCTTACAATGAGCCGGAAACTGTTCTAAGCACTTGACTCATTTAATCCTCACAACCACCTTCTGGGAAAGTACAAGGTATTTGTTGTATCTGTCGCCAATTTCTCCTCTTTTAAGTCTCCATAACCAAGGCTTTTACTGCCACCGCTCCACCGATGACCTCCACGGTGCTAAATCCGATGGTTAATTCCTGCCTCACCGGGCCAAAAAGAGGCATCTGACACAGCTGCTCCCTTCCTCCTCCTTAAAGGCTCCTTCGAGGTCCTTCCAGGACTTCTCACCCTCCTGGTTTCCTCTTAACCTCCTCAGCCACCACTTCCCAGTCTCTTTTGTGGTTCCTTCTCATCTAACCAGTCACAAATATTGGACCACTCCTCTCTTTAATCTTAGCTACCCAAATGCACATTGACAGTTCCCAAAGTTGCATCTCCAGCCTGGACCACTCTCCTGAACTTCAGACCGATGGAGCCAACCTGCTGCTCCTCATTTTCATTTGGATAGTTAGCAGGTATCCCAGATTAACTAACCAGGCTAGTGCTCTCTACATTCCCGCCGTGGTCCTCCCACATCCTTTCCTATCTCAAGTTCCAGCTGCTTGGGCCAAACACTTTAGAGATATTTGTGACTTCTCCCTTTCCCAGATGGCTTCCACATCCAATCCATAATCTGTCCACTTCTCATCTCCTTCACTGCTACATCCTGGTCCAGGTCCTCAAATGTCACTTGGATTGTTGTAAAAGCCTCTTAACGCTTTTCTTATGCTGCTGTTGCTGGTAAATAACACAGAAGAATATCCCTGCCCTCACAGACTAGCATTCTGGTGAAGGAATGCTGACAAGAAACAAGATGAATGTGGAAAGTAAAGCAGAGAAGGGAGTAGAAGTTTTTGGAGTTTAGGATTTTAGCTTACCGAGGAAGACCTCCCTGAGAAGGGAACATTGGAATAAAGGAGGCATGCGGCTACCTGGGGGTACAGAGTTCCTGGAAAAGGAAACAGCAAGCACAAATGTCCTGAGCCAGAAACATGACTAGTGGGCTCAAGGAAAAACAAGGCAACAAGTGTGGCTAGAACAGAGTATAAAAGAAATATGATCATGGAGGAAGGCTGAAAGGTCAGGTAAAAGGCTTTTAAACTGAGTAGGACAGGAAGCCCCTGGACGATTTTGAGATGAGGAAAGACGCGGTCCGCGTTATGGACCATTGTATCCCTTCTTCCGAGACCAGTGCCTGGTGGACACGAGGGTTCAATACACACCCCACCTTTTTCACAGATGACAAAAGCGGGACCCAGAGAACATTTCAGAATGAGAGTCGGATCTAGGCGATTTAGCGCCATAGCCACTAGTCCACAGCTACCTCTGCAGACCTGTGCAGGAATGCAGGACCATGGGGCTTGAAATGAGATGCCAGCAGAAGTAGATTCTGAAACATGATCAACAAAATCTCCATCCTTTGGTTTTCTAAGAACAGACCCTTGCATCCTTCAGTTTTTACTTTTTATTCCTAAGAAGAGTAATGTTAGTGTCATTTGTATTTTGGAATCCATAATTTTTAAAAGTCAGCATGCAGTGACCAATAGATTTGGATTCTCTCCTAAAAACAAATCAGAAAGAACATTAAGATGCTCTTCTCTAAACACAAAGAAGTGTATCCTAAACCAATCCACGCAGGTCAGACTTGCACCTTTCCATGAATGGTTTGGCGATTTTCTTTTGTTCTGTTCTACTCATTCTTGCTGTACACTTAGGAAAGCTTATTTTTTATTTTACACAAGTTCAACATTCTCAGGGTCTGGGAGGACACCATACAAAGATACAAGAGCCATGGAGAGGTGTGGAGAGGGGCTGGGGCATACTCCACCTGGTTGTCATCAACTGAATATTTGAATTTTTTGGCAGATCCTTGAGCAAGGGCTAGTGAGGCCACATAGCCCACAAATGCCACTCCAAAAGCTTCAGTGATTACTGCAGAGAGGATGCGCATTGGGGGAACTCTGGGCGGAGGAATTCTGTGGAAAGAAAGAGCATATTGAAGTCATCAACTTTCATGTAATTTCTGTAACAACTTGCAATGAATTCAACTATGGTAATGACTCTGAAGTATACACAGAACATGTGAAACACCCCTGAGGAAACCGAGCAGCCTTGCCCTTAGAAGCCTTCTTCTCCGACATTACTTAAGAGCAAAGTCACAGAGACCACCGCGGGGACAGCTCCACACATCTAACTGCGTTCACTCCCAGGGAATTCAGGTTACAGCACAGCAGCTCTGACTCAACAAAAAAGGTCCTGTAACAGAACAAGAGCAAAGCTGGAGCGTGCTTTCATTCGACTTTTCCAAATATTTATTTGGCTGGCATGAGACACTGTATTTCCTGCCTTGAATGCTGCAGTACTGTATCACTGAAAGCTACAATTCTTGAGCTAATTCCCCATATTTGCCATCGATTTCAACATCTTAATTACGTTTTTAATTTGATCCTTTCACAGAACACTTACCTATTGTTGAAAAAGAGACAACTGATCCAAAACAGAGTCATTGTTTAAGCCTCACGTAAACAAGCCAAGAATTAATACCTAATTTGACGGCAGTTTCAGCCTCTCTCAGGAATGCAAACTCTAACCAGTCATCTGGAATTACCCAGTGAGCACTTGTGAGGTAATCTGCCCTTCTGTCTCCTGTAGGAATGTGACTTTGCCTGCTACAATCCACTCTTTTCTAGAAACTTCCTTTTCCTGGCCCGCTTCTGACTGTAAGAGCCTTTCATTTTGTACAGTTCTTCATAGCTCCTTCTGACCTGCTAGCTAGGACACTCTTCAACTCAGGAATCATTGCATCAAGCCAGCAAGACCTTTAAATGTACTCAGTTGAATTTTGTTTTTTGACTCTCTGCATAACATGTTAAGGAAAATATATATAAAGTTTCCATCTACCCTCTGTTGCCAAATATAAGACCACAGTTAGCTGTTTCTCAGCTTTAAATAACTGTTTAAAAAATTTCTTTCAACTAACACTCAGCCATTGTCTTGTTGTCTTTTGAAATTCACTTGAGCCAAAGTATCACTGTTTATTTATCTCCCTAATTATGCTCTGTGACACTTACCTCCCCGCTTTAAAAAAAAAAAAAAAAAAAAAAAAAAAACAAATAGAGAAAACCCTCTGGGAGGAAAAAGAAATGTACACTGAATTTAGGAAACCATTCAAAAAGGTATAAATTGCTTTGTTTTATAAGGCTACAAGTCCAATGTGAGGAAAGAATAAGACAAAAGAAAGGAGATGCCTGCCTCCCCCAGCTTCCAGCAGTGTGTGTGTAAGAACAAACAGAGAGGTAATCGAACTGCTAAAAACTCAATGATGGAAACTATAAAACATAAAGCACGTTTCTATTTTTATGCAACCACATAAAAATCACAAGTGTTCATTAATTTTATATCTATGTATTAGTGACATGAAAATACTTATAAATAAACCTATTTTATTTGAAAAGAAAAACCCTCTGGGGCAAAAGTAAAAGAAAAAGGGACAATAAGTTGATTTAATACTGAGCAAGTAAACTGAATGCTTAGCACTTACATACTAGCAATTTTATGTAATTCTCCCCACAATCCCCAAACCAAGAAGAAGAACGTATTCTGAGAAAGTCAGGCAATGTGTCTAAGTCGCAAAGTGAACGGTGGAGCTGGGATTCGACCTCCGCTCCGTTCCTCCCAATACCACGCTCTTTCTATGATTCTTCAAGAGGATGGGTCACTCAAAGCAAAGGAGAGTTAGACTGCACGGGTGAGAGGCATGGTTTGTTTTAACCCACTTACTCAAGAATATCCCCAAGTCAGATTGATTTGTATCATTACAAGCCCCAAGATGTATGATATACAAAAGTGCTACTGTAACAGAGCAGGACCCTGGGCCTTCCTGGGACAGGCTCCTCCCCCATAACCTCTGCTGTAGCTCCTCTCTGATGATAGTACCTCATGTATATTTCCTGAGTTTTTCAGATGCCAAAAACCACCACCAAAGGGAAGAAATTAACTACTTGAAGATCCAGAGCAAGTAGCCCCCAGACCTTCTGGAGACTAGGGCTTCATAGCGATGACCACCCTGCTCCCTCCACATCAACCCATCAGAGAACTGCGCACGAGCTGATCGCACACGCTGTGACCCGCCTCCCCACACCTGGACTTTAAATATGCTTTGCTCAAACCCTTCAGGGAGTCTGGGATTTTCTTGGGCTTGAGCCATCCTGTCCTTGCCTGGCCCTGCAATAAACTTGTCTCTGCCCCAAACTCCGACGTTTTGGTTTGTTTGGCCTCGTGGTGCACCAGGCACATGAGCTTGCCTTCAGTACCACTTCCACTTGTGTTTCATGAAAATTGAGCTTGCCTAATTATTAATAACAATAAGCTGACATAAATAAATAAATAAACAAACAAACAAACTGATTTTTGAAGGTGGAAAAGTAGAGAATCCTTTAGAAAACCCAAGTTGATTCAGATAATCACTATTAGCTTATATCTGCATAAAAGCTAAAGACGGGATTTTTTTAAATTATCTTTTTAATCTGTGAGAATTTTTCTACTGTTCCTCCATTTTAATGTAATAAGAAGCCAAACTATGTATATAGAGAGTGGGTTCAACAGCTCTAACTTTGCCCAAATTTTATAAATATTGGTGTATGGTACAGCCTATTAAAAGGGAATAACCAAAAGATGCCTCCCTCCTCCCTAAGATGACTTCATTTTCTTTCAGGCTGTATTTGGAACAATCTTTCACTTTTTAGGGTGAACACTTCTTCTTGTTAACTTTCCTGTTAGTTCCAGAGGAAGGCTCTAAGACAGGAAGGGAACATGGCCTGTTCTCCATGCCCACCCTCTCTTTACCATTATACACCATCCTTGCGTATGGGTTTGCTATTTCACATGCTGTTTATGTACTTTCCCTATGTTTTAAGTGAAATAAAAATAATCGTAAGAATACGTGAGTGGAATAAGGAGGACTAAATCTTAGAGCGTGACTCTAATTTGGAAATTCAATGTCCTCCTTTTTTTTTTTTTCAATAATATTCATGTAACTTCCAAATCCTTTACCTGAAGCAATGCTATATATAAAAAAAAAAGTTACCAACTTCCCGAGTCATAGGTAAGCAGGCAAAGAAGTTTTCTTTATTGTGAACTGTTTGTCTCTATCATTGTAAAATGGAAATTAATTGAAATTTTGTCCCATACAGAGCCTTTGAAAGAAATGAAACCACACCCACACACCTCCGGTTGTTTCCTCCATCAAAAACAAACAAACAAAGAAACAAAAAAGAAAGAAAGAAAAGGCTACATTACCCTTTTGGAATATGACCAACTACTTCTAGTCCATAAGTGTTTTCCATGTTGGTACAATAACAAGTAAATGAGGCAGCAATGATCTGTGTGGCACAGTTTGAAAAAAGAAAAAGAAAATTATTACTGGCCTCTCAAGCATCTTACAACTATTTTTAAAAATAAACATTGTTCACATGTCCCATAATTGTCAAGAGTATAATAGCGGTTGCAGAGATTTTTAAAAACTAAGAATTTTAAAAATTAAAAAATCCCTCTGGGATTTGGAAGCACCTAATTTTCTCAAAAATTAAACGGCATTTCAATAATATGACTTTTCTCATACCCTCCCAACTGTATCAGTCCAGCTATGTCTGATTCCAAAGGGGAGAAGAACCCAGGTATAGGAGTGTGTGTGTGTGTGTGTGCGTGTGTGCACGTGCTTGCGTGCAGATACCACAATCCAGCCTAAACACTTGCCTCGTGATAGGAATGGATGCTTTATAACACAGCACATTTTCCCTCCATGACAGCGACCATCCAAGAGTTTAAGATGTTGCATCAATATTCCTAATGCAGTTAGTAATCAATGCTGATTTACAGTCTCCTTGAATAATTTTGAATTTTGAGCTTATGCTATTTCTTAAAGTAAAATACGCTCGTTAATAACATGCTCAACTTGATGCTTTTGAAATTACCTCCGTGGAGTCTCGGGTGCCTGACCCTCTGTTATCTGACACATGATATATAATCAGCAAGGTCATTGTTCTCTGCAAGCACCTGTAATCACCTTTTAATCAACTGTCTGTTCAGAATTCAGCTCAGCCTTTGTTTTGCCAGTCATGCCACCTTACAGCGTTCCATCCATTTTCACATTCTCTTTTCATTCTTCCGATCATTTAATAGGTACTGGAAATTTCACGTGGTTATCATAGCAGGTTGGTATCAGCTAGGAACTATTCCTATACTATACTTTTTTGTTTAAAAGAAACACACTAATTATCTAGTTAGAATACAAATTTACCACATACATGGTTAGAAAAAAGATATGACAAAAATCACACTAGCAAAATAAGGACTATCTAACAATAAATACCAAATAATATTACTTTGTAGGGTTTTTCCTGTGTATTTCTGTTCTCTGTGATACGTTCAGCTGAATTTACAGAGGTTTTTAAAGCATCAAATAGTCTTAAAAAGCAAAAGAGCCCTGACAACTTTTTTAAAAAGGCAACAGAACTGTGTAGGTTATACTGTCAAACTTTACACATATTGTGATATAATAGTAATAGTTAAAAATTCAGGCTATTAGGTTGGAATCAGAAGTATTTAATGTATTCTGATCTAAGATTAGAAGATTAATGGATCTAAGACAATTAATAAACTTTAATTGCTAATAATTTTCATGAAATGTTTATATCAGGTCAGAAAATATTGTGAGCTTGAAGAAAATATACCATAGCCACAAGACGCTGGATCCTTACTGAAAACGGAAGCATGCCTGGTGTTCAATACACTAGCCACTATTAAAATTAAGTAACCGAAGACAGTGTCTTACGTCCTCGCTGTGTTTCTTTACCACAATTAAGTTTCCTTTATCAGTCAAAGCAGCAGCCCCTTTGTAATACGGTTCAGTGTTACACGCGTGAATGGCGCTGGTGCTGCCCTTAGACTTGGGGGAGGGGTGCAGCCCCAAACAGGGTCAGTGCTTCAGAGGGCTCGAATCCGGCCCTCGTCCACCTGTTGCTCTTGCATAAAATGAGAGTTTTGTGGAGGCGAGGGGATGCTCCCAACTCAGACCTGTGCTCGTCTTTCCGGACAACCCCCTAAATCCTCAGGAACCTATCATTTCCTGCCCAGATGGCTCCAAGTCTGCTTCCAGAACACCTTCCCCAGGTCCGTCCTGCCAGTGAGGCCCAAGGGAAGGCCACAGGACTGTTGTGGGGGGTAGAAGGGTGGGGGTGCATTTGGAGCTTGGATACCGGGACAAGGGTGTCCACATGTACATATGAACCCTTTGTAGGTGGGGGAGAGCTGGAGGAGGAAGACAAGAAGCCGGCCAAGGCACTGGCTTTCTCCTTGCTGACAGAACTCCAAGGATTCGGAGAATTCCCTATTTTAACCTGCCTTTCTAGGTAATCACTTAAGGCATTTTAGTCAAGATAGGAAAAACAGAACCTTTTTATGTAACATTTTGATGTATAACTTCTAAGTATTTGGGCCTGCATTAGTACTTTTGCAAATATTAGGGGCAACGGTGTATATAAGAAGTACCTTTTGTTGTTGTTGGTAAGGGTAATTCCTACTACTTTGCGCTGAATGAGCAACTGTTTTATTCAGTATTGAATAAAGCAAGTTCGAGGGCCTTCTTCCCCTAAGGTTATTTTCAATTTTTGATTTCATGAAACTTACACAATCAAGCTTCCCAAGATGTAAGAAGCATTCGTTAATACCTATAGGACTTCAGAATAAAATGACGTGTTTCACAGTTGTTGTTATGAAAACTACAATAATCATAGTACCCTCCACTTGTGTGGATTACTTGAAATACACACACACACAAATGCACACATATTACATAGACCACATATGTTATATGTAACTCTGTGAATTATCATACAAGGCCTAACTAGAGACAGAGGCCGTGCACCTTAGTCCTGCAAAAACGAGCCATACCCCTCAGAGACAGGCTCCAACGTGCCAGCCGTGCCCATTTACATAGACCCGCACCGTCTCAGCGGCACAAAGAGATATTCCAATAGGTGCAATTACTTAGATACCTCTTGTCATGTACATGCAGAACCCAAAGACCATTAAAAACTAAAGCCAATTAATTAGTTAGTAGACTATGGTTGTCCTAACATTTTATTTTCAATGCAATGTGTTGTTTAGTTTTAACTTAAGAGTTAAGAGATCCCATTAGAGGCTTTTAAAATTCAAAAGGTATTTTTTTTTATGCCAGAAGCCTTAGGAGCAAATTACAATTTATGGCTTTGCCAAGTACAACAAAAAAATGTCTTAGAGAATCAGTCTTGGCCAGTGACGATCAGGAGCATCCTTCAATAAAGCAAAATTAGGTCAGTGTAAAAAAAACACTAATAAATCTAATAAATTAATAAATCATTAGTGGAAATTTTTCAATTGATAATATTAATATGCATCAGACAGACGCCACATGAATAGAATGTGGTATGACTTTTTATCGCTTTAAGGAGAATCACACCAGAGACCTCTGGAGTCTCATTCTTAGAAATGTCTCCTTATTTAAAATCTTACGCTATAGGTTCTCTTATTTATCTAAAAAAAAAAAAAAAAAGCATATGAGAAATGCTTGAAAATTGAAAACACGTGTGCCTCCTTTTTAAAATTATTGACTCCAAATATTTCCTGTTTTTACATTGATGTATATAGCCACACAAATTAGCCCAGCTTTAATGAAAGGCAGGAGTAGCTCTGGGTTACGGTAAACAAGACACTGAGCCTCTACAAGCATCGCAGGGCAGAAGACTACATGTTGAATTTCCTACTTACCAAAACTAAGTCGACAGGAAGAACAATTTTAATTTTCCTCTTAAACTGTTCATTCAGCTCTTTAACCAGAACAAGCACCACGATGCTCAGCAAAGATAAGAGCAGGGCTTCTAGCCGCACGGACTTGATGTTTTGAAAGACATGTGCATAGATCTACAGTCAGAAGGAAAAATACAAACAAAATGCAGGGTGACCCATGATATAGCAAAATCAAAATCTGGCTCCAAATAAACTCAGTGATATTTTGCACAAAAAAAAAAAAATAGCTGAAGGGGTGGGGAGTGGAAAGGTGGGGGCGTAGAAGGGTGTTCAGTGCTGATGGAGAGAGCAGGCTGTAACTCAGTTGCATGTACAAAACTGCTTTGCCCTTGGTTCTTTCACCAAATTCAGTGTTTGCTCCTTTTTTTAAAATATATTTTTACTGAAATAAAGCCAGTTTACAATGTTGTGTCAATTTCTGGTGTACAGCACAATGCTTCAGTCATACATGAACTTACATATATTCAGGTTCATATTGTTTTTAACCATATGTTTCTACAAGATATTGAATATAGTTCCCTGTGCTATACAGTATAAACTTGTTTATCTATTTTATATATAGTGGTTAGCATCCGCAAATCTTGAACTCCAAATTTATCCTTTCCTACCTCCCTTCCCTACCCTGGAAACCATAAGTTTGCCCTCTATGTCTGTGAGTCTGTTTCTGTTTTGTAAATAAGTTTGTCTCTTCTTTCAGATTCTACATATAAGCGACATCATACAGCATTCCTCTTTCTCTTTCTGGCTCACTTCACTCCGAATGACACTCTCCAGGTCCATCCATGTTGCTGCAAATGGCATTATTTTATTATTTTTATGGCTGAGTAGTAGTCCATTGTATAAATATACCACAGCTTCTTTATCCAGTCATCTGTCAATGGACATTTAGGTTGTTTCCATGTCTTAGCTGTTGTAAATAGTGCTGCAGTGAACATTGGGGTGCAGGTGTCTCTTTGAATTAAGGTTCCCTCTGAATATATGCCCAGGAGTGGGACTGCTGAATCATATGGTAAGTCTATTTTAGTCTCTTGAGGAATCGCCATACTGTTTTCCATAATAGCTGCACCAAACTGCACTCCCACCAACCGTGTAGGAGAGCCCCACCTTTCTCCACAGCCTCTCCAGCATTTATTGTGTGTGGACCTTTGAATGATGGCCACTCTGACTGGTGTGAGGTGATACTTCATTGTTTTGACCTGCACCTCTCTGATTGTAATTTTGACCTGCACCTCTATGACAATTAGTGATACTGAGCATTTTCTCATGTGCCTATTGGCCATTTGTATGTCTTCATTGGAGAACAGCCTGTCTAGGTCTTCTGCCCATCCCTAGACTGGGTTGTCTGTCCTTTTCTTATTAAGTTGCATGAGCTGTTTATACACTCTCTCAGTCTCATCCTTTGCAAATATTTTCTCCCATTCCATAGACTGTCCTTTGGCTCTGCTTATGGTTTCCTTTGCTGTGCAAAAGCTTTTAAGTTCACTCAAGTCCCATCTGTTCATCCTTGCCCCCATTTCTATTGCTTGGGTAGACTGCTCTAGGAGAACTCTGCTGAGATTTATGTTGGACAATCCACAAACTTTTTTGGTCAATTAATCTTTGACAAATGAAGCAAGAACATACAATAGAGTAAAGACAATCTCTTCAGCAAATGGTGTAGGGAAAACTGGACAGCTGCATGCAAATCAATGAAGTTAGACTACTCCCTCATACCATACACAGAAATAGACTCAAAGTGGCTTAGACTTAAACATGGGACAAGACATTGTAAACTTCTTGGCAGAAAGCATAGGCAAAGCACTGCCTGGCACAAATCTCCTCCTTACGCAAGGACACGGCTGCACTTACAGCTCCTTCTCAGACACGTCAATGGGCAGAAATGCTAACACTTGTTAGTTGCATGCAAATTCACCACTAAGGGCAGTGAGGGGATGACAGGCTCTCCTGGACCCCACCGTCCTTCCTCAAACCCCAAAATCAAACATACACACAAAGTTTAAACACCTATGGATATAGCTGGAACTTAGTAGCTCTGTGTAAGGAGATGCTCATGTTTCTCTATAGCTTTCAAATTTTTTCTTACAAAAATGTATCAGTTGTTTAAAGATTTTAAATAGACCTAAATGTTTATCTTCAAAATTTATTTTAATTCCTCCTTCTCTTGGAACATGTTAAATCTAATTTTTATAAAGTCATTTCTATTCACCCACAGCTGATTAAGTCTAGTTTCAAGTGACAAAAATTAGTTTTTACTTTATAGGCTATTCTTATAGTAGCCCAAGTTGTTGGTGTTCTTTGTCCTCTCTTTTTAGCATCTCAAAAATAATTTGACCACAACTAAAAATATTGGATCCAAAATGCTACTCAGTGAAGTAGATTCTCTATAGGGGATGGGGTCAGAAGGATGTCAAGAAAATTTTGTCTAAGTAAATAGCTTTCTGATGATTAATCATGATCCAGAGATAAAAGTGAGAATATCCTGCAGATGACTTGTCAAGAATAAAATAAACATCCAAATGTTTTAAGACATTGAGATGATTATTCCTGCTGTTTTATCCATGGTATTAAAAGTATGCCATGACAGCCCCTGCGTAAGAAAGGGGAGAAATATGAAAAACTCCCAAGCCACATCAAATCTGCTGTAACATGCATTTGGAGAACAAGTATTTGCAGTAATAAAAATGAGCATCCCAGAATGAAAGGAATGTGAAAAACTCCCAAGGTTTTTATTGTCTGTCTGGATTAAACTACGAAGTGTAGGGCAAAGTACATCTCACAAGGTGCTCCAGAAGAACATGGGGGTGGGCAGAGGCTTGTTACAACGAGCATGAAGAACACAGTAGAAAAGTAGGCTGGTGGGGAGTCATCCTAATGAGTGACTAGCATGTGGACCGCGCGGAGAAGTCATGGCTAAAGATGGGTGGTAGGAGATGAGGGGCATGCGGAGCTGGAGACAGGGGCAGGGATAGGAGTGCACGCGCGTGCACACACACACACACACACACACACACACACACACACACACGCTGTTATGTATGCTCATTTAAAACAGGTCTAGGCATCCGAAACACGTATTGACATTTCTCATTTCTGGTATAAACCCAGTCATTTGAGTAGCTGTCACACACTGCCCTTCAGTAGATAAAAATTCCTACCAAAAATTGCCATTCATTTCCCAGACCTCAGAGAAGCAAAGATAGTTCATGTGTGTACGGAAAAAATTGGTCAATTATTCCACTGGAATTAACCAACCTGTTTAATAAAATGAGAGTTTGGCTCATTTTGAGACTACAATACTAGTAATTCTTTAAATTGGCCATTTATTATAACTTGACATAAAATGGAAAACATCAACACGTATAAACAAGTCCATTTTGAGCTACTTCAGAGAATGAAAACAGCCTTTCCATCAGATACATATATTGCTTCTTACAATTTTGTTTAGAGAACAGACTTTTCTGAAGCCCTTAATGGACATTTATACGCACATGCCTACATGCACACCCACTATTTATATAATGTGTTTTTATCTGATTTGGCCATTTTAATACTTTTTTTTTCCACTGATGGAGTCTTAACTCCTAGAATAATGCCTGGCAGATAGCAGGCACTCAATAAATATTGTTGACTGTATGAAAGTTTTGGTCTAACATAGTAATGGTAACAATAAATCTGTAAATAGGAGTAGATTTTACCCCAAATAAGCAGAATGGCAGGGAGAGGAAGACTCAGACTCCTTTTTTCTCACTATCAAGATTCATCTACACCATATTTAGGGGATTTGTAGTTATCGTTCATTCATTCATTCAGCATGTTTATTGAGGTTCTATTGTGTGCAAGGCATTGATCTAAATATTAAATCTACTACTGCAGTAAATTTCAAGTCATCTCTTTGATATAGTCTATCTGATCCAAATAATCAGATTTTGAATAACTCTGCTTTTATAAGAATGAATAAAATCCAGAGTAAAAAAAAAAAAAAAAACCCTTATATTTAGGATTTGATGAGGGAAAAAAAGGAGGTCATGCCCTTTACATAGTTTTGGGGATCACGCTCATTCAGTAGTTTCTCATTGTACAACTGTTACTGAAGTTCTAAACACGGCCCTGCATAGAAACACTTGTGCTCAGAGAGAACTCTAAATTGTGCACATTCTGTTAAACGTCATGAGGCAAAGAGAAAGATCTTAAAAATCTTAACTGTTTAGAACATTAACAAGTGTTAAAAACTAAATCAGCTTTCTTCTGCTCAATACTCAATTAACCAGAAGATTCTACCTATCAAAATATACTTTTCATCAGCATTCTGGTTGCTCTAAGTTTTGCTGTAATTAACCTCCGTGACAGAAAAACATAATTTTAGTATTTTACGTGTATCACGATACCACTGAGAATTCTTCAGCACTAGTGATGAGTGTATTTTTGAACTACCTATAAAAGAACCATACGGAATATTCTAAGATACATTTCTATGCCAAAGAGAACATGTAAACCCTTCAGTATTTTTATTTATCATTCCTTTACTATCTTTGTATTAAGAATCTGTCATCAATAGGTTTGTGTTTCACTAGAGAAATAACGAAGTGATGGCACAATCAGAAAACTTTTAGAAATCTGACAGCAAACTACTTTACAGTGAGTATAAAGCACTAACCTCCAGTCTGTGAATCTTAATTCCCAATGTTTGACTTTGAGTCAGTCATCAACCACAAAACCAGGAACAGCTCCAGAAACAACAGTAACACTCATACACGCTCGTGACCATGTATTCAGATTTTGGTCTGGAAATACATCTGGCGTAATCTGTGCGCAGATATTTGCCTAAAATCCGATGACCAGTGCCCTTGGAGGAGACTGACATGAACAGAGAGGGCAGGGCCATGTGGAGGCAGAGGAACAGCTTGGTGCAGTGCAGCCACATGCCGGGGGATGCCCGGAGCCACCAGAAGCTGGAAGACAAGGAGGAACTCTCCCCTGGAACCTCCAGGGAAGCATGGCCCTGCTGACACCTTGATTTTGGACTTTTGGCCTCCGTAAATGACAGAATAAACTCCTGTGTGATGCCACCACGTTTGTGGTGATGCATTACAGTAGCCACAGGATGCTAACAGTCACCAAGCCAAGTGCTCCTCACTGCTGAGACCATTCGCAGTGGGAGTTTTGGACTCAGTTGTGTCCCCCTAATAATCTTATGTTGAAGCCCTGACCCTTGCTACCTCATAACGTGACTCTATTTGGGGATGGAGCTTATAAGAAGATAATTAAATTAAAATGAGGCCAGTAGGGTGGGCCGTAATCCAATCTGACTGGTATCTTTATAAAAAGAAGAGATTAGGACACGGAGAGAGACACCAGGGACGCACGTGCACGGAGGAGCTGCTGCGTGAAGCGCCACTCCCACCATCACCCTGATCTTTGACTTCCAGCCTACAAAACTGTGAGGAAAAAAAAGTTTCTGTTCTTTAAGCCACCCAGTCTACGGCAGTTTGTCGTGGCCAGCCCTAGCAGTACAGAGGACAAAGGGACTCAGAGCTTCAGCCTTTGGGATTCCCTACGTACCCTGGCAAATTCCTTCCTCTTCAAGTTAACCAAGATAGAAGTATTTTAAAACACAAAATGGAACTAAGCAGAAAGCGTTTAGTAACAGTGACTAGATAAGTGGTACCTTTAAGACAGACTGATTCAGCCGCTGTCACAGACAACGGCACGGTGGACAGATGTGGTAAGGATTCAACCACAGTGCTTATGTTTAGAAGACACTTGTCAGAGCTAGAAGGACCTTAGAAATCAACCAGTTGAATGTACCCATTCTACAGATGTAGAGACCAAGGCTCCAAAGATTAGTGACAGACTTTACCCGAGGTGACGTGGCTTGTGAGTTACAGAGTCAGGACTGTGACACAGGTTTTCTGAACCCTAGACCAACACATTCACCAATTTGGCGATCCTCACACATTATTCTTTCAGTCCAACAAACGATTTTCTAAAACTTCTCTGGTGCTTCTTGTTTCCCTTGGAATATGTGGAGGGGAGCTGCCACCCCTTTGAAAGGAGGCTATCAGTGGAGCGTGGAGTCTTTGATTTCGGTTGTTAGTAGTGGGATTCAATAGCCCCTGGCTGTGTCTCAGACAAACAAGCTCTTCCCACCCCCAACCCTGTGCCTATAACATGAGCAGCAGAATCATGTCAGTCCGAGGGAAGCAAGCAAGCCTCCGACTTGATCCTCAAAGGAATTTTTATATTACCCCTACCACAGACCTAAGGCAGACGGGGGTGGAGAAAATGCGAGAGATTGTTTAAACTTCATCACTTTCTAGAAAAGTGGGGGAACTGACATTTCCAGGCACTAGGCTAGCCATGCAGTGACTCATTTAATTTCCCAGTTAATACAAGGCGAACATTACCACTCTCTCTGTCACACATGCCTTCAGTCACACTGCCTGGTTTCCCTCATTAACACTATCTGAGATTATCTTGCTCACCAATTTGTTTGTCTCCTCTTGTCCTATTTCACATCCCTCCTCAGCATTCCACGAAAACTCCATGGGAACAGGGATGCCATTTCTCAACTGCATCCTCACTGCCTATGAGGTGGTCACGTAACATTTGTTGGGTAAATCCATTATAGTGGTCCTTGAATCAAGGATGCATACTAATCTCCTCCTGTCCACGTACAGGTTATTCTGTTGGATGTTTCTGGATTTGAAGCCTCGCATTAAGTCCAACTCTCCCACTTTGCAGGTGAGAAGACTGAAGTCTGCTGCGGGCCCTGGCTTTTGTCTTTTAAGGTAGCTTTCACATGCTTGGAGCCTTTTAAACATGAGCCACAATTGCTCGGCATACCCTCTCTCTGCCTCAGCTTGCTTTCAACTTGATTATATTTGAATTCTACCTTTAAGCAGATCCAGATTCCTGCTCAGGGACCTCTAAAGCCATCTCTGATAATCCCAATATTGATGTTGGTACAAGTTCTCTCTTCTTAAGGATTTGATGTCTCATATAAAGTTTGCCTACACATCATTATATACTAAACATTTTAGAATGGATATTGTTAAGATCAAGCTCCCCTAATTCCTCTATTTCCCAAAGTAACACACACAAATAGAAAATCAAGGCTAATATTAAGCTTAAAGTTCAACCCCAGTCTGTGTTCTCATGAGTACAAACACAACCCCAAAGGAAGAAAAAATTACAGCATTCTACTATTTTCACATCATTATATGCAAATTTCTGATCAACAACTGCTTCTCACACTGGGAATTTATCCCAATAAACTATTGTTCTAAGGGATAAATTAAGTCTCCAACCAAAATGAGATCTAGGGGAAATATGGTATGTTGAATGGGCAGAGACAACATGGGTGCACAGAGCTTGCTTGGACCAAACTCAAACCAAGCATGCCAAGGCTCACGTGGCATCCAGCCATCCCTTGTTTAGAAAACCGAGTTTAATTTGAATTACTTAAGCAACTGGATTTTGTGGTGATGCATTTTTCAGTGAATTGTGGGGGGTGGAGAGCTTAGCCCAAGCTAACTGAGTTACTAAAATATTTGCCCTCTGATTTAGAATTTTAAAGTGACCTTTGTTACAAATTCCCACATAATTGTTCCATATCCAAATTAAACCTGCCCCATTTCCTATCCCCTCTGTCACTGGTTGATTCAAGCTGCGGATGAACATTCCTTTTCTCCCCTCTTCTGTTTATTCTGTCCACTTTTCAAGGTATATCGAACATCCTTACAATTCACAATAGAAATGTCACAATAACTGTGGAGAAAATGCAGGCTTTCATAAACCGCCAAAGTGTGTTGTTGATTCAGAACTCCCAGAGGGCCTGTGTCTTCAGAATAAATTTGTTCTCCACATATAAACCTCATTTGTACATATTTAATTGTGATCTCATTCTCTATAAAAGAAAATGTTTCATTGGCTCTGATTTCCTTGTGACGTTTCTACCCAGTTTTATTAACATTCTTCGTTCCTGCTTTGTAGCCTTCAGGGCTACTCAGACTAGAGAAGTGCTTCGCTTGTATTTCAGGGACGGGGGTGGGAATAAAATTGCTTTTCAGTTCTGAAACTCCTCAATTTTAAAGAAGGAAATAAAAGCTTCCCCAAAAGGTAGTAGAATATATTGCCAAGCTTGCCTTGTGCTCTTGGGTTTAAGGTACAGAACTGTACATAATTATTTAGAAGAGTATTCATTTAAAACCGTGCCTCTGAGAACAGCTTTGCCAAATTCATCACAGGCTGCAGGCCAAGACACTGGCACTGCCTCAGAGAAATCCATGTGTGCTGATGTGAATTAGGAGTTTCTGTAGTTTTACTGTGCCTTTTGGGGAAAACATCGTTTCTAATAAAAAGATAGATCATCATTTCTCAATTTAAAAATCAAATTTTTATAGTAGAAAAGAATTAAACTTTTCCCTCTTATCTGTGTGGGGAACCAACTATCAGTCAAAAATTTTAAATTTGATATAAAATTCTATTTGGGCTTGACCTGCCATCTTCCTCCTCTCCGGCTGCCTTCTCCAGCAGCTTTCAGGCTTCAAAAAGTCTCATAATTAGAACATTTCTCTAGATTTTTGGTTTTATCAATGAGAGAATTCACTTTCTAATGAGTATTAAAATAAATTTCAAAGTTTTTTCTTTAAAAAAAAATCTCAAAAGGGAACCCTCGTACACTGTTGGTGGGAATGCACACAGGTTACCCCCACTATGGAAAACAGTATGGAGGTTTCTCAAAAATCTAAAAATAGAACTACCATATGACCCAGCAATTCCACTCCTGGCTATTTATTTAGAAAAAGAAAAAGAAAATACTAATCTTCTTATGTGACATCATACACACACACACACACACACACACACACACACACACACACACACAATGGAATACTACTCATCCATAAAAAAGAACGAAAACTGGCCATTTGCAACAACATGGATGGACTTGGAGGGCATTATGCTGAGTGAAATAAGACAGACAGAGAAAGACAAATATTGTATGATATCAGTTACATATGGAATCTAAAAACTAAAACAAGTGACTATAACAAAATGGAAACTTTTTAAAAATTTAAGAGCATGGGAATAAAATAATTTAAATGGTAAACCATAGTCCCAAGACAGAAGTGGCTCTTGTAATATTATTGCTTCTACTTATTTTTAAATATATTTCAGAACTGTTTATAATTTATTAATGGGTTTATAACTGCTGGGGGGATTGAGCTGAATAGATGGAAATATTTTAAAATAGAAATAAACTAACAACCATAGCATTTCTTTACTTTGGTGACTAACCCTCGTTAATAACATGTATTTTTTTAAGTTTCATAAATTTTGATGTCATCTTTATTTATAAATTTCAAAAACAGATATAACTTTATTATTTAGATTTGTTTATCTGATTAAGAGCCCTCCAGAGAAGAAAAGCGCTCGTATCTTTTATTTACACAGCACTTTTTAAAGCTCTCTAACTTGTTACATCCAACTATTTGCTACAAGTACAAACATAATCACTTCCATTAAATGGACACCTGCTATGTTCCAGGCATTTCATTTTGGGGATGAATCCTAATAGGTACTATTATCACTAATTTATAGAGGAGGCAACTGAAGGTCAGAGATTCTCGGTCACTTTAGTCGAGGCTACTGCTATGATCTGAACCTGGTTTCTCTGATTCTCAAGTTCTGTTGCCTCTTTCTAGGGGAAAGAAAAGACAGAGCAATTAGTGTCTACCTGATTGCGTGGGTCCTAACAAAATCACCACAGCCGAGAAAAAGCTTTTGCCCAATATATACCTGAAAAATGTGCAATACTTCAAATGCATTATGAAATATCCATCACTTTAAGAGAAAGTTTTACTAGAAGTATAGTACATTTAGAGATAAGACTTGAAGAACAAAGGGAAAAATAAAACATTGTTTGTAAAGGGATTTAGAAAGATTGAATAAAAAGATGAATTAAACGTAACTCTATCCACTTTTTGTTTAGAAATATAGGGCAGGTCATGACAGTGTTCCAGCAACTCCATTTGCATACGCAGACCCCAGAAATGCTGGGAGACTTACGCAGAGGCAGAGGACCAGTGGAAAGCCTTAGTAGGGTTTTACACTTCGGGGAGAACCCCTCACATGAGGAAGCTGGTTAACAGTTTTTAACTAGGAGAGGAAGAGTGACCTAAACACCTGAGCTTCGCTGGAGTTGGTGGCATGTGCTCTGCATTTCAAATGCAGAAAAGTGTCTACCAGTCAAGACCTACAGAGAAAGACAAATATATGACATCACTTATATGTGGAATCTAAAAAATGAGACACACTACTGTATATAAAATAGATAAACAACAAAGTCCTGCTGTCTAGCATGGGGAACTATATTCAATATCTTGGAATAACCTATAATGGAAAAAGAATCTGAAAAAGAATAGCCATATACATGTATATACATACATAACTGAATCACTTTGCTATACACCTGAAACACTGTAAATCAGCTATACTGTTGGACCTATTGGAAGTCTGTTCTATAATCTGAGAGGGCAGAACTGAGCACATAACACTACCCATTTTTGATTCACATTAATTCTTAAAAATGTTCCACTGAAGCAAGAACGGCTTCCAGCCCCGAGTAACCAAAGGGATGGAGATTTTGGCTATTTGAACATGAGAATTAGATTCTCTTAGAACAGAATTGGGCATCCACCAGACAGATGACACTGTAGAAACCGCCATAGTGGCAGATGGAAGGTACCCCAAAATGCAGCGACCTAAGAACAGGATAAAGGCAAAAGTCTGTCTCTTCGCTCAAAGTTGACAGCAAGCATTGCTACTACCAGAATTAATTAATAAGCATTGGACTGGCCAAGCCTGAACTCTTTTAAGAAATCTGTGTTCCATCTGAGACTGTTAGCAGTGGTGAATGGCTTGTTGTACAAGAGATATTTTAGATATGAATTTATGTTTCAAGGAATATCAGTAACATATTCTTTATCCTTCATCAGCCTGAGTAGCTTCCAAAAAGGATATAACCCTTGTGAGAATTTAGAAGCAGGAAAAACCCAAAACTGTGTTAAATCAGGCTCCTCTAGCTTTTTTTCGCCTGATGATCAGGGCCTCCATTTTGTCCTCTGTTCTATACGTCTGTGCCAAGTTCAGCTCTCTTCCCTCACCTCCCACCTAAATGATCCATGGACAAGTTCAGATTTCCATTATCATCATCAGATTATATTTCAGCCTAACTGCACCAAAGCAAATGTCCCAGTGTAACCTAGGCATGATGCGAAAATTATTTCTTAATCCCATGCTCGGATCACAACAATCTTTGACACTGCAGTATCAGTATCAAGTTTGGCAGAGAACCAAAGCGCCATCCCCACCTAGGAGTGCAGCAGTGCAGGGCCCTGCAAAACAGAGGAGTGAAAGCAACTTTTCTTTGTTTTCCATCTGCACAAAGCATAGCAACTTCCAACAACCGAGTAATACACATTCAGTCAGCCATCTAAAAGTATTTCTAAATCTGATTCCACTTCAGTATGGGGACTTACAAAAGCCCTCCGCCCCCAAAAGCCACACAGTGTCTGATCTACAAGGCAAAGAAAAAGTAGCTTGTAGTTCATCTCCCAAGACAACAAAATGAAAAAATAAAAATACACAAAACACTTTGATGCAGCATTTCATGCACACTGCCACCAGAGAAACAAGCTGGAAGGCCAAACGGCACTGCTGTATCAGGCTGCCCAGCTTCTGTGAACACAGCTCTTGAAGGGAGGAACGACTACTTGTGTCGTTGTGAACACTGGCCAGTGGCCAGTCTGTAACCAGCACGCATTTCCTTACGCTGCACATGCACAGACAAGCACGCTCTCCCCAGCCAGGAGGTCACGACAGAATCTCGTACTGATCTGGGTCTCTTGGTGCACCAGGCATCTCCTGAAGTCTTCACTCAGCCAGCCACCCGGTCACTTACAGCTACTTGAGTCACTTTTGTTTGAACTGGAGGTTGAAATTAAGTTACTTCCAAGAGCAGTTTCAGTGTTCTTGTCATAGTTTTAAGCTTTCTTATAATGGATGAATCACTGAGCAAGATATTGCCTAAATAACAAAAATTCAGAACCACCTTCCAACTCTGTTCTGCCCATCACTGTCTTTATTAACTGCCTTACTAACTAAACAGAGAAACACACATTTAAACAGATAAGTGATACCATTGTTCACATATTAAAATGGCACATTTTAAAAATAGTCATAATCAGACTTGGTGATGATGAACTTAAATATTAACTGGTACAACTTTTAAAACTGAAATTTGGCAAAAATGTTATACACTTTTGATCCAAAGTCCCCATAACTAGGAATTTACGTTAATGAAATCATCAGGTAATGCAAATAATAACATGCAAATAAAACAAATCTTCATCGAGTGCATATATATAATGGTGAAACACCACAGACCACCTCAATAACAGGAATTAGATAAATAAGTTACTGAACTTCCATATGTTGAGCTACTGTTCAGCCATTCCTTGATTTAGAGCAAGAAAATTAAGAATGGGAATACTCTCATTATAAAACATTAGTGATATTTAATACACAGCATTACATTGTAGGAGACCAGAATATGCTACTCCAAAATGTGCCTCTTTGGTACAAGAAATACATTAAGCTTATTATTTTGATAAAAAGCAGACACAGAGAAGCTCTGAAAATAGTATATTACCCTTTAGTAAGGGAAATTTACATTTATAAAGGAAGACTCTATTTGCAAGGGTGTCTTCCTCTCAGTACCAGAAAGAGAAAGATGACTCTAAATCACAAGAGATTTACACAAAATCCCAAAATCTAAAATCATCTAAAAATTACCGTTGGAGAAGGAACCAACCTAAATCTGTGTAATAAATCTTACCTACATTTACTGTAATTTTCATGGTCACCTTCTCATAACTTGCCTCCCCACACTCCTATTCCTTTGTTTTAACTGAAAATAGTATTTACGTCCAAATTCTTGCCACACCTTTTGACTTACTAATCCCTGAATTTCTCCCATGTGTATACAAAATATATATGCTAATAAACTTGTTTCTTTTTCTTTGTTAATCTGTCTTTTGTTACAGGAGCCTCAAGGGTAGAAGGAAAATATTCTTTTCCTCCTCTACAACATAAAATTTTAAAAAATGAAGTGTGGTTGCCCTCAATTTCATTAACAAGACATTGATTTTCTTATAAGACATGAGTCCCTGAGCAGTCACAGATTTTAGGTCAGCTTCAAAAAGAGACCAAGAACAATGAAGAATTATTAGGATAATATGTTGAAACTGGACACACGTTTTTCTCTCTCAGGTTCAAGTGACTTTTAATAACTGTCTGCTATTGGGAAGCTAGCCCCCAATTTTTACTAGACCTCTGATTTGATCCATACAGAGTTCATAAAACTGGAAGCACGTGGTAGAGTCTACTGTTGCTAAACTGGGCCACAATTCTGGTAGAAGGCTTCCATTAGAAGTTAGCAACATATCTGGTCACACAAAAAAATTCAAGTTATATTTTTTCTAACCATGTATTCAAATTACACCATACTTTACTGTTTCTTATAAAGGACTGCTCCCCAAATTAGTAGGTTTGACTCATTAAACTAGCTTCACACCCTCAATCACATTCAAATATCCTAAAATATTTTATTTAAGCCTAAGTTGTCTTAATATAGAAAAATTTTAGTATTGTAATTAACCAAATTGTACTTTGTGAAACACAGACACGCCCAAAATATACTAACAAAGACAGGTGTAAAACTCACGTAAAAGAATCCAAGTGGTCCAGATATATACGGAATTTTCATTCCCAAGAGATATTTGACTTGCGAAGTCACGACGTGGGTGGCAGCCCCCGTTGTCATCGCACTGATCACAGGCTCGGTAAGCAGGAACGTGGCGCTGCCCAGGTGTAGCACAAACATGGCCACCTAAGGGGACAAAGGAAGATGAACCTTCCCAAGCTTCCTAGGGGGGTTCATACCCGACACATTTTCATTTTCAACACACAGACATAGGGAACTGACGTGAAATGTGTGTCTTAAATTTTACATATTCAATAGCTTGAGATTTCTTGAGAACATTGCTAGGTTCCAACACTTTCCAAACGTTTTTCGGTACAATTATAAGTGCTTCAGTTAAAGTTAACACAGTTTCTTTTCTGAATGCTGACTTTCCTTTTTTCTCTTTTCCTAATCATGTATGTTACAAATAAGAAAATATGTTCAAATCGGCTAATACATGAGGCTCTGTGGAGAAAAATCAAATTTGCATTATCATATCTATAATTTTTTTAAAAACCCAAAGGACACGATTCACTACTTTACACCCAGTAGGCTTAAAACCTCAAAAGCACTGAGGAGAAAAAGGCATTTCTTGAGTTTCTCCCAGGTTCTGAGAAGTGGAAACATACTGTTTTGACTATATACGCTGCCAATTAGCTGTAAAGGGCCCATATGATTAAGACATCGAGACTTATGTGTTTACAGAAAAAGATGACAGCAGAAATGAAATCTCTTTTCTTACTGCTAACACTGCAATGATTGGTGCAAAGAGATAACTTTTAGGAGATGCCCTAGTCTTCGACTGAGTACAGCCACATCAATTCAGTAACAGAAATTTACTGTTTTGAAAGCAACATTAAATTACAGTCATGAGTATCCACACTGGAAAAGGAACACAAAGCGGGCCAAGGCTGATATATCCTCTCAATGTGTTAATTATAATATTTAGGTCATATCTTAAAATTCTTGTTGGAAAATAAGATTAATCATTAAAGAAATCGAAGGAAAGAATAGCAGGGAAGTTTCCTTCTATCAAGAGGCCACAGCGATGAAAATGAGAAACGTAAAGTGCTGTCTAAGCACCACCAGAGCCTATGTTGCAAATATACCATTTCCATCATATTGCACTGCCCTTTGGCCAAAAGCAATAATACTCTACACGTGCATTAGGGGAGAGATTCCTGGGCTTAAATCTGAAAACTCAAGTTCTGATCCTGGCTCCATCACATCCTAGCTTTGTGACTACAGAAAACCTATTGAAATTTTCCAAGCCTCACTGTCTATAAGTAATTTGAATGATGTCTGCCCTATTGATTTTGCAGCATTGTTGTAAAGTGAATGTGAAATGAGCTATGGAACCTATAAAATGTGCAATACACGTATGTACCAGGAATGTTATAAACCGTCATGTATATTTACCCAACATGGAAAACCAGCCATCAGGTTTGAAAATGTAGAAAAGGCCACACCATATTTTCCAACTCTGGAGAGCATGAAAGAATTTATCAGTGTAGAAAGAAATGTATTTGAATTGATTGCAGCTTAGCAATCCCCTTTTATTCAGCATATAATAAAGAAGACAATATAGATTGCCAACACAGAAATCAGGCGATCTGTTTCTGCCAACATAAGAAGCCAAAGCAGCAGCTTCTACAACTAACATTATTTTCAAAAACTATATGTCATTTTGTCAAATAGAAATGTCCCAGGGACTTGGGGCCAAGATGGTGGAGGAGAAGGATGCTTGTAGCTCACTCTTTCCCACAAATACACCAAAGCTCACATCCACAGACCCACCCAGCCAACCAGAGCACCTGCGGAACTCCAACAGAACACTGTCCTCTTCAAAAGACAAAGACATCATGAATCTGGTAGGAGAAAAGGAAAAAAGAAAGAAGAAAAAGCAAAACAATGCAGGACTGGTCCTGCGAGGAGGGAGAGGCAAAGGAGGAATAGTGCTTGTTTGCTGGGTCTCCCCCCCTCCAACGGAGAGGCCAGCGGGACAAAGAGGGCGCCTCCAAGGCTCAGATCTGTATGGAGCGGCACTTGACCAACAGAACTAAGTTAAACAGGCACAAAGGGTTCCTGAAACACCCAGCCCAAGGCACAAGCTGGCACCTGGGGGATGGGACAGGCTGCCCGAGCCAGGCAGAGGACTGGGGCATCTGCACTGAGGCAGCCCTGGGGGACTGCAGGGTGCTGCATGCCGTGGCTGGGAGGGGACACAGAGCAGAACAACCTGGGCCCCCATAAGTTACAAAAAATAAAAAAGCAAAGCAACACTGCTTGTGTGCCCTGAGGGGAGGGGCGCTGTAGCCTTTGTCTCCTCAGACCTGGGGCGCCATTACCAAGAGAAATAAAAATGTCTCCTCAGACCCAGGGTGCTTATCTGGAGAAGAGAGGCGAGGCGCAGCCATAGCTGTCATATCCTCCTGTGCACAGTGCCTGGGTGGGGGGTGGGGCCGAGATCTGAATCTGCACCCGAGGGCTCCCCAACCTCCTAGGCAGGACTGAGACTTGTTTACAGCCAGAGGCAAATAGGATCTTTCTGCCCTGGTACCTAAGAGAACTCGCGCCACCAAAACAAACAAGGAGCTGAGGTTTGGCACTGAGCAGGGGTGGTGTGGTCCTACGCTCTTCGCCGAGCCCACCTAAGGAGCACCGATCTGAGCTGGAGCAGGCAGCTGCATAGAGCAGCAGAGCGACCTGCACTGGGAGAGAGCGGGTGGCCACCCGCCTTCCTGACAGAAGTGCAACAACTGACCGAGGTGCTGGGAGGGGGCGTGATCCGCCCACCTGCCTACCTCACCCAAGCACAGCATCTGACTGTGGCATCAGGAGGGGGAGTGACCCGCCCACCCACCATGAAGGAGAGCAGCACCTGACCCAGTGTTGGAAGGGAGTGTGATCTGTTTGCTGACAGGCACTGGGAGCAGCACAGATGAGGGCGCCAATGGAGGGCCTCTGGAAGCAGCAAGCTGAGTTCACAAAACGAGTCGAAGACAGAAAGACCTCTCGATAAAATCATTAAGAGCACACAGTCTCCAGGAGAACACATCCCTTTTTTTTTTTAATCTTTTTTTATCTGTTCTATTTTCTGTTACCTTTTTAATCTTTACTTTTTAAACAATTGTATATGTCTACAGTTTTAATCCCTTTTAAATTTTTCTTTAAAATACTTTTATTATTATTATTTTTAAAAATCCACCTCATTTCATTTTTATTTCTCTTGTTTTTGATCTCCTATTATTGGCTATACACTGGTTTCAAATACTGTTTTTTGATCTTTTCTCCTTTATAAAAGTTTTTAAAAGACATCTCAACTCAATTGCTATTCTGCTTCAACTTGCTCTTCTACTATTGATCACACACTGTTTTCAAAGCTTTTTTCTCCTCCCTTCCTTTAAAATTCTCTCTCTTTTTTTAAAGTTTTATTCCTGTATAGGCTTTAGATAGATAAATAAATAAACTCCTTAAGGACCACAATAAATAACTGATATTCCATAAGCCACAGTGCCAGAGAGATATGAGCAATATGAAGAAGTAAAGGAACCACTCCCAATTAAAAGATCAAGAGAAATCCCCTGAAAGAACTATCAATGAAATACACATTGATGGCCTACTAGATCAAGATTTCAAAAACAGAGTGACCAAAGTACTGAAAGAACTAAAAGAGATAGTGTTTAGAGATATAAAATATATCAAAAATAAAATTGAAGCTATAAAGAAGAGCCAAGTAGAATTGGTAAACTCATTGGCTGAGATGAGAGCTGATCTAAAGGCTGTACAAAGCAGACTAGATAAAACAGAAGAACGAATAAGTGACCTAGAAACAGGACAACAGGAAGCATCCAATCAGAACAGCTGAGAGAAAAACAAATAAAAGATAATGAAAACAATACAAGGGACCTATGGGATAATATAAAGTGTGCCAATTCTACATATAATAGGGGTTCGAGAAGGGGAAGAAAGAGCAAAGGGGATTGAAAAGGTATTTGAAGAAATCATGACTGAAACGTCCCAAACCTAAAGAAGGAATCAGATATCCAAGTACAGGAGGCTCAGAGGGTCCCAAACAGGAAAAACCCAAACAGACCCACACCAAGACATATCATAATCGAGATGGCCAGAGTCAAGGATAAAGAAATGATCCTGAAGGCAGCAAGAGAAAAACAAAGAGTGAGGTACAAGGGAACCCCCATAAGGATCTCAGCTGATTTCTCTACACAAACACTACAGGGCAGAAGGGATGGCAAGATATATTCAAAGTCCTGAATGGAAAAAAGATGCAGCCTAAGATACTTTATCCAGCAAGGTTATCTTTTAGAATAAAAGGAGAGATAAAGAATTTCACACACAAGAAAAACTAGAAGAGATTCACACTAAATCCATGCTGAAAGAAATATTGACAGGTCTAGTCTAAACAGAAAAGAAGCAGGATGCTACAAAAATGAGAAACGCATAACCGGAAAGGTGATAACTATCATGAATTCCAAATAGAATAAACACAAAACTGTAAAAGAAGACATCTAAATCATTAAGAGTGGGAGAGGGAAGCAAGGAAATATAGTCTTTTTTTTTTTTCCTTTTTAAAATTTTTTGTTCTCAGTAGGATAGGTTTGAGCTTATATTACTATCTGTTTAATACAAACAGTTATAATAATGGGCTAATAGACTTACAAAAAAAGGGTAACCACAAGCCAGAAACTTACAAGTGAGTCACAAAAACTAAATAAAATCCAAGATAATACAAAGGAAAATTACCAAACCACAAAATAAAGAAGAAAGGAACAAAGAGTAAATACCAAATCAACTGCAAAAGTAAGTTCACAATGGCAATAGACACACATCTATCATTAATTACTGTAAATGTTAATGGACTAAATGCTCCAGTCAAAAGACACAGAGTGGCAGACTGGATAATAAAGCAGGAACCTTCAAATGCTGCATACAAGAGACCCACTTTAGGCAGAAGGACACATATAGATTGAGAGTGAAAGGATGGAAAAGGATATTCCATGCAAATGGAAATACCAAGAAAGCAGGTGTAGCAGTACTGATTTCAGACAAAATAGACTTTAAAACAAAGGCCATAAAGAAAGATAAAGAAGGACATTTTATAATGATTAAAGGAGTGATATAAGATGAGGATATTATACTCGTTAATATATATGCACCCAATATAGGAGCACCTCAGTACATAAAGCAATTACTAACAGAGATAAAGGGGGAAATTGATGGGAATACAATCATTGTCAGAGATTTTAACATCACATTAACATCACTTTCAGACAGAAAATAAATAAGGCAACAGAGAAATTAAATGATACAATAGAAAAATTAGATTTCGTGGATATTTTTAGAGCTTTACACCCCCAAAAAAATAAGATATACATTCTTTTCAAATGCACATGGAACATTTTCTAGGATTGATCACGTACTTGGGCATAAAAGAAGCTGCAACAATTTTAAGAAGATAGAAATTATCTCAAGCATCTTTACTGACCACAGTGTCATGAAACAAGAAATCAACTACAGAGAAACAAATAAGGAAAAAAGGAAAGCATGGAGATTAACCAAATGCTATTTAAAAACCAATGGGTCAATGGTGAAATCAAAGTTGAAATTAAAAAATACCTTGAGACAAATGAAAGTGAAAGCACAACTACACAAAACTTATGGGACACATAAAATGCAGTGCTAAGAGGGAAGTTTATAGAAATGCAGGCCTTCCTCAAAAAAGAAGAACAATCTCAAATAAACAATCTAACCCACCAGCTAAAAGAATTAGAAAAAGTGAGGAAAAAACCCAAAAGTCAGCAGAAGGAAGGAAATAATAAAGATCAGGGAGGAAATAAATAAAATAGAGATTAAAAAAACAATAGAAAAAGTCAATCAAACCAAAAACTGTTTTTTTGAAAGAGTAAATAAAATCGACAAACCTCTGGCCAAACTCACAGAGAAGAAAAAAAAAAAAGAGAGAGCACAAATAAGCAAAATAAGAAAGGAAAATGGAGTAATTACAACAAATAACATGGAAATACAGAATATCATATGAGAATATTATGAAAAACTATAGGGAACCAAAATGGATAACCTAGAGGAGATGGACAAGTTTCTGGAAACATAAGGGACTGTCCACTAAGACTGAATCAAGAGAAACTGACCACTTGAACAAACCGATCACTAGAAATGAAATCGAGTTAGCAATAAAAACCTCCCTGCAAATAAAAGTCCAGGACCGGAAGGCTTCACTGGGGGAATTCCACCAAACATACAAAAAAGAACTCATACCAGTCCTTTTCAAACTCTTCCAGACAATTGAAAAGGAGGGAATACTCCCAAACTCATTCTATGAAGCCACCATCACCCTGATACCAAAACCAGGCAAAGACACTACAAAAAAAGAGAATTATAGGCCAATATCTCTGATGAACATAGACGCCAAAATCCTCACCAAAATTTTAGCAAATAGAATCCAACAACACATAAAAAAGATTATACATCATGACCAAGTGGGGTTCATCCCAGGGACACAATGGTGGTTCAACATATGCAAATCAATCAGTGTAATACATCACACCAACAAGAGAAAGGACAAAAACCACATGATCATCTCAATAGATGCAGAAAAAGCATTTGATAAAATTCACACCCATTTATGATAAAAACTCTCACCAAAGTGGGTATAGAGGGATCATATCGCAATATAATAAAAGCTATATATGACAAACCTACAGCCAGCATAGTACTCAACGGTGAAAAACTCAAAAGCTTCCCACTAAAATCTGGGACAAGACAAGGATGCCCACTATCACCACTCCTATTCAACATAGTCCTGGAAGTCCTAGCCACAGCAGTCAGGCAAGAGAAAGAAATAAAAGGGATCCAAATTGGAAAAGAAGAGGTAAAAGTGTCATTATATGCTGACGACATGTTACTATATATAGAAAACCCTAAAAGGTCCACACAAAAACTACTAGAGCTGATCGAAGAATTCAGCAAGGTAGCAGGGTACAAGATTAATGTTCAAAAATCAGTTGCATTTCTTTACACTAATGATGAATCAACAGAAAAAGAAAGTAAAGAAACAATCCCCTTTAAAATAGCACCCAAAGTAATACAATACCTAGGAATAAATCTAACCAAGGAGATGAAAGACTTATACACAGAAAACTATAAAACACTGATGAAGGAAGTTAAAGAAGACTTTAAAAAATGGAAAGATATTCCAAGCTCCTGGATTGGAAGAATCAATGTTCTTAAAATGGTCACACTGCCCAAGGCAATCTACAGATTTAACGCAATCCCTATCAAATTACCCAGGATATATTTCACAAAACTAGAACAAATCATAATAAAATTTATATGGAACCACAAAAGACCGAGAATTGCCAAAGCATTACTGAAGAAAAAGAAAGAGGTTGGAGGAATAACTCTCCCAGACTTCAGGCAATACTATAGAGCTACAGTAATCAAGACAGCATGGTATTGGTACCAAAACAGACATATAGACCAATGGAACAAAATAGAGAGCCCAGAAATGAACCCACAAACTTTTGGTCAACTCATCTTTGACAAAGGAGGCAAGAATATACAATAGAATAAAGACAGTCTCTTCAGAAAATGGTGTTAGGAAAACTGGACAGCAGCATGTAAATCAATGAAGCTAGAACACTTCCTTATACCACACATAAAGATAAACTCAAAATGGATCAAAGACTTAAATGTAAGACAAGATACAATAAACCTCCTAGAAGAAAATATAGGCAAAATATTATCTCACATACATCTCAAAAATGTTCTCCTAGGGCAGTCTACCCAAGCAATAGGAATAAAAGCAAGAATAAACAAATGGGACCTAATTAAACTTGCAAGCTTCTGCACAGCAAAGGAAATCATAAGTAAAACAAAAAGACAACCTACAGAATGGGAGAAAATTTTTGCAAAGGAAATAGACAAAGACTTGATCTCCAAAATATATAAGCAGCTCATATGACTTAATAAGAAAAAAATAAACAACCCAATCCAAAAATGGGCAGAAAACCTAAACAAGCAATTCTCCAAGGAAGAAATACAAATGATCAATAGGCATGTGAAAAAATGCTCAATATCACTAATTATCAGAGAAATGCAAATCAAAACTACAATGAGATATCACCTCACACCAGTCAGAATGGCCACAAATGACAAATGCTGGAGAGGCTGTGGAGAAAGGGGAACCCTCCTACGCTGCTGGTGGGAATGCAGTTTGATGCAGCCATTGTGGAAAACAGTATGGAGATTCCTCAAAAGACTAGGAATAGACTTACCATATGACCCAGGAATCCCGCTCCTGGGCATATATCCAGAAGGAACCCTACTTCAAAATGACACCTGCACCCCAGTGTTCGTAACTGCACTATTTACAATAGTCAAGACATGGAAATAGCCTAAATGTCCATTGACAGATGACTGGATAAGAAGATGTCATACATTTATATAACAGAATGCTATTCAGCCATAAAAACCAACAACATAACACCATTTGCAGCAACATGGATGTCCCTGGTGAATGTCATTCTAAATGAAGTAAGCCAGAAAGAAAGAAAAATGGCATATGAGATCGCTCATATGTGGAATCTAAAACAAATACATACATACATACATACATACATACATACATACATACATACATACATACAAAACAGAAACAGACTCACAAACATAGAATACAAACTTGTGGTTGCCAAGAGGGAGATGGGTGGGAAGGGACAGACTGGGAGTTCAAAATTTGTAGATACTGACAGGCATATGCAGAATAGATACACAAGATTATACTGTATAGCACAGGGAAATATATACAAGATCTTGTGGTAGCTCACAGTGAAAAACAATGTGACAAGGAATATACATATGTTCTTGTATAACTGAAAAATTGTGCTGTACACTGGAATTTGACACAACATTGTGAAATGACTATAACTCAATTAAAAAAAAAAAAAAGGTTAAAAAAAAAAAGGAAATGTCCTGAGGGAAGTATCCACTCAATCAATGGTCTAGGTACAAGTGGAACATACTGATCTTGGCAACGTTTGAGTCATAGTCTGCTGATTTTCATCCTGAAAACACAATTAGTTAAGAAAAACACTGAACCAGTTTTTCCCAAGCATCTCTCTACTAGTAGTTCCAACTTATGACATTAACTCTTACAAGCCATGAGGATGAAATTAGCATATCATTGGGGTAAGATGAACCCCACAGAGTTGGATTTTCATTTCAGCTAAACAGAGCATACAAGCAATCCAGATCTTTGAAATTGTGGAACCTGTTTGCATATATGGAATTTTATGCATAAATGGAATGTTGGTAAGTTCTTATTTATATGGCAAGAAAACGTATCTTCATTTATTTTGAGAAGCGAACTTCTTTGGGAGGCCTTGTATAGATTATCACCATTTTAACTTCTGATATTTTTGTTCCCTAAATTCCAGCACCTACTTAGAAAGATTAATGATTTCCTATGCCTGAGAAACAAAGGTCATCTAATCTTGAAGTAATTCACCAACCACTTCCAGCTAACCACCACCTTCTAGCAGCCACTTCTTTGTCATTTCTACAGCCTGAATGTCACACATGGAAGGGTACAGGGAAAGTACAAGATGTAAAGAGACTTCAGCCATTTCAAATGTTGAAAACATGTGTACCTACTTTACAACACAAGCCAGAGAAGACTCAAGGTATATTTGTAATATTCTATTTCTACACATTTTTATACTTTAAAAAAAAATCTTCCCAGCAAGGAATAAATCCCTAAAATGGAGAATGTTTGACTCTGAAAGGTTAACAAGCCCCTTAAGACCTCACTTCTGATACAAACTATTGGGTGTGTGAAGGATGACTGCAAACATGTGAGATTTAACTAGTAAAGAGAAATTGCTTTCTTCTGGATGACAACACTCTCCATAACCCAAGACAATGGCAGACATTTTAAGAAGGAAAAAAAAGGAAGAGGAGGAGAAGGAGGGAAAAGATGAGGAGGAGATAGAAGGAGAATGAGAAATTTAAGAGCTCCCCTTTCTCCATCACTCAAATTCCAACAGTTTATTCACATTAGAATTAGGGATTTTGCAAACAGAGGCCGAGATGCAGTTTGAAGGCAGCAAGCACCTGAGCGACCAGGCTTCGTAAGAGGTGTTCACAGGTGGAGCTGTGGTTTCTAAGATTATCCTGGGACTTAAGTGTGTAAAATGAGGCTCCTAGAAAATTTTGCTTGGAGGCCTAGTATTTAAATTTGATACCAATGTTAAAGAAAATGTTAAGCTAATGAATTAATAAACAACCACCTCAGCTCCTTTTACTAATAAAGTGGATACTGAGAACTCTAATCTGGCTAGCCTCCTCCTAAAATTCTCCCATGCAACATTTTATGAAAAAATAAATTTCATACACTATCTTTCAGCTGTTTGTAGTAATGCTGATGTTCTGGGTTAATGCTGAAAACCTCTGACACGTATTATCCAAGTTCACTAGCGTGATACGAGTTAGTAATGTTTTTATAAACACCATGTGTTCTATATAAATTGAATGTGTCTCAGATTTCAGGCCTTTTTTTTTTTTTTTTTTTTTTTTGCAAGGGGCCTTCAAACAAAGAAAAGGGTGCATAGCAAACAACTCTACTACCCACGCGGGTGGAATACTGCACACATTTCAGGTCTTGTCAGTCTGTCTGCAACCTGGCTCTTACGTTATACCAAATCACTTATTTGTTTGTTTGATGAATATTTATTAAATACCCACTGGGGGCAAGGCGCAACATGGTTGCAGAATACAGAGAAAAGGATAAGAGTTCATACTTTAAAAGACTGTAAAAGAGAGGTGAGATGTTGACGTTGAAAGCAGGGACTGCCAACCAGGAGCATAAAGAACTGTCATGTAGGTGTGACAAGGAAGGTAAAGTCTGAGAAGCTGTTTGAGTGGGAGTTAAAACCCTAAAAGGCCTCTGATCTCTGCTGAGTGTGGTGTGCAGGTTTGGGGAGGAGGGCTACATCGCTCGTGATAATAGGAGAACAGCTGAGCCCTGCATAAGGATATGGCAGGAAAAGCCTCCGTGTGACCAGAGAACTTGAGAGGGGAAAAAATGTCAGATGGATGCCTATGAAGTTGTATGCTATGGAATTCAGAACATAAAGCCCTCCTCCATACTCTTCAGTAATAAAAAGGAAAGGCCTATCTAGCCATGTAAAGACATGGATGCATCTTAAGTGAATGTTGCAAGAGAATGAAGACAGTCTGGAGAAGCTACATGATGCATGATTCCTTTTATATGACATTTTAGAAAAAGTGAAACTATAGAGACAGTAAGCAGACCAGCAGCTGCCAGGGACTTGGGGGAGGGAGGGTATATAATAGGTGACACATAGGGAATTTTTTAGGATGGTGAAACTATTCTGTTTGATGCTGTAATGATGGATACATGACACTAAGCTTTTGTCAAAACCCATAGATATTTACAGGACAGGAGCAAACCTTAATGTGTGCAAATTTTTAAAAATCATCTAGACGTTAGGAGTTCCCAGGATGGAATGCTGAATGTGACCAAGAAGCTAACTGACAACCACTGTTGCATTTAGTATCTCTATATGTTTTGCTTTTACCGGAGTGTCATTTAAATGGAATCATATATAGATTTTTCACACATAAATGTATGAAAAACACCTCACTGAAAGGAATGCAAAAAAAAACCAAAAAGTGCTCATATGAATAACTTTGGAAATGAGTAAAGTACGTAAAACCAAAGGCAAAAAAGAAACACTGAACTGGAGTTGATAAAGTTATTTCCCATGGGAGTAGAGGTTAACAATTCTGAAGCCACTATAAACATACACTGGAATTGAAAAAGTAAGTAAGGGAATGGTGGATGGTGGGAGCTAGATTCCCCACTATTGCAGAAATTACAGAAAACAACGGGAGAAGGCTAGAATGGTCAATATGGAAAGAGGTAAGAGTTGGAGACATTGGTAGGAAATCATATGTAGTTTTACATAGATAAAGGTGGCTACATATAGAAATACATGCAGATACGCTTACATCCATTGGTTGATATGCACACACGTATTTTCTTGCCATGTCAGCTGAAATGGCTTAGAAGCAGCAACACCCCACTGGCACTGAGCACACCTGTCACCCAGATCTTGACCTCTAACACCATCCTCTAACAAAAGAAACCAGGACTTCTTAGAACAAAGGCTGATTCTGGAACTAAGGTAGGAAGTACGCACTATGAGCCTGGATCATTTTGTAGTGCTAGAGAGTGAGAAGGTACTCCAAAAATAAATAACAAATAAATAAATGGGAGTATGTCGAGAAGGACATGAGGAGCCAACTGAAAAAGCTCCTGATGCGCAAAGCTGGAGCAATCTGAAGAACAACATAGATAAAGCAGGACTGAATTACAACCCAAAGGGCAAAATAAGTATCCTTGAGTCCATTCTGATATTAATGACTGATTAAATTTTTAAATAAGAGAGTTGGAAAATCTCCCATTCAGAAGAATTCCAATAATATGTAGACACTCCCTACTCTTTAACGTAACTCCTCCCTTAACACAACTCCCACATCTTAAGAGTGGGCCGGGCATCTTGACTTCTTTCCAAAGAACACAGCACAGAAAGGGGGGAAATAGGGAAATCTGAAGAAACCCAAAAAACTGACACTAGTCCAGCCAGCTGAGCTGGGTTAACATCAAGAGTGGTACGTTATGTCGATAGTCCACACGCTTGGTGAGATGTGATTGACAATTTCACTCAGCCCCCCGGGTCCTCCTCCCCAAAACCCATAACCCCAATCTCATCATGACAAAAACATCAGACAAATCCCAGTTCAGGGACATTCTAGAGAATGCTGATCAGTAGTCCTCAAAACTTTCAAGATCATCAAAAACAGGAAAAGTCTCAGACATTTTCATTTAAGAGGAGCCTATGGGCAGATAAGACAACTACATGTAATATGGTTTACCAGGTGAGATCCTGGAAGAGAAAAATAACATTAGGTAAAGCTTAAGGAAATCTGGACTCGAATTAACAGCAATGTATCAACCTAACTCATTAATTGTGACTAACATACCACCCTAACGTAAAACATTAATAATGCAGGGAGACTGGGAGGGTGGAGTATGTGGTAACTCAGTGTACTACCCTTGCAACTTTAATGAAAATCTAAAATTATTCTAAAACAAGAAGTTTGCTTTAAAAAGAGAATGAAAAGAAAAGGAAACCTTCTTTTCTACTTCTCCCACAGAAACTTCAGGTAAGCCTACATTTCTGCTCCACCTGTGTGCTGCTCATAGTGAGTTCCTGAGCGCCTCACACATGGGGACAGGGGAGAAGAGAGACTCTAGGACCAACTCCAGGCAGCCAGGCTTCAGAGGTGTGATGTGTGCAAATGAGCACACCAAGACAGGTCTGCAGGCATATAAAAGAGAATTTTTAAATGTGCCATGAGATTCAGAAGGAGAATGCAATACTGCTCGACAAGTAAAACTGTGCCTTGGTCCTTGAGGAATCCAAAAAGAAAAAAGTTACTAGAAAGCATCTCATAAAGAGGGAAGAATATGAGTATAAAGCAGGACAGCGTGGGATATATTCAGAAGACGTGGCATTGCTCGTTTTGAAGGGGCGTAACTAGCCAAAAGGGAATAATCAACAGTAAAGCAAGGCACTTCAAAGCCAGAAGAGGGGGCACCTTAAAAGTAGTGAAAAGAGAGTTTTCCAGAAGTGAGTGACACCATTCTTCCAGACGTTTATTAAACACTTAATTTTGCAAAGAAGTATGTTGCACACTGGCTCAAAAATCAGAGCTGTGCTTTGGTAGAATCAATCTGATGATAGAGTGTGAAACACCTGGCCACTTAGGTCAGTGTGAGAGGCGCGGCAAAAGGAAGAAAGGACAAAAGCATCTGAACTGGACATAGCACGAACACAGAGCAGATACGAGACAAGGATTGGATTATCTAGTAGGCAAACTGACCATACGCTTAGGAATCAAGCACTGATTTTTTTTTTTTATTATGGAATATATCAGAAATGCACTGGGCTTAAGAATTATTCTTAATTGGAACTGCGTGGTTGAAGAAGGCACCATAATCTTTTCAGTTCGCAGACTTTCTAAAAAAAAAAAAATCCTCTAATGCAAGAAGCAGTGAAAATCAAAACTGCAAGGGCTGGACAATTTGACTCTCCTGCCTTCTGCTCTGCCCCAGCGAAAGGAAGCAACAAAGTTTCAAATGGGATGATTCCAGGATGGGATTACTAACAGACATGGGGGGAGTGGAGAGCTGTAGGAGTTGTATTTTTATTCTTCTTCAGGTGGTAGCTGGGGGTAGTTAAGGGAAGAAGTGAGAGATTTCACCGACTAGGTCTTCACATTTGAGCTGGATGGATCTGACAAAGTCCATGACTAAATTAGTAAGTTATAACACATTCTCTTACTCCTTTTTCATTCAGAATTGTGCTACAATTTAAACTGATATAGACACATTCCCTATCTTCTGGTGGGGGGGGGGGTGGAGGGAGAAGATGATAAACTAGAAAAGGTAAAAGCAAAATCTCCATTTGATTTTAGTTATTTGACACAGTGACACTACTAACATGTAATTGACCTTATTCTTATTCAAGTTATTCAGCTCGCATTTATCCTGTACCAGCCGCTAGAATCATAGATGTCAACAGTCTCTGTTCTACAGAAACTAACAGTCTAGAAAGGGAGGTAAACACATGGAAAATATCTCCTGGCAGATTGAGAAGTCCTATACTGCAAGCCACGAGCAACGTCTTGCAGAGGAAGCCAGGGGAACCACTTATCCATGTCCAGAGGCATCATGGAATGTTGAGATTATTATACATAAACTGAGCCTTGAAGGACACACAGGTGGTGCGGGAAAGGACCTTGAAGTCTGGACAATGGCAGGCACGCAGCTCTACAGCCAGTGCCACCGCCCCACCAGACAAGTCATGCCTAGCACGTGGGCCGCTGCCACCATTAAGGAGGTAAAACAGGGGAGTTAACAAGCATAGTGTCTGGCCCAAGAAGTTGCTGGATCGAGCTCCTTGCTTCCTTTCTCAGTATTAGTTTAAAAAGCCAGTAAAAAGACAACTTGCAGTATCTTCATCTATATAATAGTAAGAATAATATTATTTATTTCATAAAATGTTGATGGAGATTGAATGCAAGAATACATCTAGTGAGCTTAGAACAGAGCTTGGCACATAGTAGGATAATAAGTATTATTATTGTTTTTGATGTGAGAAATTTTTATTTTTATAATTTTAAGGCTGCTATAATTCTAATTTTATTACGGTGAATTGCTTCTTAGCTTCGCCTGGTACTAACACAGCTGGAAAGATTTAGAGTAAACAGGGTAACAGGCTTCCGGTCTGTAATGGTTGTGAATAGTAAAACGTCACCAGAAGAGGCTTTAGGCTGTCCTTCCCTAGCATTACGAAAGAATGGCATCAGCTTTCTGGAAGGAATAAGCATGATATGTTGAATAGGCAGGTTAGACTAGTTTATGTCTCAAATCCTTTCTATACTCATGATCTCATTATTTAAAAGACACAAAAAAAATGTTTAGTAAAAAATCAAAAGTAAATGGAGAATCTCCCATTTGGGTCTTCAGTTGGTTTTTATCATCCTTGAAGCTGTAAGACGATGTGTTTTCAGAATGTACCACTACAATAATAAAAGGCCCTGTCACTGAACAACCCCACTATGTCACTCCGTGCTGGTGCAACTGCATCTCCCCACGTCCTCCAGGACAGAAATCTTGTCCTATGGAGGCGTCAGGAAAGTAAAGCTTGGGAAAATTTCCAGAAGTAAATGGACAGGGGACAATCCTAGACCCTTCTAAGTTCTTGGAAAAAGGAACGGGCAAAGTGCCCATTACGGAAAATAATAAAAGCTATAGGAAAAAGAACAATGTTTTTAAAGTGCTTGACAAAATTGAAAAGCAAAAGGGCTCATTCATTTGGAAATTTAAAATCCTTTTCCTAAATTTCCTAAACTTTTATTGAGTGTTTGTTCCTTCAACAGAAACGTTTACCGATGCTGGCATTTTAAATCGTTCCACCTTGACTTGAAATTAGCACCTCATTGCTATAAGCAAGCCATCAATTCCTCCCTTGGCTGCTACTGTTTTTTGGCTACAAAATTCCTTCTTGCTTTGAAAAGTAACAATAGTGCAAACTTGCTAAGTTACACTAGAAAGAGTTTCTTTGTAAAAGGAGACACAATGTATCTTAGAAATAGATGACAGAAATGGAAACAAAAAGATTCCCAGACCAGTCAGTTCAGTCACAGTCAGATAGTGCATGAGTTCTAGCCCCAGGGGTCCCTACTACATCACAAAACCACTGCAATAAAACTAGAAAGTCAACAACAATAAAGTTATGCAGAGGGGAAGAAAGCAGGTAAAAATAATACAATGCATACATATTTATAAAATTTTAGAAAATATATATCTTCAGTGATCAGTGGTTGATAAGAAGGGGAGGGAGGTCCTAAAGCAGTAAGAAGAAGGTCAAGTATCAGGAAATTTTAAGGGAGTGACATATTTTCATTATCTTGATTGTGGTGATGGTTTCATGGGTATATTCATACATCAAAACTTATCAAATTGTACACTGTAAATATGTGGAATTATGTGTGGCAATTATACCTCAATAAAGCTATTTTTAAAGGACCCATAATCTAGTCTACAACATAGAAGTCTATCACATCACATTATTGTGGTTGTAAAAGTGCACTTTATATTAGCAATATAAAATAAACAGTAATGGAGACAAGTGACAGGAACAATTTATTTTACCTGAATGACAATGAATGAGAGGTATTTGAATGCATTAATATTTATAACTAACATATATACAGATTACCTAAAGGATAATTGAACCACAACAAGGAAAAGTCTGTTTATTCTGATGAAAGCAACCTACAGTAATGAATGCACCATTTTTAATACAAGAAAGATCAAGTAGGAAAAAAATGAATAATACTGAAGACTTAAGAACATAATCAGTAAGGTAGAATTTTAAGCTAAACATTAAGAGACCATTTTCCTCCCAAGTGCTCATGAAACATCCACAAAAATTGGTCATATATTAGGTTACAAAGAAAACATTAGTAAATTAGAAAATGTAGAAATATTATAAACAATAGTCTTTGACCACAATGTAACAATAGTAGAAATTATTGACAAAATTGAAAATCAAAAAGGCTCCTTCATTTGGAAATTTAAAGTCCTTTTCCTAAACAATTGTTGGGTGAAAGGAGAAATATAAACTGAAGTCACAAAATTTCTAAAAAAAAAAATCAATGTTGAAATACAATCAGAATCTACAGAAAGTAGCCCTAAATGTTTTTATAAATAAAATTTTTAAAGTTATAACAAATAAATCAAATTCCCAGCTCAAAAGCCAGATAAAAAGTAAATGAAAAAAAATAGCAAAAGGAAGGAAATAAAGATTAAAGCAGAGATACAAATAGAAAAAAGTAAATCTACTATTTCAAAATCCTGCTTTTTAAAAAAAGGGAATTAACAAAATAGACAAATCACCAGCAAGCCTGATCAAGAAAAAAGGATAAAAACACAAATATGAAATTAAGAAATGTCAAAGGGGAAAGAATTAAAATAAGAAACTGTTTAAAAATCATAAGAAATCAAAGATATACATACAAATGAACTTGAAAAGCTAGATAAAAAGGATAACTTTCTAGAGAAATTCAAATTGTCAAATTTGACCATATTAGTGATAGAATGCTTAAACTCATCAATTTTTGTAGATGAAATAGGAAACATTATCAAGAAATGACCCCTGAAAAGCACCAGAGAACAGATGACTTCAATGGAAGATTCTCTAAAGGAGGATTCAACAAAACCTTCAGAGAGGAGATGTTCCAAAGTGTGACACATTGCTTAAAAGCATTGAAAAAGAATGTTAATAAGAAGAAAAGCATTGATAACTAGATCTGATAAAGACAGTACAAAAAAGAAAATTATACTTCAATACCACTGAAGAAAAATGATGCAAAAGTACCAAATAAAAAAATTAATACACAGAATCCAAACCATATTAAGGATAAAATAGAGGTATGGCCAAAATATTGGAGTAGGAAAACTGAGCTCACCTCCCTCTATGGGCACGGTAATCACAACTATTCACAGAGCAGCTATCTGGGAGAGCAACCTGAAGATGAGCATAAAAGATGTTCCACAAATAACAATATAAAAGGAAACCACAGCAGGAGAGGGAGACGGGGCAGAGATGCAGTGCAGTCAAGGACCACACTGCAGGGAGGCAGCCCACAAGGCGGGAGGCAATCACAACTGCATGGTCCCAGTGAGTGAGGGGTCCTGCCCCATCTCAGGCTCCCCAGCCTGGGCGTCCTATAGCAGAAAGGTGAGCCCCCAGAAAGTCTGGCTTTGAAGGCTAGGAGGACTTGCACACAGGAGAGTCCAGAGGGCTGTGGGAGCAGAGACTCCCCTCTTAAAGAGTGTTTGCAAAGGCTCACATGTCCCAAATCCCAGCGTGATGGCAGTGACTTAAAATGATCCTGGGTCAGACCCGACTGCTGATCTTGGAAGGTCTCCCAGAGAGACAGGAGGTGACTGGGACTCTCCCTCATGATGCTCAGGCTAGCCATTTTCGAGACCTTGCTCTAACACAAAGACACTGGTGCTGGCAAGTGGTATTGTGAAACCCTCTCCCTACTCTAACATCACTGCAGGCACACTTACCCACCAGCGGACCAGCACCATCCTGGGACCACCAGGGTCAGCCACCTGGGGATGAAGCCCTGACCACCAGCCTGAATACCCCCAGGATATTCTAAACTTCATTTGTGGCAGTTTCCAGCAGACAACCAGGCCAGGGAGTAGGCCCAGCTACACTCTAAAAGGGTCCACACAGCCCACAAAGGGGGAGTGCTCAGATCATACAGCTCTGGTGACCAGAGAGGAGTGCGCTGCTGGGGCCCACAAGACAACGCCTGCGTAAGGCCACTTATCTAACATACTGAAACATAACTGACTTACCTGGTAGATAGAAATAAACACAAAGATTTGAGCAAAATGATGACACAGGGGAATATGTTCCAAATAAGGGAAGAAGACAAAAGCTCAAAAAAATTAAACAAAGTAGAGACAGTCAGTCTATCTGATACAGAGTTTAAGGTACTGATCATAAAAATGCTCAGTGAGCTTAGGAGAAGAATGGATGAACACAGAGAGAATTTTAACAAACAATTAGAAAATATAAAGAAGAACCAGAGATGAAGAATACAATAAAAGAAATAAAAAATACACAAAAAATTCAACAGCAGATTAGATGATACCAGAAAAACAGATCAGTGAACTGGAAGACAGATCAGGGGAAACCACCCAAACTAGACAGAAGAAAGAAAAAAAGAATTTTTTAAAGTGAAGATAGTTGAAGGGACTTGTGGGACAACATCACACAAACTAACATTGGCATTATAGGGGTTGCAAAAGGAGATGAGGAGAGAAAGGGTAGGATAACTTATTTGAAGAAATAAAGGCTGAAAACTTTCCTAATCTGGGAAAGGAAGCAGAAATCCAGGTCCAGGAAGCGCAGAGAATTCCAAACAAGATGAACCCAAAGAAGTTTACATTGAAACACATTATAATTAAAACGCCAAACTTACGGAAAGAACTGTAAAAGCAGCAAAAGAAGAGCAGCTAGTTACATGGGAGGGGCTCCCATGAAGCTATAAGCTGACGTTAAGCAGAAACTTTACAGACCAATGGGAGTGGCATAACACATTCAAAATAATGAAAGAAAAAGAATCTTCAACCAAGAATGCTTTATTCAGCAAGGACTTTTTTTCAGATTTGAAGGAGAGATGAAGTGTTACAAACAAGCAAAAGCTAAAAAGCGTTCAGTACATTAAACTGGCCTTACAAGAAACGGTAAAGAGACTTCTCTACTTTGAAAAGGGAAGACCAGAACTAGAAATAAGAAAATCACCAAACTAAAATCTCATTGATAAAGAAAAACAAAAAGACAGTAGATACCCACTTATGAAGCTATCAGGTCAAAAGACAAAAGCAGTAGAATCATCTATATCCAAAGTAAGCTGTTAAGAGAGTCACAAAACAAAAATATGCAAAATAAGATGTCAAAGAAATTAAATGTGGAAGGATGAGTAAAAATGCAGGATTCTTAGAATGCATTTGAACTTAAGCGATCATCACCTTGTTATATATGAACCTCATGGTAACCACAAAACAAAAACTTACCAGAGATACACAGTCAATAAAAGAGATAGAAATCTAAAAATAGCACCAAAGATAGTCATCAAATCACAAAGGAAGAGAATAAAAGAAGAAAGGAATAAAAATAACTGCAAAATATCAGAAAACAATGAACAAAATGGCAGTAAGTAGATAACTATCAATATTTACTTTAAAAGTTAATGAACTAGTTTCTGGGCCAAGATGGCTGAGTAGAGAGACTCACAGCTCGCCCTCTGGAAATCCACCAAGAGTTACAGAGCCATGAAATCACACGGAGCACCTACTGAACTCTGGCAGAGTGTCCCTCACTTTGAAATACAGGATTCTCACAAAACCCAGTAAGTATAAAAAAAGGGGGGAAAAAAGAAAAAAGAAAAAGAAAATTGGTGTGGGGCCAGTCCTGGGGGAGGGAGCGGCAAAGGAAGAGAGGCGCCCTCATGTCAGGATGCCTCCCTCCAGCCAGGGGGTCAGCGGGGACAGAAGTGGAGCTCCCGCGGCTCAGAGGGGAAAGTGGCAGGCTCCTGGCAGACAGAACTAAAGAGAAACCGGCATGTAAGGTCCCTGCGATCGCCAGCCCTAGACATGAGCCAGCAGGGACAAGCTGGGACTGGCTGCTGGAGATCAGTGACGAGTCTGGGGACAGGGCTGGGGCCCGCTGCACAGAGGAGCCTCAGGGGACTGGAGGGCAGTGTGAGCTCTGGCTGGGGGTGTGGGCGGAACACCACAGCCTGGGACCCCCTTAAAAAAGTACCACTCCTGGTGCACATTGGGCGGAGGGATGCAACACAGCCAGACCATGGCCCCTGCCCCGTTGTTGATTAGTTCTCACGAGAAGAGAGGTGGGGCTCCATCATAGCCAGTGATGTTGTATGGAGGTGGGGCTGAAAGCTGGATCCATTCCCAGTGGCCCTGCAGCTTCATAGGTGGGACAGAGATTTGTTTACAGCCCCAGGCAGAGAGGGTGGATTTGATGCCTTTGCGAACCCATGCGTCTGGGATGAACAGGCAGTGAGCAGAGTTTCGGCACACCGCGGGGGGCCAATACAGGTATTTACAATAGGCCAGCATCCCTCACTGTAGGCAGAGGCAGGGCTGGGGTCTGCACTGACCCTGTGGTGCACCACGGCTTCAGGTGTGTGACTGCACACTCGCTACGGTGGGTCCTAGCACCTGGCACTGGCAGGTCTGCACTGGTGATTCTGGGAGCCCAGAACCTGGGGGACACCAGAGCAGGTGGCTGGCATTCCTGCAGCTAAGGTGGGGACAAAGGCAGCGTCAATAAAGAGTTCTTTGTAAGCCTGCATAACAAATGACAGACAACACCACAGAGGGCACTTCCCAGTGGACATCTCCTGCGGAGGCACACACTCAGCGACCCTTGGTCCCAGCTGCAGCCCTCCAACCCTGCCTACCACACACCACAGCTCAGAAAGGGGTCTAGAAGCCTCTATTCCAGCAACAGGGGAGCAGACCTTGTTTTCAGAAAACAGAAGTAGAGTTATAAATAAATAGAAAGAACAAGCAGGTAGTTGCCAGAGGGTGGATGGTGGGGAGAGTCTAGTCAGCATCTATGCACTGTCTTTGCCTGGTAGCAGATCTCAGCTAGGCTTATCATAGTGATCATTTTGAAATGTACAGAAATATTGAATCACCATATTATGTAATTATAAGATAAATAAGTACAATATGATAAATATAATCCTATTATATTAATATTAATAAAATTAATACTGCTGAATGTTATATGTAGAACTTGTTAAGAGAGTCAATCCTAAGAGTTCTCAACACAAGGAAAAATATTTATTTCCTATCTCTTTAATTTTGTATCTGTAAGAGATGATGGATGCCCATTGAAATGACTGTGACAATAATTTCATGACGTACGCATGCACACCTTATACGTACAGTGCTGTATGTCAATTGTATCTCAATAAAACTGGAAGAAAAACTTGAATTGACAAAAAAAAAGCTTCATATAATAAATAAAGCACCAGTTGCCTTTCCTTTGCCACTGTCCCCCTCCCTTTATTCCCAAGTTTGCATGTGCATACCTGAATCACCCCTCCCAAGAAGGACACAGCTGCAGCAACACTGATCCTTTGCATCTCAAAGTCAGATAACCCCAGCACACTCGTGTTGCTCTGCGCGGTAAGGTTCTGGCTGCTCAGGGGGACCAGCCGCTCCACTGCATTGGCTGATATTAGGGATGTCAAGGCAAAGGTACCTAGAAGAGTTGGGGAGCGGGGGAAATCTTCTATTAGTAACACACCCAATAAACATAACTGGCTTCCGCCATTGAAGTTGAACCTATGTTGTAAAACCAAAACAGATCTACGAGACGTCCTCTCCTCTGCACTCCCATGCCTCCACCCTTCACTCTGCTCCATGGAATAAATAGAAACTCACCTACACATACACATATTTCTTCGACCTACAGCCATGCCATCTACTTGCTACCCCTCCCCAAGCCATACATTTTCCAGCCTCTCTGCAAACCTGCATAGAGAATGACCTCAGGACAGGGATTAAGACCATGGTCTGGACTTGAATCCAGTTTCTCCATTTATCACAACTGTGACTTTAGGTGAGGGTAGAGCTCAGTAGTAGAGCATGCTTAGGATGCACGAGGTCCTGGGTTCAATCCCCGGTATCTCCACTAAAATGAATGAATGAATGAATGAATGAATAAAATTATCCCCCTAAAAATAAAGTATAATAAACATAAAAAATAAGAACAATCATGACGTAAAGCACATCACTCAGAGATTAAATTGCCTCATCTGTAAAATGGGGATAACAACACCTACATTTCAGAGTTTAAGGAGAAAGTGAGATGATGAATATGAAAACCTCAACAGGCTCAGTGGATAAATATGGCTCTTTACTGAATCTGGGACTCTTTGCCTGAAACGTTCGCTCCTCCAATCTGCCTGTGAAAACACTCTCGTCTTTCCTGGTCTGGCTCAAATCCTACAGGCAACAAAAATCCAACCCAGACCCCCCAGGCCAGGTTTAACCTTTCTACACCGCTGTTACAGCACAACAGCATGCTGTGACCCCTAAAATGCCTGCACATACCATCTCTGGGTCCTGTAACTAGGTGAAGTTCAACGGCATTTCCCAGGCATTGTCCTGGCTGCACACAAATGCAGGACCATTTTCCGTGTGTTCCCCTCTTCCTGACAAGAGTTCAGATGCCTCTCGTCTTGGCACAGCATTTCTGAGAATCCAGCCAAACTGGCAGGGAAATGCCAGTTCCCACAGAGAGGGTTCAGCTCTCTCGGATCAAAGAAACAAACTGCAATATTTGTCCACATTCACCCCACTCAAACCTTGCTTTGCTCCAGATCATAAGTGACACTTCATGGGAAAAAAAAAAAAAAGCCTGTGGTAAGATGTAGATATCTCAACAAACAGCATGCAGGCTCATAGGGCAAGAGAGACAGGTCAAACAGAAAAAAGCCTCGTGGAAACCCAACACCAACAATCCTTTGGTTTTCCAGGGTAAGCGAGGCTGTGTGGGGGGTAGTTGAGAATAGGGTGGTGGCTGCAGCCTCCAACAAGCCTCGCCTTAAACCCCAGGACTGCCATCTCAATCTCTTTATCTAAAGACAGACAGCATTCCTCACCCAGTGGGGTTGTTATGCGCCTTAAATGAAATAACGCAATAGATCACATATCACAATATGTGGCATGTAGTTAGCACCTAAAAAAGATAATTCCTGTTGAGATTAAATTCAGAATGCTCTGTTATGGTCTATCATTCTGTGTTCCCTGTTCCATTGAGTTGATGGTACATAAATACATAAATTGAATGTAGTTCTCTTAGGGAGCTGTCACTCTCGGTAAATCATCAATCAGTATCAACCATTGTGACTACTGTTCTCACCATAATGTACTAAATCAAGAACACATCAAGGAACAAATAAATCGAATGATCAGAGACAAGATCCTGGCATCCAGGATGGGCAACACCAAATAAGGAACATTTGCCATACAATCTGCTCTTAATAAGGTTTAATTTTTCAAGATATATTGCAACAGAATTTCTCCAAGTCTGATATGCCTGAGAATAAAAAGGTGTGTATTTTGGTCTTCAAATCTCCTAGAGCATGGAGCAAAACGATTTGTACAGAAGCCACTGAACAAATGACTGCAGAACTGAAAACAAAGATGTTTGGGAGTTAAATTTGAGTGTAGACCTGTCTTTCCTGGAATTTGGAGAAAAATAAGAAGGAACTGAACAGGTAAGAGAGAAAGGCCACCTAAAGGGTTTTGTTGAGGAAAGAGAAGTGAGCCTCACCTGTGTGGGAGTCACATGCCAAGAACTTCTCCACATGGAGAGCTTGCCAGCAATGGATATGGGGATACCCACTGAGCCAACATGGTTGTAGGAGCGAGTCCTGCCTCTTTTGAAAGGATGATGCTGTGCTGTCTCTGAGACAGCTGAGAACAGTCAAGGATGCTGACGCTGCCGGTGAGGGTGTGGGAACGACATTTTACCTTCTCTATCTCACAAATTTTGCCTTTGTCTTTATCTTATCCCTACTGCCTCTCTGCTCTTTCCCTCACTCTGGTTGGGCTTTAAGTCTAGGAGTGGTACCTGTAAAATACCAGTGACCCCACCCAGCCGCTTAGCGGTACTGTGGGCGGCAGGGCTTCATAAGAAGTGAACTGGGGCCTCAGAATTGGACGGACCCAAGTTCAAATTCCTGCTCAAGTTACCTAACCTCTCTCAGCTTCCTTATTTATAAGATGATGATAAAACATCTAGTCACAAAACCTGGGTAGAGATCAAATGAGATTTCATACGTAAAAATCTTCTATCACAAGACTCATGACATCATAGGCCTTTGGTAAATAACTGTTTGCTCATTTTTGTTTCTTTTGGAGAGTTCCCTCTATGCTCTCCCTAATGTTTTCTCTAAATTGCTGAACAGACTTTTCTCTTTAAAAATTTTCCCTCTAATTTAGAAGATAATAATTTCCTATAAATTGTCACCTATGGGTTATCTTCAACAATTTTGTTTCCAATGGATTCATACCCAAATTTCTATTCTTTTCCTTTTTATTCGAAGACATGTTCTTTGCAAGTCACAAGAAGCAATGATTTACTCCTTTTTAATATATATAATGCATATTTTTAATTAAAATAAGAAAATAATCCATTGTTAAGAAAAATAGTGTATTTGGTTTCTTTACATACTAGCTTTTGAATTATTTGCTTTTAAAGATATCTTACATATGATTCATTATTGCATTTAGTAATTCAGTATTGCATTCTGACTATCTGCGTTGGAGGTAAAATCCCAGATAAAGTGATTTTTCTTTATACAAGCAACAACAATCTCTTAACAGGAAAATGGAAATAGTAGTTCCCACACACACACATACACCAAAATAAAGGACAGCAACATTATTGGAAAGAGAATCTGTTCTCTGTATTAACTGTTTGCAGGGACTTCAGGTGAGATACATATACACATACATACATCATATATAAATAATGTTAATGTTATTAATGTTTTATTGATAACTGTTTCCAATATTAATATTAAAATTAAAATATAGAGTCCTATATAAAAGTTATATATATGTGTGTGTGTGCGTGTAAATATAATACTATGAGGGAAAAGGATCATTGCTTCTTTATTGAGTCTAAAGAATTCTAAGTCTATTGGGATAAAAAAAGAGAGGAGAAAGTCCAGCTGGCTCTGTCCTTTGGAGGAGTACATATGCAGAAATAAAATGTGTTAAGCACTTATTGTGTTATATAGTGACTATAGTAAAGTCTGTAAATTACATGTCTTTTGAAATCTATATTATCTATTTAGTAGACTACAAGATTCCTATAGCTGTTAATAATATTTGCTAAATACAACGTCTTATGTAAATGGCAATTTCAAAACCCTGCCACCAGTAAAATGTCTATAATGATTCCTTAGGAAATAAAGCGGTTTATGTAAATGCACACTTAGGAATATCAAGGTAAGTATTTTGATTTTTTTAAAGTAATTATGTTCTATTGGGAAACTTTTTTAAACCTTTTTCTTTTATCCTTTAACAGAGGAAATGCTTTGAGGTCAGCTCTAAAATAATCTGCTTTTTCTTGCTAATGACATATTTAAATGTTTTCAAAAATGAAAATAAATTGTTAGGAAATTAGAGAGCAGGAAAATTTGAATATAATAGGCTTCAAGGACCTCTAATTCATTATAGTGCTTTTCTCCTTTCACATCAAGACAAAAGGAAAGTCCATTCTTGAGCAGCTGGTTGTAGAGAAAAAAGGCTTCAGCTTCAGATTTGGCCATACCTGGGTTGCAATCCATGCATCTGCAAGGTAATCTGTGCTCTCACAGAAAGCTTTACAAAATTCAGGGCTGTTTTTTAACCTAAATATGCAAATAATAATGTCCATTTAAAAGGACTGTATTGAGATAAAATAAAATAACAAATGTAAACCTCTTAACAAAGCATCTAATATACAGTACATCCAAGGTTCTCAAATTTAAGTAAATATATACATATACATGCATACACAGATAGACAGATAGATTTAGAAAAAACACCTGGAGATCGTGTGAAAATACTGATTCAGAATCAACAGATCTGGAGCAAGAACCAAGGTCTCGCATTTTTAGCCAGCTTCCACACAACACTGATCCTGCTGGTGCGTGACCATACTACAGGCAGCTGTGTGGTACGTCTGGTAACTGCTGATCCTGTCTCCCATGACAAAGTTCACTGACACAAGAAGCCAAATTTACATAAATAAAACATTATTTTAGGGGTTAATTTCTGCATGAGGAAAATGCATGTACCAATGTACCAGTGCTGCAGGCAGAATCGTGGCCTTCCAAATGAGTCCATATCCTGTAAGTAGTGCGCTACATGGCAAAGGGTAATTAATGCTTCAGATGGAATTAAGGTTGCTAATCAGCTGACCTTAAAATAAGCAGATTATCCTAAATTGTCCAGGCAGGCCCCGTGTAATCATAGTGGCCCTTTAAATATGGAAGATGGAGGCAAAAGATCAGAATTGGAAAGAGGTTTAAAGATGCCACACTGTTGGCTGTGAAGATGGAGGAAGGTGCCTCGCACCAGGCATGCAGGGGCCTCTAGAAGCTGGAAAAGTTAAGAAAATGAATTGTTCCCTAGAACTTTCAGAAAGGAATGCAGCCCACCGACACCTCAGTTTTAGACCTATGAGCCTTGTTTCAGACTTCTGATCTCTAAAACTGTAGGATAATAAAGTTTTCTTCAGTAACACAAACTGACCACTGAAGAAACTGACACGAAAATGTATTCCTTACAGACTGAGATCTTACATACACAAAATGGACAGAAATGCCTTCATGGATCTTTCCTCTTATGTGTTTTTATTATTATTATCTTCATATGTAAGATGAAGTTACCATTTTTCGCGATGATAACTAATAGCTTTCGTTAATTCTTACGTAGCAAGCACTAAATTAGACACTTGCACATCAATCATCTCATCTAGTACTCGTGGCAATCATGATTGTTTTTGACATTTTACTATCAAGAAAGCAGCAAATAGACCTTTAAAACTTTGCCCAAGGTCATGCAGATAGCAAAGGGCAAATGAGACAAACACCCAGGTCTAACTCCCAAACCCGTGTTTTTCACCAGCCTGCTCTAGTATCAGATTACCCGTGGCGGTCCACATTTTATTTGGTAATGCAAAGCTAGGCAATGTAAGAGATGTAATAATAGCGGGCAATTACAGAATCTAGCTTGGAAGAAACGTAAACAATTGCTTAATCCAAATAACAGTTACATGGAAAATAATGTTCAATATTTGAGTAACTAAATTTTAGAGTCTTTTCTTTTCCTCAAAGTGCTTACTTGCATTTCATTATAAGTTCAGGACATTTATCCTTCTCTTACATTCTTTTTACAACTTAAAAATGTGCAGAATCTTTAACAATAACCTTGGTTACATAGAAACATAGTAACAAATTCCGGTATGTATGGAGGCACAGAAAATTGAATGTCTTGCACTAATATTTGCTGATAATATTTGCCCTAATATTATCAGGAGTGAAGTTAGCATTGCTTTGGAAGTGTTATCAGTAACAAACAACCACTTTTAAGTCCCTTTCATCAGTAACATGAGAAGCATAAGCATAGACAGAAATTATTACCTGTGGAAACATGGCGTCCCATTCCAAATACGGCGTAAATGATGGCAGGAAACAGAGACCCATACAGACCAAACACTGGATGCACAGATGAGAGGACAGCAAAGGCCAGCCCTGTGAAGAAGATCGGGGCAAACAGGACCATTTTATAACCCCGAGACACAGTCCACTACAAAATAAAACGGATATTGGCTTATTTAATGATGAAAGGAACCATAATGTAATTACTCTATTTGCTCAGTGAGAGGCTAGCATCCCTGTCCTAAATAACAGAAAATTCACTCATTAATTAGCTCGTATTTACATTTCAATTCTGAAACACTTCTTTTTGGCCTATTACTTTTCCCCTGAATTGCAGAGATGTCTACAAGAAGACATTGGATCAGAGTGTCTTACTGGTACAAGTGATGGCACCATAGAGAAATATCTCCATACACACTTAGAGAATCATTTTCACATGTTCATCCTCTTCACACAAAAGCATTTGTGAGATAGTCAGAACTCGGAGCAATGCCACTGACAGATCAGAAGCCTGACATGAAAGGTGACTAAGTCTGGGCAAAGAGGACGCACACATTCAGTGCTGCCTGGTTGGCTGGCTGGCTGGCCGGCCCAAGACTGTGTGTCACAGTGGCTGGGCCAAGCTGCGAATCCATGCACGTCATAACTTGACCCCAGCCTATATGTAGGTTCAATTTCTTAGAGTGAAAAAAATCAACTTCGTTTATTCGAAGAATAGGTAAGGAGTAACTCATCACTGCTCACTTTTATTCTTAGATACTCCTGCCTGCCCAGTTTGTTATATGCACATGGAACACTTCCCTAGACGTGTCTAAATTACCACTATCCCCTTAAATGTGAGTATAAACTGATCAACGTGATCTTGTTTGTGGTTGGTCCTTGGTATTAAACAGCCAGTCCTGCTAAGTTCTGATAAGTCCATTCAAGTTTGTATGATTTAATGACAGCCATTTGACTGGACATAATGGACTCGACAAGCTACGGAAAGATTTGAGGAAGGAGATGGCCTTAGAATCCACATTACCTGAATATTAGGCCAGTTAATTATTCACGCCATGGAGCCTGGCAGTCTGGTCTCCATATCAGTACTTTTACTGTTTAACTTTTACTGTTTTAAAGCCTGTTTAATATCTTTTAAAATAAATAAAGTCTAGTTATAGCAAATATTTTTTCAAGCAGTACAAGATGTTTCAGTTATGATTAAGATGCATGAAAGATCTACCAGTAACCTGTCCCTTCTTTATTTTTAAAAACCAACTTGGGTGCTTGCTTACTGGCCATGTATTCCTAAAAGTCCGGTGAAAATAAATAAAAAGTGGTTATAAAAGAGTCAGCGGCAGAGGCTGCTGTAGAATTTCACACAGGCAGGATGGGAGGCAGCAATCCTGACGCCGAGAAGGGCTGTGTAAAGGTGTGGGTCTTGAAGCCAGGTTAGCATTGCAAGGCTAAATACTCCCCCATCCCAACAGCCGACACCTCTTGGCATTTACGGTGTAAGCAATTTCATGAAAACATTGTGTGCATTACATCAGTTCTATGGAAAGCAACTTTTTCTCAACCATTTTTGGAATGAGTTACCTGATAAAAATTACCTATCATGGGGCAGAAATATAGAAATAAATACTTTCCAAGAAGGAAAAAAAATGTTGCCCACATCTCAGAAGGTCACCCAGATCTACTAAATCAACGATGGGGGCGGGGAGGGAAATATACATGCGGCATATTTAACAAAAGCACCTTGGCTGAGTCGCGTGGACACTAAACTCTGACAGATGTGGCTGACACCCACAGGACCGAGTCTGCCAGAGGTGGGCCAGTGGGCTGCGTTTCCAATCTGTCTGCATCAGCAAATGTAAACACAAACCTAGGTGCAGCTGGCTTCTCTCCTCTTGCCTTGTGAATAGGTAATTCCTGTTTATCTGTTCTCTTTATTACAATAATACTCACCTCTCTTTCTCTCCGTTTATCCCAAGTAAAATCTATTTTAAAAAATTAGTCCAAATGGAATTTCTTTGGATCTCATGTATCTAATTAAAATAGAAATAATCATGGAAAACACGTGTAACTCCAGTCTTTAAACGATCTCTAGACCTATAAACGCAAAATATCACTTCAGTAGATTCTACAAGGACCACCTCAAAGGCAAAAAATCATGTGGACACTTTCTTTACCTCATATGACATTGATACTGAGCTTACATGTTAAGCAAAAGTGTCACACACTCTCAGTGAGAATCTGTTTCTCTGCTAATACGGCAATGAACAACGGCCAAGACGGAGGAGCAAACTAATTCAGAAACACAGTGCTTTACAATTTCAAGTACCCCTTCCATAGATAAGAACTAAAAAACCCAAGCCATCCTCCCATACACCCTTCCAAAAAGGAGAGAAAACTGGATCAAGTTTTCTTTCTCTGATTCATTCATTATTCTGGTTCACAATATAACCTACATTCGTATTTTCACATGCACAAACTAAAATACGTTAAATCTTCCAAAAATAATGAAAATATTAACTAGTTAATGTCACTTACAAATCAGTAAAATTATCTACACTTTTGTCCATGTTTAATAAAATAGGATATTCAATTCAATCAGAGTGGAATATAACTTTTTATTATTTGGGGGGAAAATTGCTGCAAATACTGAGAGATATTTGTATTACTTAATGTCACTTAGATGAGAGCAGAAGCAACACAACAAACAAAAGTATCAAAGAATAAAAACAAAATCCAAAGAATGCCAAAAGCAGACTGGAGAAGGGTGGGGGTGGGGAGAGAGAGAGAGAGAGTGACTGGAGGAGAAAACCCATAACTTGAGATCTTTAGAGGGCTGATTATTTTTAAAAATCAAAAATCAGGTATTGGTAATGCAAGTTGGATAATCCACAAAAAAGAAGTCTCTAGAAGGCTTTGAAAGACACAGTTTTTAAGAAAACATGCTTTGTAAGTGTGATAATGGTTATTACAGTAGATTAGACTCCACACCCCCACATCAATAGCATTGGTAGTTTCAGGGCTTGTAAACACTCCTCACCTTTTGAGGGGCCCTGAGTGTGAAGCTGGACACTTGTCACCCACATCCCTTTCCCCACCATCCCAGGCTGCCGTGGAAACAGCTTCCTGGACAGAGAGCCTGACCCCTGATCAAGGAGGACATGAAAGCAAGCAGAAAGGAGCTCACTCTCTGCTCTGCTCCCTGCTATCACCTCTCAGCTGAGATGGCTACAAAGTGACTTAATCACTGCTGATGAGAAAGAGAACCATTTATTACAGAGAAGTTCATGTTTTATATTTTAAGATACAGATTTTTTTAACTGAAGTATAGTTAGTTTATAATGTGTTAATTTCTGATGCACAGCATAGTGATTTAGATATATATATTTCTTTTCATATTCTTTTTCATTATAGTTTATTACAAGATGTTAAATATAGTTCCCTCTGCTATACAATAAGGCCTTACTATTTATCTTTTTGTATATAGTATTTAGTATCTGCAAATTTTTATTTCAGCTTCAGACCAGTTTTCCATTGATTTGCGTGATAGCAATTACTTAGACACTTAAAGAACACTGGAACTGCAATAATCGTGTCTAGAAACTGAATAACTTATCTGAAGTTGCGAATTGGAGCTGAAATTACAGAGAGAGAGCCACTCTATTGGAGACTTTAACTTTTCATGGTTTAGTGACCTCACTTGTTTATTGTGAGGTCAGATAGCTAAGACTCAGACACTGGTTTGACCCCGACTCTGGCATGAGTACAGAACAACAGCATTTCATAGACGGCAGCATTTAGTTACAGACCTTCAGACACCACCCAGAAAACTGCAGCTACCACAACTCAATGAAACAACTACGCCAGCAGAATTCAGGATGCCAACCCTTTTTGAAAAAGACCTTTGGACTTTCTTATGGGTTGAACTGTGCACCCCCTGCATTCATCTGTTGAAATCTTAATTCCTAGTGCCTCAGAATTATGACAGAATTATGGAAATAGGGTTGCCGCAGATGCAATTAGCTAAAATGCAGTTGTCCCAGAATATGGTGGGTTCCTAATCCAACATGACCAACAAAAGAACGCTCTGTGAAGAAACAGACAAGCACACCGGGAGAATGCCATGCAGTGATGAAGGCAGAAACCAGGATAATGATTCTGCATGCCAGGGGACACCAAAGATTGCTGGCAAACCACCAGAGATTAGGGGAGTGGCATGTAACAAATTCTCCCTCACAGCTCTCAGAAGGAATCAACTCTGCTCACACCTTGATTCTGGACTTCTAGCCTCCAGAACTGTGAGATAATGATTTTTTTTTTTATTGTTTAAGTTACACAGCTTATGGTACTTTCTCACAGGACCCCTAACCAACATAGAGGTGTTAGTTTTTGGAGGGAGCAGAAAGTGAGGGGTCGTTTGATGCTGGGATGTTCACCCTCACATTCTGAACAGGATGGAAACACGTATCCTTTCAAAATATTACAGACTTTTTACTTCTTACTCACAATCCCTAAGTCTATAAATTACCATTAAAAATTGTATATTTTGAGTCATCTAAAATAACATCTAAGCAATATAGTTCCTAAATAATGTATCTAGAAATTAAGAAGCTAAATGTTAAAAAATAGTCTTTTGAATACTGCTTACTCAAAACTCACATGTAAAAGATAAAACCCCATTCAATCTCTATTATACATGGCACCATCACTAGAAATTGAGTTGGCAAGAGTCTTAGGGCACTATTTTTAGGACTCAGCTTCTATAACTCTAAGGAAATGGAGTCTATTGAATGTCTAAAAGAAAATGTGAGTAAATTTTGGCCAATCGCATTTGGAACTGTGGTCAGTCTTTTAAGGCTTTGTAGAATTGAGTTTCCACAAGAAGTAATGACTTCCACAAGAAGTAATACAATTTAATTATCTCATTAGTCTCTCCAATTTTTAGTACATAAGAAAGAAAATATTTGTAAAAATGCTAAGAACATTGACCCACACTGACCTGTTCATGCAAAGCCCTTAGAGGTTCATGGCCTCCGTTACCAGCCTGCCTCTAACCCCACCTACTGCTAGATCATTCAGCACCCATGTATAAATTAGAAAAAGGGACCCTCTTCTGGATGATCTAACCAACCTTATTTTCTAACGACTAAGGAAATGCAGTCAGAAAAGCATTGATAGCTCCTCCCCCCATTTTCTGCAAAAATGGAAAGCTTTGGTCAATTCTGAAAATACTTATTTCTCAAAATCATGTTAAAGCACTGTATTCATTTTTTGAAGTTGCCAAACAGAAACCAAACAATGGCTTTCAATTCAAACTGTTGGGCTCACAGGTGAATTACTTCATCTGGCTACAGTAGAAGAGGAGATATTTATTTTAAAACCAGAGTGAAGATTCTTATTCCAGTAAGTCATACTACATGATAAATCACAGCATTATCTCACCAGAATGTGCATCCCTGTGCACACTAAGAAGAGAATCTTAGTGAAGCTAGATCCAGGGAAGAGACTGTCATCACTGGAGCATGTCCTGTGGATCTCTGTACACATTTGGGAGGGAGCACATCAGTGGTGTGGCATCAACTTCTCTGGCCCCAACCCAGGCTCTAACCAAGGTGCCTACACTGGGGAAAAAGTGAAAGCAGCACAGAAGTGAAGTCCCAAGACTTCAGGCCCTCGTACCTCCCAGACCAAGGTGGAGATTGCCCTCAGACTGTGGAGAAATCCAACTCTGCCACTGTTGCAACTGCTCTAACTCAATAGGGCAGAGACAATCACTGAGAATAGGAAAAGCCCAACTTGCACCTGGCTCTTGGTCCACCTCCTCTAATTCCAGACCACCCACCAAGGCAGTGGCTGCCAGCATACCCCAGGGAAAGAGGAGCCCGTTCTCACTTCAGATACAGCTCTCCCACCAAAGACAAGGGACACATGCAGACAACACAGGGATACACCTACACAAGGACACTGGGAACATGCAGACTGCATAGGGATGCCTTCAACACCAGGAAAGTTAAGTGTTTCACCTCATTTCATAGATAGAGAAAGCTAAATAAATTGAAAAGACAGAAGAATATGTTTTAAATAAAAGAATAAGAAAGAAGCCTTGAAAAGAAAAACCTTAGTGAAACAGATAATTTACCTGATAAAGAGTCCAAAGCAATAGCAGTAAGAATGCTAACTGAACTGGGAAGAAAAACAGATTAACACAATGAGAATTTTAACAAAGAACTAGAAAATATAATAAAGAACCAATCAGAGCTGAAGAATACAATAACTGAAATTAAAAATACACTATAGGGAATTAACAGCAGAACAGGTGATACAGAAAATGCTTAAGTAATCTGTAAGACAGAATAATGGAAATCACTCAGTCAGAACAGAAAAAGAAAAACAAATTAAAAGTAATGAGGACAGTTTAAGAGATCTCTGGGACACCATCAAACATACTAACTTTCACATTACAGGGGTCCTAGAAGGAGAAGAAAGAGAGAGAGCTGAGAAAGTATTTGATGAAATTATAACTGAAAACTACCCAAACATGAAGAAAGAAACAGATATCCAGGTATAGGAAGCACAGGAATCCTACATAAGATGAAGCTAAAATACCCACACCAAGACATATTATAATAAAAATGGCAAAAGTTAAATATAAAGAGAATTTTAAAGACAGCAAGAGAAAAAAAGTCACATACAAGGGAAACCCATAAGGCTGTAAGATGATTTTTTAGTACTTTGCATACCAGAACGGAGTGGCATAATATAGTTAAAGTCCTGAAAGAAAAAATGTGCAACCTAGGATCCTCTATCCAACATTCTTATCATTCAAAATGGAAGAAGAGATAAAGAACTTCACAGACAAGCAAAAACTAAAAGAGTTCATCAATACTAAATTGATCTTATGAGAAGTGTAAAAGGGTCTTGGTTAAAGACAAAAAACTGTAAAATCAACTATGACTATAATAAACAGTAAAGGGATAGACATGAGGAAGAAAAATACGACACCAAAAACATGAGGCACTGTGGGCAGAAGAGTTAAAAAGTGTAGAATTTTTAAATAAATATCAGTTTAAAACAAGTAGATCTAGTTATAGGTCAACATATATGAACTCCATGGTAACCGAAAATCAAAAACTTACAATAGCTATACAAAAACTAGAAAGAAAGAAACATAAACATAGTGCTAAAGAATATAATCAAACCACAAGGGAAGAGACTAAAAGGAGAAGAACAGAGCAGAACTACAAAAGCCAACAAGAAAACCAACAACAAAATGGCAGTAAGTATATACCTAACATAGTCAATTTAAATGTCAGTAGAATAAATATTCCAATCAAAAGACATATGATTGCCAATTGCATATAAAAAAACAAGATCAATCTATATGCTGCCGACAAGAGACTCACTTCAGAGCTAAAAACACACAGAGACTGAAAGTGAAAGGATAGAAAATGATATTCCATGAAACAGTAAATGTAAAGAAAGCTGGGGTAGCAATATTCATATCAAACAAAGTAAATTTTAAAACAAAGTTTATAATAAAAGACAATGAAGGATAGTATATAATGACAAAGAAATCAACACAAAAAGATGATACATTTGTAAACATGAGCACCTAATATAAGAGCACCTAATGTATAAAGCAAAAATTAATAGATATAAAGGGAGAAATTGATAGTAACACAGTAATGATAGAAAATTTAACATGCCCATATACATCAATGAACAGTCAAAAAAAATCAATAAGGAAACAGTGGTCTTACTTTTTTCAACTTTTTTTTATTGAGTTATAGTCATTTCACAATGTGTGTCAAATTCCAGTGTAGAGCACAATTTTTCAGTTATACATGAACATATATATATATTCATTGTCACATTTTTTTCACTGTGTGCTAACATAAGATGTTGTATACATTTCCCTGTGCTATACAGTATAATCTTGTTTTATTTATTCTACATTTTGAAATCCCAATCTGTCCCTTCCCACCCCCTGCTCCCTTGGCAACCACAAGTTTGTATTCTATGCCTATAAGTCTGTTTCTGTTTTGTATTTATGTATTTTTTTTTTTTTAGATTACACATATGAGCAATCTCATATGGTATTTTTCTTTCTCTTTCTGGCTTACTTCACTTAGAATGACATTCTCCAGGAACATCCATGTTGCTGCAAATGGTGTTATGTTGTTGGTTTTTATGGCTGAATAGTATTCCATTGTATAAATATACAACTTCTTCTTTATCCAGTCATCCATTGATGGACGTTTAGGCTGTTTTCATGTTTTGGCTATTGTAAAGAGTGCTGCTATGAACACTGGGGTGCAGGTGTCATCCTGAAGTAGGATTCCTTCTGGATATATGCCCAGGAGTGGGATTCCTGGATCATACAGTAAGTCTATTCCTAGTCTTTTGAGGACTCTCCACCTTGTTTTCCACAGTGGCTGTACCAAACTGTGTTCCCACCAGCAGTGTAACAGGGTTCCCTTTTCTACATAACCTCTCCAGCATTTATTATTTGTAGACTTCTTAATGATGGCCTTTCTGACAGGTATGAGGTGATACCTCATTGCAGTTTTGATTTGCATTTCTCTAATAATTAGTGATACTGAGCATTTTTTCATGTTCCCATTGATCATTTGTATTTCTCCCTTGGAGAATTGCTTCTTTAGGTCTTCTGCCCATTTTTGGATTGGGTTGTTTGCTAGTTTCTTATTAAGTCATATGAGCTGCTTATATATTCTGGAGATCAAGCCTTTGTCGGTTTCATTTGCAAAAATTTTCTCCCATTCTGTAGGTTGTCTTTTTGTTTTACTTATGGTTTCCTTTGCTGTGCAGAAGCTTGTAAGTTTCACAAGGTCCCATTTGTTTATTCTTGCTTTTATTCCTATTGCTTGAGTAGACTGCCCTAGAAGAACATTTTTGAGATGTATGTCAGATAATGTTTTGCCTGTATTTTCTTCTAGGAGGTTTATTGTATCCTGTCTTATGTTTAAGTCTTTGATCCATTTTGAGTTTATTTTTGTGTATGGTGTAAGGGAGTGTTCTAGCTTCATTGCTTTACATGCTGCTGTCCAGTTTTCCCAACACCATTTGCTGAAGAGACTGTCTTTATTCCATTGTATATTCTTGCCTCCTTTGTCGAAAATTAGTTGACCAAAAGTTTATGGGTTCATTTCTGGGCTCTCTATTCTGTTCCATTGGTCTATATGTCTGTTTTGGTACCAGTACCATGCTATCGTGTTGATTGTAGCTCTATAGTATTGTCTGAAGTCTGGGAGAGTTATTCCTCCAGCCTCTTTCTTTCTCTTCAGTAATGCTTTGGCAATTCTCGGTCTTTTGTGGTTCCATATAAATTTTATTATGATTTGTTCTAGTTCTGTGAAATATGTCCTGGGTAACTTGATAGGGATTGTATTAAATCTGTAGATTGCCTTGGGCAGTGTGACCATTTTAACAATATTGATTCTTCCAATCCAAGAGCATGGGATATCTTTCCATTTTTTAAAGTCTTCTTTAACTTCCTTAATCAGTGTTTTATAGTTTTCTGTGTATAAGTCTTTCATCTCCTTGGTTAGATTTATTCCTAGGTATTGTATTACTTTGGGTGCTATTTTAAAGGGGGTTGTTTCTTTACTTTCTTTTTCTGTTGATTCATTGTTAGTGTAAAGAAATGTAACTGATTTTTGTATGTTAATCTTGTACTCTGCTACCTTGCTGAATTCTTCGATCAGCTCTAGTAGTTTTTGTGTGGACCTTTTAGAGTTTTCTATGTATAGTAACATGTCGTCAGCATATAGTGACACTTTTACCTCTTCTTTTCTAATTTGGATCCCTTTTATTTCTCTCTCTTGCCTGATTCCTGTGGCCAGGACGTCCAAGACTATGTTGAATAGGAGTGGTGATAGTGGGCATCCTTGTCTTGTCCCAGATTTTAGTGGGAAGCTTTTGAGTTTTTCACCATTGAGTACTATGCTGGCTGAAGGTTTGTCATATACGGCTTTTATTATGTTGAGATATGTTCCCTCTATATCCTGTTTGGTGAGAATTTTTATCATAAATGGGTGTCGAATTTTATCAAATGCTTTTTCTGCATCTATTGAGATGATCATGTGGTTTTTGTCCTTTCTCTTGTTGGTGTGATGTATTACACTGATTGATTTGCATATGTTGAACCACCCTTGTGTCCCTGGGATGAACCCCACTTGATCATGATGTAGAATCTTTTTTATATGCTCTTGGATTCTATTTGCTAGTATTTTGGTAAGGATTTTTGCATCTATGTTCATCAGTGATATTGGCCTGTAAATCTCTTTTTTGGTGGTGTCTTTGCCTGTTTTTGGTATCAGGATGATGGTGGCTTCACAGAATGAGTTTGGGAGTATTCCCTCCTTTTCAGTCTTCTGGAAGAGTTTGAGAAGGACTGGTATGAGTTCTTCTTTGTACGTTTGGTAGAATTCCCTGGTGAAGCTGTCCAGTCCTGGACTTTTATTTGTAGGGAGGTTTTTATTGCTAATTCTATTTCATTTCTAGTGATTGGTTTGATCAAGTGGTCAGTTTCTTCTTGATTCAGTCTTGGTGGACCATATGTTTCCTGAAACTTGTCCATCTCCTCTAGGTTATCCATTTTGGTTCCATATAGTTTTTCATAATATTCTCATATGATATTCTGTATTTCCATGTTATTTGTTGTAATTACTCCATTTTCCTTTCTTATTTTGCTAATTTGTGCTGTCTCTTTTTTCTTCTTTGTGAGTTTGGCAGAGGTTTGTCGATTTTATTTAATTTTTCAAAAAACCAGCTTTTTGTTTGATTGCTTTTTTCTATTTTTTTTTAATCTCTATTTTATTTATTTCCTCCCTGATCTTTATTATTTCCTTCCTTCTGCTGACTTTTGGGTTTTTTCCTCACTTTTTCTAATTCTTTTAGCTGGTGGGTTAGATTGTTTATTTGAGATTGTTCTTCTTTTTTGAGAAAGGCCTGCATGTCTATAAACTTTCCTCTTAGCACTGCATTTTATGTGTCCCATAAGTTTTGTGTAGTTGTGCTTTCACTTTCATTTGTCTCAAGGTATTTTTTAATTTCAACTTTGATTTCACCATTGACCCATTGGTTCTTAAATAGCATTTGGTTAATCTCCATGCTTTCCTTTTTTATCCTTTGTTTCTGTGTTAGACCAGTCAAACTTAATAGATATCTATAGGATATTCAATCCCAAAACCACAGAATATGCATTCTTCTCAAGTGCACATAGAATATTCTCCAGGATAAATCACATGATAGAACATAAAACAAGCCTCAACAAATTTAAGAGGACAGGACATCAAGCACCTTTTCCAACCAAAATGTTATAGAACTAGAAATCAATTACAGGAAGAAAAGGGAGAAAAACATTTCCATGGGGAGACTAAACAACATGCTACTGAAAAAAAAAAAAAAAACCCAATGGATCAATGAAGAAATCAAAGAGGGATCCAAAAAATAACTTGAGAGAAATGAAAGTGAAAACAGAAATTTCCAAAAGCTATGGGATGCAGCAAATGCAGTTTAAAGGAAGTTTATAGTGATACAGCTCTACCTCAAGAGACAAGAAACATTTCAAATAGAAACCTAAGGGAATTTTTTTAAAAAATACCTAAAGGGATTAGAAAATGAAAGACAAACAAAGCCCAAATGTCAGTAGAAGGAATAAAATAATGAGCGGAAATAAATAAAATAGAGACAAATTTTTTTTAAATCAATGAAACCAAGAACTGGTTTTTTGAAATGATAAACAAACTTGATAAGCCTTTAGCCAGACTCATTGAGATAAAATAGAGAGGACTCAAATAAACATAATAAGAAAAGAAAGAGGAGAAATTATAATCAATATCATAGAAAGACAAACTATCCTAAGAGAAATATAATCTCCCAAGATTGAATCAGGAAGAAATAGATATCTGAGTAGACCAATTACTAGTACTAAAATTGAATTTTAAAAAAACTCTCAGCAAACAAATGTTCAGGGCTGATGGCTTGACAGGAGAATTCTACCAAACATATAGAGAAGACTTAATACCTATTCTTCTCAAACTTTTCCAAAAAATTAAAGAAAAGAGAATACTCCCAAATTCGTTCTATGAGAACACCATTACCTTGATACAAAAACTAGCCAAAAACACTACATACACACACACACACACACACACACACACACACACACACACACACACAGAACATCATAGCCCAATATCTCTGATGAATATAGATGCAAAAATCTTCAACAAATATTAGCAACACATAAAGGATTATGCACCATGATCAAGTTGGATGTATTCCAGGAATGCATGAATGATTCAACATCTGCACACCAATCAATGTGATACACCACATTAAAAAAAGGAGGAAAAAAATCACATCATTATCTCAATAGACACAGAAAAAGCATTAGACAAAGTTCAACATAAAATCTTGATAAAACTCTTATCAAAGTGGGTATAGAGGGAACAAATGTCAACATAATAAAGGTCATTTATGACAAACACACAGCTACCATCATACTCCATGGTGAAAAACTGAAAGCCTTTCCTCTATTTTCAGGAAGAACACAAGGGTGTCCACTATCACCACTCCTATTCAACATAGTGTTGGAAGTCCTAGCCACAGCAATCAGAGAAGAAAAAGAAATAAAAGACATTTTTCCATAGATGTCATATAGATGGGAAACAGGCACATGGTATTCTTCTATGGCTTTTTGTATTTTTATGGTGTTGGTTGTAATTTACCCTCTCTCATTTCTTATTTTTGTTTATTTTGTTTATTTGTGTCATCTTTCTTTTCTTCTTGGTGAGCCTAGCCAGAGGTTTGTGGATTTTTTTTTATCTTTCAAAAAAAACCTGCCTATTGATTTAATTAACTTTTCTATTGGTTTTTAAACTCTATTTTATTTATTTCCTCCCTGATCTTTAATATTTCTTTCCTTCCACTAACTTTAGGTTTTGCTTGTTCTTCCTTTTCTGTTCTTTTAGGTGGTAGGTTAGGTAGTTTGACTTTGTTCTTGTTTTGGGGGCATGACTGTATCACTACGAACTTCCCTCTTGGGACTGCTTTTGCTGTATTCCATAGATTTTGTATGGTTGTGTTTTCATTGTCACCTGTCTCAAGATATTTTTAAATTTCTTCTTTTATTTCATTGTTGGCCCATTGGGTTTTTAGTAACATGTTGTCTAGTCTCCATGCGGTCACTTTTTCTCATTATTCTTTCTGTAGTTGATTTCTAGTTTCATGCCATTGCAGTCAGAAAAGATGCTTAAAATAATTTCTATCCTTATATGTTTATTCAGGCTTGTGTTGTATGTGGTCTATCCTAGAGAATGTTCTATGTATACTTGAAAAGAATGTATATTCTATGTTGTTGGGGTTTTTTGGCAGCGGGGGTGTAATGTTCTGAAAATATCAATTAAGTCTATCTGGCTATTGTGTCATTTAGTATCTCCATTGCCTTATTGATTTTCTGCCTGGAAGATCTGTCCAATGATGTTATTAGGGTGTTAAAGTCTCCTATTATAATTGTATTCCCATCAATTTCTTCTTTTATGTCTGTTAGTATTTGTTTTATATATTAAATGCTCCTACATTGGGTGCATATACGTTAAGAGTGTAATATCATCTTGTATTGCTCCTTTTGTCATACACAATGTCCTTATTTATCTTCCTTTGTTTTAAAGTCTAATTTGTCTGATACAAGCATTGTTACCCCTGCTTTCTTGTCATTTCAATTTGCGTGAAATATTGTTTTCTATCATCTCACTTTCAAACTATGTGTGTCTTTTACCCTAGACTGGGTCTCTTGTAGGCAGCATATTGTAGGTTCTTGTTTTATTATCCAATCTGCCACTCTATGTCTTTTGATTGGAGCATTTAGTCTATGGACATTTATGGTAATTATTGATAAATGTATGTTTACTGCCATTGTAAGCCTTGTTTTCCAGTTGATTTTGTATTTCTTCTTTGTTCCTATCTTTTTGTGTTTTTCCTGTTGTGGTTTGATCATTTTCTTTTGCATTAGCTTGATTGCTTTTTGTTTTTGTGATTCTATTTCATACTTTTGATTTGTTACCCTGTTTTTCAAATATGTTAATCCATTACTATATCTATTTGTTTTAGACTGGTAATCATATAGGCTCAAACACATCCTAATAAGAAAGAGGAAAAAAATCTACATTTTCTTGCCCCCCCCACTACAACTTTTATGATTTTGATGTTCTCTTTTATATCTTTGTGTTTATTCTTTTGCTGTTCATTGTAGTTATCACATTTCCAACTGTGATTTTCTATTTTCTATTGATTCCTTCTTTTCTTTTTATAGAAGATCTTTCAATACTTATTTTAGGATAAGTTTAGTATTATATTCTTTTAATTCTTGCATGTCTCAGAAATTCATTACCTCTCCTTATATTCTATTATGTATTATTGTATTATTTTACTTTGATGGAGGGAGGTAATTAGGTTTATTTATTTTAAGAGAAGGTACTAGAGATTGAACCCAGGACTTCATGCATACTAAGCATGCACTCTACCACTTGAGCTGTATTCTAAATGATAGTCTTGCTGGCTAGAGTATCCTAGGTTGCAGGTTTATCTCTTTCAGGACTCTGAATATATCTTGCCACTCCCTTCTGACCAGTTATGTTTCTGTAGAGAAATCAGCTGAAAGCCTTATGGGGATTCCCTTGTAACTACTCTTTATTTTTCATTTGCTGCCTTTAGAAACTTTTCTTTACCTTTAACTTCAGCCATCTTAATTATAAAATGTCTTGGTGTAGTTCTGTTTGGGTCCATCTTTTTTGGGACCCTTTGTGCTTCCTCTACTTGGATATCTGTTTCCTTCTTTATATTTAGGAAGTTTTCAGTTATAATCTCCAAATACATTTTTGATCACCTTTTCTCTTTCATCGCCTTCTGGGACCCCTATTATGCATAGGTTGGCATGCTTTATATTATCCCACAGGTCCCTTATATTGCTTTCTCTTTTTTTTTTTTTTCATTTGGTTTTCTCTCTGCTTTTCTGACTGGGTGATTTCCATTATTTTATCTTCTAAATCACTTATTCATTCCTCTGCATTCATTTAGCCTACTATTGATTGCCTTTAACTTGGCTTTTATCTCAGCAATTGAGTTTTCTGCTTTTAATTGGCTCCTCTTTATAGTTTCTATTTTGTTTTTATAGTATCCTGCATTTCTATCAATAGCCTCTCTTATTTCCTTCAGTGCTTTTATCATCTCCTTATTGAACTCAAGTTCTGGTAGACTGCAGAGATCAATTTCATTGTTCGGTCTTTCAAGAGATTTCTCTCGTTCTTTTAATTGGGAGTGTAGCCTCTTCATTTTATACTTCTCTGACTCTATGAATGAACTTAGGAGTAACAGTTATTTACTGAGGTCTTGAAGGGCTGTTTTTATGTGGGAACATCCCTGTGTAGACTGTGTGCATGTAATATTTTTGTTGCAAGGATTCTTTTTAGTATGGATGGCTACCACATCTTTCCTCCATGTGTGCTGCTTGTTATCCCTTTGATTGGGGGTGTGATTGGTGTTGTGTTAGCCAGAATCTGCACTGGGTGTTGAGTGGGCCCTCCTCTTTGCTCTGTGGTTGTTACAGTCCTGTTACAGACTGGGTCTGCTACCCAGTTATTGGAAACAAAGCCCCTAGATCTGTTTCTGAGCTACTGTGCATGGTAGGCTGGACTAGACCACTTCCTCTGGAAGAGGAGCTGCTGGGTATTCCTCTGCAGGAGATGTCAGGAGATGTCCACTGGGAAGTGTCCTCTGTGGTGTCCTCTATCACCTGTTATGCAGGCACACAGACCTCATTAACAAGAAGGACTTTATGGCCAGGGAATGCCCTGTGGACTTGCAGTGAAGGCAGTAGCTAAGACAATGTCCCTCTCCACCCTTCATGTAAGCAAGTAAACACGGGAGACTTTGTGGCCAAGCCACACCCTGTAGGCAGCGTTGCACCCCTCCATTAGTGCAAGCCAACAGTGGAGCTTTCTATGCAGACACAAGCTCATTTGCACACACTCCAAGCCTCAGCCTTAACCATATTCCAGGCCCCTGAGTTTGCGTCTGTGTAGTCAACCCATCCTCTCCCTGGGTCCATCCACTGGAGCCCAAGCTCCAGCAACTAGCCCTGGCACACACAAGCCAGCTCGCATCCTGGGCTAGGGACCACACGAACCCTCTATGCCAGTTTCTCTCTGTTGTGTCTGCCACAGAGTGGCTCCTATGCTCTCCTCCAAGCCTCTGAAGCTCCCCTTCTGTCCCAGCTAACCTCCCTGCTGAAGAAGGGTCTTTCCAGAGTGAGGGTGCTTTTCATCTTTCACCACTCCATCGCCACAGGGCAGGTCCTGTCCCAATTTCCTTTTCTCTTTTTTTTTTTTTTTTTCTCCTACCCCATTTTGTGGTTTTCCTTATAGTTCCACTTCTGCCAGAGATCAGTAAGTATTCTGTGAGAATTGTTCCACAGGTAGATGTATTTTTGATATACCTGTGGAAGAGGGGACCTCCACATCCTTCTAGTCTGCCAATTTGAAGCTGATCTGCAACAGGCACATGAAAAGATACTCAGCGTCACGAAGCATCGGGAAAATGTAAATCAAAACAACAGTGAGCTATCAGCTCACACCTGTCAGAACAAATAATCAATGTTGGTGAGGATGTGGAAAAAGAGGAGCCCTAGTTCATTGTTGGTAGAAATGTGAACTGATACAGCCACTATGGGGGAAAAAAACAGGTAGTTGGAACATCAAAAGATTACTGCTAATTAAAGAAAAACTAGATGTCTCAAGTTAATAAATTTAATGCTTTTCTATATGTGAGAAGATGCAAGTGTCTGGATTTAATGAAATTATTCCTTTGATGTTCACCTTAACTATTTAGTCCCAGTGTCCTGATTTTTCTCCAGGGGGCACCATCAGGGGATGGCAGCTACCGTGGCTGATGGCTTGCTGGCTGCAACATCTTTGTTTACTGATATGGCAGGTGACATTCCTTGTCCACAATACTTAGTAGTTTGTGGCTCTTAATCCACTTCCCCTGTCTTTCCTCTCCTTCTACCCCTCTCCCCACTGGTAACGCCTGCTTTGTTTTCTGTATGCATACGAGTGGGGAGAGAAGAGTCAGGAAACATGAACTGATCTTTGAAATATCTTGTTTGTGAAGAGACGAGAGAAAGGCTTGGTGCCAAGTGAGGACACAAGATAAGAAAACTTGTTTGTTTATTTTCTCATTGTTTCCAGATAGGATAAACTTGAGCACAGGAGCAATCTGGCTTTTGTGAGTCCTAAAGCTTATACATTTGGGGGGAAGCTTCCAAGAAAAAAGGTAACATTTCAACATCAAATTACTTACAAAGATGAATATCTATTTAGAACGAGAAATCACACCAAATTATAAGTTTTACAAAGCTGACCAATTCCATGATAAAATATTCATAAAATAATAATGCAATATTTTTATTATTTGCCTCATATACCTCTATAATATTTTTCCCCTTATAATTTTAGGCTGAATATTCCTTGGACACTTTTCTGATTACAAGGATTTTTGCAATATTTTCTATAGAGAGAATATAAAGCTAATTTTGGCTTTCCTGTTGCATTTCAGACATTTCAGTGTTGTTGGTCTCACCCGTCTCTCGCATCTGCAAAATCTTTCTAACTTCATGTGGTGCCATCTGACAGCCCCTCTTCTTCTCACACCCTAGGGTTTCCCTGTTGACACTTGCTCTGGGATTCGCCTGTTAATGCCCAGGCTCACCCATGTGAACTCCGAGGAGCACCGAGGGCCTTCGACCACTGAGAAGTGAGCAGCGCTTAAACGCAGCCCCTTTCCTCCCCACTGGAAGACGGTCTGGAGATGCAGTTGCTACCTTCTTGGGGGTATGCCCCAACGACAGAGCCACCTGCACCTCTCAGAGGCAGCCAGCCCTGTTAGAGGCATCGTCTGGCCCCCTCACTGCTGCCCTCTGAGCGTTCACTCCATGATGATGAAGTAGCACGTAACCCCCCGACGTCAGGCTCTACTTTCTGCGGAGCTAGGCTAAGGTACATTTCAGTTTAGTTTTATATTAATAGATTTGAATTTTTTATTTTAGCTTCATATATTTATTTAGCTTTATACTGTGATACATGTATAAAACTTAGTTAATAATATTATGTGAAATTTGAACTGTCAGACTGAGAAAACCTCAGTTGGGATCCTTGATAACTATAAAATTTCAGGGCATTTCAGGTTTTTTTTGTGCAGAAACCTAAATATTATTTAAGAACTACAGACATTAATTCACCAGTTTCATGACACTGTCCTTGATACGGCGCCATACAGTGAGCTTTATTTGATCTTCATCAGGTCAGCTTTTGGTGGTAACTTACTGTTAGCCAGCCCCCCAAAATATCTGCAGCCACCCCAGCACCACCAGACAGAAGAAGAAGCATGACTCAAGGGAAGTTGAGTTGGGAAAAGGCAGTGCTCTGAATTAATTTTTGCTAAAATATCTTATGAAATTTTACAAAAATATATGACCATGTGTAGACAACTGGCCTTGGACGGGGGCACAGGCAAACAGACACGTTGTACTGTAGTTCAGGACACATAATTATTGAGCATATAAATACAAGTGTGATGTGTTTTAGACATGAATTATTAAGGGCAGTGGGAGAACAATTAGCCTCCACTTGAGAGGGGTGTTTGGGAGATAATGCCCTTAAGGGAGAGAGTCAGCTTTATAAGAAAGGCAAACAGTCTCCCCAAACATGCCACTTCAGCTCTTCAAACCTGCGCTGTGGATTACCAACAATGAAGTCCTGCACTGGGAAGAAAGAAAGAAAGGAAAGAAAGACAGGAAGGAAGGAAGGAAGGAAGGAAGGAAGGAAGGAAGGAAGGAAGGAAGGAAGGAAGGAAGGAAGGAAAGAGAAATGAAGGAAGAAAGGGAGAAAGAAGGAAAGAAAGAAGGAAAGAAAGGCAAACAGGCAGAGATGCCTTGTGAAGATTCTGAAAGTACAGAGTTTACTCCTCAGGGAAGAGTGGTTCCAGAGGGGGCACTGGTAAAGGCTGGCCGTGAAGCCATCACTAGAAATATAAGCCAGGGAGGAGGAGACACACGGCAGCGCTAAAAGAAGAGAAAGGAGAGAGGACTAAGAAAGGGCCCGATTTTGTGTGGTGACCAGTGATGCCACGAACCAAAGACAAGTATGCAAGTGTAAGAAACCCAGTTATATATGACAGATGTCATTTTTCTGTCTCTTCTCACCATATTTACATTGGACTCCAACCCCCCTGATTGGGAAGGGAAAGAGGCTACCAAGGCCCTGGTCTCCTGGTCTTGACGTAGGTCAATTGGAAGGACTTCTTCCTTGTCATCTCCATCTTTTAGTATTTTTAATAAAGAAGATGTCACTTAAGTATATTAAGTACATTAAGTATATTGTATATAAAGTATATTAAGTATATTCAAGTATATTGTAATTTTCAGAGGAAAAAAAAAGAAGAAATCCCTTAGCTTTAGTGACAGAATCACACAAGTAAACATCAGACCATGAACATGAGATTATACCACTCTCCAGGATGTGACGGTTTAAATTATTTCAAAAAATGGATTATATACAGCTCTGCATGGGTTAACTTCCTGTTTAAAGACAATCAAGCTATTTCTGGAGAGGATTTGTTAGCCAGTCTACTGATTCCTCCTCAAGTGGTTACGTGCACAAGAGCAAACAGGAAGGCCCACGTGAAAATAAGGCAACAGGAGCAGAGGAAAGGCATCCACAGCTCATCTCTGCTCTGAACAAAACCAAGCAGGGCCTGTCTGAGCAGAGTGTGGAGAGCTGCAGCCAGGCTGGCGCTCCTCTCTTGCCACGTGGTACAGCCTTAGAGAAGGAGGCAGCCTGGCCGCACAAGATGGTGCCAGGGCGATGATGGTGATGCTTCTCTCTGCACAGAGTCACCCTCCAGCAACACCGCAGGGAAATGAGACAGAGGTGTGCACACTCATGCACAGAGTACCTGCAGGGGTTAAATGAAACCTGTCCAGCAACTGACACCAGTGATAGCTGAGATTCAAAGAAAGGTTCTAAGTCCCTATTCTTGGCAAACCTGGGAGGGTATCCTTGACATTTTATAAGATATCTAGAATTTCTCTAATTTAATTATTTTGAAAGATTTCTTGCAAAACTGGTATTCTCCATCTTCTTACCTTACACTTATCGTCAAGTTGCTGAGTTAAAACCTAGAGGTTAAAAAAAAAAATCTGCCTAAAATTAAACACCTACTGTGTGCCAGGCCTTGAGATACATTAGTTAACAACCCAGATAAAAATCTCCACATCTCTAGCGTTTACTTATAGGAGACAGAAGATGATAACACTAATCACATTAAAATAACAGCATTTACTGAGCGTTTCTTTTGTACTAGATTCTCCCCCGAGCACTTTTATTTTCTCTCCTTTACTCTCCAGAGCAACTCTGTGCACTAGGTATTATCATCCTTGTTGTGCGTATACGGAGACTGAATCTCAGAGCAGCTAAAGAGCTCGTCCAAGCGATGCATCTGGAATTCAAAACCGAGGTCTGACTGTTGTCCTGCAAGTGCTCATAAAGCTCTTACTGTGCATCCAGATCCACACTAAATTCCGTGAGAGACACAGAGGAACACGGAATATGAGCTTAAGGTCCTTGCCTGAAATAACCACCGCCCAACATTAAACAGTTGTATGTGCAGATTATATAAACAGTGTAGTCAAAGTTCAGAAAAATTAAAGAAATTATAAGAGATATAATCACAGAAACTTCTATTGGAAAATTATCATTTATAAAAGTGTCGGTTGAAGGATGGACAAAATTTTTTACAAGTTTTTCCCACAAGTTGCCCAACATTCTTGAAAAGTTGTGAAGCACTTTGTTCTGGGACAACATTTAGTCATTGATGATATTTTCTAGGGCCCTCTTGCTGAATTTCACATTTTTGGTTTCTAAGCATTATTCCCGTTGTCCTGGGAACTCGCTGTTTCATACACACATTTTACCCTGTCAACCACACCTTTCTTAAAGCTCTTGCCCATTGGCTCCCCGAGCACCGTGATGTCCATGGACCGTGATGTCCGTGTTCTAATTCCCCTCTGCTAGCTCCTCGGCCACTTAAACATCAGTGTTTCCCAAGGCTTCTTCCATTCTGACTCCTCTTTTCATCCTACAGATTAACCATGATTATCCCGTCCAATCCCATGACTGATGGCAGACTTGGGACTGGATGGGATAATCATGGTTAATCTTAATGTATCTTAATAATATCTCTCCTAAACCCCAGGCCCAGACGAACATCAGCCAGTGATCCCTCAGGTACTCACATAACAAATCCAAAATGAAAATTGTTAATTGTTTACTTTGATCCCTCCCACCACCAATCCTCCCATAACAACAAAACAATATGCATTAGAAACAAAACAAAAAAACAAACAAAAACGCTGGTGGTTCTTTGTTTATTTATGACCTTTCTCAGAAAACTGCATCATCACCCATCTAGTCACCCAATCAGAAACCTGCAAGTTATGAAAACGTTCTCTCTTTCTCCCTTTTCCATCTTCACATGGCAGAGCACGCTGATCACCTCATCTCTTCCATTTAATACCTGTGGATTCCGTCTTACTGCCACTACTTCTGCCTGTCTTTGTTCAAAGCACAGTGTTTTCTCTCCTGAATAGAATTTCTCCTAACATCCCCTAATTAGCTTCTTGCCTGTCAAGTATGTCATATAAGCTGCCATCAGCGTGTTTATTCTGTAACACAAACATTTGTCACTGCCTGGCACCCCTCAAGACCCACCAATGCTCTCCATCACCCTAGGAAGCACACCCAAACACCTTTTCCATGTTCTTCAAGAAGGCTTTTATCATCCAGACTCTGCTAACCTCTCCAGCTACAACTCCCACCAAACCAGGTCACTGACGAGCATTTAAACAAACTATGTTCTTTTATTCTTCTTTTCACTGCATATTTTTCTTCTATCTTTAGTGTCCTTCATCTGGGGGCTAACTGGGAAACTCTAGTTATGAGCCTTCAAGATTCAGTTACAGTTTAATTTCCTCTTGAAACCCTCCTTGACTACCAGTCTCATCTCCACTCCAGGAAGAGCTGACAACACCATCCATGCTGTCACTGCAGCTTGTATAGTCCTCATTTGTACAGCCTATCAAAATTATCATAATTACTTGCTTTTGCGTCCAGGGTTCCAATTATATTGTGACATCTACTGTTAAAGAAGATAGTAAGAATTACTTCCATTTATAAGTAAAGCAGCACGTGTGTCCCTTTCAGGGAGCTCCAATAAACACAGAACGCGTCCTAGGAATAGAGCAGCACGTTTACCCAAAGCAGCAAAGATTATGAGAAGAACAAAGGATCAAAGCAAGTGAAGGTCCTGATTATCAGGTGGATGAAGGCGCACGCGAGGTTAAGTGGTCAAGAAGGTTATGAAGAGTTCAGGAAATGAGGTTAATAAGCAGTTCATTGCAGAACTCGGTCCCAACTCAGGATGCTGAATGCCAGGAGGTGCTGACCACAGAGGGCAGAGCATGACTGGGGGCTTCGAGGCCTCTCGTAGGTCCTGGCACCCTTTCCCCTTGAACACCACAGCCGGGTAAAGCCGGCCAGGAACGGCCCCAGGGCACGTGTTGGCGGGGTCTGTTTGAAGACCGCACTAGACCTGCGGCCAGCAGTTCACACTAACTGCTGGCTGGTGCCGTCCTCCCCTGCTTCTCCTCGCCAGGCAGGTGAGTCTTCTCACTGCCTCCCATGGGCTCAAGCCCACCTACCAACTTTGACGCCTGTTCATATACCGGGTAGAAAATGAGAAAAAAAACTGTAATCTGTCCATACTGCTGGCTCCCTAGACTGTAACTCAGACGCCTTTTACCCAGAATCTAGGACCCAGGTACTAATCCTGAGTTGCTCTTACACTGTGCCTGAGCTTCTGACACTCCATCTTCCAGTTTTGCCTTTTGTGTTCCGGTCCCACTGGCTGACACCCACGTGCGAACCGGCATACTCTCAGGCTGAGTCTGCATGCCGTAGCTAACCTCCCTGGACCCGACCTCAGTTCTAACCTTTCAAATATCTTGATTCTGTCCCCCTCTCTCCAGCCACAGGGCCACACCTCAGCTCACGTGGCTGAGCAGGTCTCAGACTCCTTCTCTGCACCTTCACCCACGTCCCCCACCCAAGAGGAGGGCTGCTGACTGGAGGGGTCAAAGTTGAACACTCTGAAGACACTTAAAGAACGTGTCCATATGTGTATGTTTTTTGCTTTTCTACTGTCTCTTCATCCTTACTACTGATACGACAAAGAAAGCTCAGGGCCCGTGTCAAGGTCAGCTCTGATATGTCTCTTTTCTTCCCATAAGCACATCCAGATCTTAGCTTTGTAAGAAAAAAAGGAAATAGCATTTCAATATCAGGCCGAATTTGTTTTGCTCCACCCCAGCTTTGCTAGATCTATGCTTTAAACACTAACTCAGCTGATAAAGTGGGACACAGTCCCCGAACATTACCTGTGTAGATAGTTCCCTTGAGATCCTCTCCAGGGAAAGTGTGACTGGCAGGACTTGAGTTCTTAAAATTCCATTTCGTATAATGCCATGTGTCTGTAGCTAGTCAAGCCTTGCCAGCTTTCTAAGACTATCACTTCTCTGTCCTGCCCCCGTGTTCACCACCAAAATACTCACTTCACGTGATGTTACAGAGAGAGGATCGTACAGCGCCCTTCAGGTTTCCAAACAAAAACACAGACTCCTTTGGCAGCAGCCTGGGTTATACAGATCCACTCAGAAAGTGGCTGAAACCAATACTCCACAAGCTTTCATTAAGAAAATGTCCCCACCCTTACGTACCCACAACACAGCAGCTTCAAGATTGAAATAACAAGATGACATTCTCATATGCTTTTGTGCAAATTTCTGAGGAAGGAAAAAAAAAAATAAGGCCCTTTTGGGCTGGATTTTTGTCTTATTCTTCTCTCTTTCCAAGAACATGGCAAAAGACTGTGCATTTTTTCAAGCAGTTTTAAAAACAGAAATGAATAAAGAACCCTAGGAAGACAAATTAGTATTCTTGAAAACAAAGAAATTAGGTGGTAGTAAGCACTTCCAAGGATTACATAGAAGAAACCAAATGTGAACTGTATGGGTGATGGTAAAAGCAACTTCCCTCTGGCAGCCGGTTTATGGCGGTCTTAGCAGCGTTATTAGCAAACCACAGTATAACCAGCTGTCTGGTCCACAGCAGCAGTGGCTCGGGGTTAAGCGGTATCACAAATGGGTCTCTCAGGGTAAATTTACACGTATTCAAGAAACACAACCGTATGAAAACAAAATTCCTATTGACACACATTCTCTTGCTTCGCAGACAGGTATTGCTAATCAGAGATCATTGATTCTAATCCTAGAGGGGTTCAGGCAAATTACATCATGCTTTCCTACCGCAGCTTGTTATGAGGGAGCTCATAAGAGTGAAAATAATTACCATGCTCAGACAGCTGCATGAGCAACAGACCTACAGGCTTAATATTAGAAACAGTAAGAGGTTAAAAGTTTCCATGGGGAGAGTGGCCGCCAGGAGTGGGCCAGGAAAGCCCTACCCCATCATATCAGTTATGATTTTTCTTTCACTGTCAAGAAACATTTGAGTACCTACTATGTGCCGAATACATTGACAGAAGCTGAAAGGGTTTCCTAGGATTCAGGACATTCATTGCTAAAATCAGGAAGGTTGGTCACCTTAGACAGTAAATAATCCCTGCCCTCAAGGAACTTATAGCTTGGAAGAAAAATCAAATATAAATCCAAAATGAATGTGGCAGAGTTAGTTAAGAGGACAAGTGAGGGTAAAATGGGAAAACAAAATCGAGGTATCAAGCAGTTTCTGAAAGCCCATAGTTCTCAGCCTTAGCTGCTCATTTTACTTCATTTTTTATCATTAATTGAGGAAGCTGAGGTGCAGAACATTATATGTCTGCCCTAAATTCCTCAGAGGTTTCGATTTAATTGGTCTGGGGCAAGGGCATGGATATTTTTTTAAGTGCCAAAAGAGATTATAATATGCAGCCAAGGTTGGGAATGACTGAGCTAAACCCAGTCTGAAATGTGCTAAGATATAACCAGGTGAAGGGGGCCGGGGGAGAAACATTATCCACGTAAGTGGAATCAGTATGTGCAAATGTCCTGAGGTAAAACAAGCATGCTCCATTAGAACACTACGAGCAGTTCAGTGTAACCAGAACACAGGATGAAGACAAGAACAGACGTGAGATCCAGATATTGAAGAGTCTGGAAGAACATTTTCAGAAGTTCAATCCTGCCTTTTAAACAGTGTTTGCTTTTTATATAAAATATCTATCTTGTTCTTTTAAATGCTTTGATCGGTTTGAACCATCAAGGTGTCCTTGAGTTGAGTTTGAGAATATCCTGCTCTGAATCTGAGGAGGATGAATAACAGGCGTGAAGGCGTATTCATATAAAAGGACAGGGTGTGTTGGGGAACACAAGGACAAACTGCAAAGTCCATGACCTCACACTGGGTTCAGGCACCAGTCAACTTCAGGAATATTAGCCCTTTGCTGTGAAATAATTTGATTTAAATGAAGGGAAAAACTCTCGATTTCAAAATGAAGTCTTGTAATATGTATACATTGGCTCCCAACATTATACAAGCCAAAAACAAAAACAAACAAACAAAAAAAACACACACACACACACCTGCGGTTTCAGTTCCAGGGAGGTATCTGGAGCGCCAGGGAGCCACGAGGGAAAGGATGAGGAGGAAGACAGTAGGGGAAGTGGGAGACACCAATGAGATGGTGTGAAGCAAGGGTGCTGTAAAGAGTGAAATAGCAAATTAAAAAGCCCTTTGTAATGGTGTGGCTGAAGGAAGTTAAAACAAAGATTCCCACCATCTAATTCAAATTTTTTATTGTAGTTTGAAAACAGATAATCAAGGGACAAAATTATAAATAAGAAGACATTCTAACTGGCAAGAAATGAATAATGCTGGCTTTTTATTAAGCTTGGAGTATGGACTCAGGAGTTAGACGCACATTTAAATACTCCCTCTGCTTTATAGAAACCGTATTACCTTGCACTGCAGGCGACCTAAGCAGCCTTCCTCCATCTGTAAAATATAAATAATTATTATGAAGATTCAATGGTGGGGGGAGGGTGAAGCTCAGTGGTAGAGCGCATGCTTAGCGTGCACGAGGTCCTGGGTTCAATCCCCGGTACCTCCATTAAAATAAGTAAATAAACCTAATTAACTCCCCCTCCAAAAAAACAAACAATTCCCAGGAAATAAAAACAGAATCTGGGTGATAAAATAAAGTCTAGAAATAATTAATTAACTAATTTTTAAAGAAAGATTCAATGGTATAGCACGCAACAACTGTTTAACAGAGTTTGTGGCACATTTTAAGCACTTAGCAAATATTGCAACATCAACTATTACCAAAGAGGTTGCCACAAGGAAGTGGGCATCAGATATACTCGAAAGACATTAAAAGGGAAGAATTTATGGAACTCGGTTAGTTGAACATGGCTGAAAGGGGAAACGGCAGCACCGGTCCCTACCAGACTTCCGGCCGACAACTGAGCGGATGGGAGTGGCTTCCAGCACAATAAAGAATAGAGGATAAGGACCGTTTTCCCTTTTATTGCTCCCTAGCTTTTAGGAAGGTCTCATACTGACATTTCGTCCTGTGTCCCCTCTGCCGCATGGTGAAAGCTATCGTGGACGCTCAGGCCAGTGTGAAAGCGCATCCCCCCTCCGTCCGCCCCCGCCCTCGGCTAGTCCAGCAGGGGGCGCGCGAGGCTCTCAGGGCACAGAGCGGGCGCTCCAGCACCAGGACTTCTTCCCGCCGGCGCAGCCCTCCTCCCTCTCACGCTGAAGCGCTGGGTTTTACTTTACCCAGGAAGGCGTCCTGTCGTCCCGGGAAGGGGCCGCCTGAGGGGCTGTTGGGAAGGGAGGCCTGGGGGGTCGCGCTGCCCCGTGTCAGCCCCAGCCCCACTCAGCGTACGGCTCTTGCACGCAAAGCAAGCTGGAGCGCAGAAGGCAGCGGGGACAAGGGGTGGGGCCTGGCAGGTTTGCATTTCAGTCCCTCTTAGCCGCCCTAGAATTGGGGGCAGGTCACCCACTGTTCTGAGCCTCAAATTCCTCTTCTCATGAAAAAAAGAGCAGAAATATAATGGATGATACTGTCTACCTTGCTGGATTTTATAAGATGAGGAACAATTTGTGCAACACCTTTAAATTTTAATAACATTCAAATGTATAGTTAAGGTGATTAGAAGTAACCCAACTTAAACCTAATGAACAACAAAAAGTGTCTGCACACGCAAGTGAATAGTCAGACATGTACTAGCCAGCATTGCGACTCAGTTTCCCTCTGCTGTGCCCTTTGCTGAGCTGGCTTCATTTTCAGGCTTTGGAGACTCAGGGGAGCTACAGGTGCATATCATCCTTACTGTCGGTAGCTCCAGCACAAAGGAAGATGCCTTTTCCCTTCTTCTTGAAAGGTTCCACACATGTCCAAGGGTCCGGGCTGACTGGACCACTCAGGTCATTTGTATCGCCCATCACCGTATTTAAATTAAGAAATGACTGGTCTGTTGTGTCGTAAATCCAAACCCTTGTGCCTAGGAGGGAGATGCCATCATTGAGCCAGTCCCTGCCAGGTGTGCGGTGCTAATTATCAAGACGAGCCACAAGTCTTCACCTGGACCAGTATCTGGCTGCAGCTCTCAACACTGCTGCACATTAACATCTGGGACAATTGAAAAAGAAGAAACAAAATGCCTTCATGTCTGGGAACTACTCCCAGAAAAAAACTTGATTTAATTGCTTGAGACAGGACCCAGGCATCAATGTTCTTTTAGGTCCCAAGGTGGTTCCAGCGGGATTCCGAAGCTGAGAATCCTGGATGGGGGGTGGGGGGGGGTGGGGGGGATGGGCTTAGTTTACTGATCAGCCTGGATCCAAAATTAGAACGTCACCTAAACCATGTTATACGAAAAATGGAGGCAGGGTTGTTCCTCCGAACAAATCCAAGGCATAATTACTAAAAGAAGCAGGGGTGGATCCTAGCTGGCAAAAACAGAAGCCTGCTACCAGACAGGCCGCACACCTTCCCTTCACAACCACTGCCAGTCTGTTTTGCAGATCTTCCCAAGGTTTACACTCTAAAACTTCTTGACCCTCCAGAATGGAAGGTTATGGTTCTTCCATGTGAACAGGTCTAAATATTACAGGGAGTATTATTCTAACTACAGGATTATATAAATATCCATTTAATATACAAACCACCGTAATTTTACTTTTAAGGAAAAAAAAGGGAAATTGGAAATCCTGAATGAAGCCTCTTGCTATGGGTGAGAGCATGAATCATGGAATGAGGGGAAATGGAGAAGCAAAAAGCTAGCAGAGTATTCCTGGCTTCTGGGTACATTTTTATGGAGTCAGGGCAAGTATATTTTAGATTTATTTAGCCATATTTAGCTGCCATTCTTCCTGGAGAAAAGTTCCTAGATATAATAAACTATTGTAGTCTCTCTATATTATGATCTATGCCTTTACAGTGGTTCAGGGGGTGAGGTTAGAGAGATGCAGCCATGCTTGGATTCTGAGTCCTCAAGGCTACGACCATGGCCACGCAGGGAAAAATTCTCAGACAAGCCTTGAATCTTCACAGTGCAGTCTGCTTCAGGAATTTCCACATGTCACTAAGCTGCCCGCAGCAGTGCAGCGAAGATCAGCTTCCACACATTTTGGTGCCCGCGTTGCCACAAGCTCTACATAATTATAAGGAACCTCCATCTCTTGTCTGTGGCCCAGAGCACTGCGGTTTGAACACCACGCAACCCTACAGCAGCATAAAATTTTCATGGTCTGGCAACAAAAATTCTAGGTGATCCTTTGGAACGCAAGTCAAAACAGTCTCATGTTCGTCCTCAGCGGGATTCGGTTCTTATATAGCAAGTCATGCGTTTTAGGTCTCCACCCTGTCTCCGTGCTTGAGCTTTCAGACTGAAAACAAGGGCTGTATTTCCCCCAAGTGGTCACCCAGGATAGAGCGTGAACCACTCTAGAGACCAGAGTCGCCTACGGCTTCGCTTGCCGACCACGCTGGTGACATGTGTGGGTCAATGACATGCTCTGGAAGGTTCGTCTTCAAACTGCACTCTGTTGTGAAGTCCCACAGTACGTCAGTCAGGGAACATTGTGGTAGATGCCAGCTATAATGGCTCTGACCTGATGTTAGTAGTGGGAGCTCCCAATGGTTCTTAATATTTTAAAAAACAAAAATCATTTCTGAGAAATATTTGAACATGGTGAAAGAATGATTTAGGTTCACTTTTTTCCTTTGAAATGAGCACATCTACACTTATATTTATTTCCTTTGGGGAATAAATATTCCCTTCGGGGACCCCTTTAGTAGTCCAGTGCAGCCTATAAACTCCTTCCCAGAACAGTCTTAAAATAAGTAACAGAAAAATACATAGGATTATAAAGAAAGGAAGTAGGTTCACAGACCTGAAGGGCCTGTGGATGTAAGTTAAGAACCTAATCTTACATAATCTCTCTTAAAGGTTCTATTGAAGAGTAAGTTCAAGGCATTTCAACACAACATGTTAGAAAGGGGAGACAACTTCAGACACTCAGAGAGCTAGGCAGGTAATTACAGGGCTGCTAGGAGGAAGGGCGGTAGCAGGTGTGTGAACGGTGGGAGATGTGGCAAGATGCAAAGCGCATGCCCTGCCTCCAGGGGGAGCCAGCGGATTTTTGCCAAATAGGAGTGTGGGCCCCATGTGGCCATGTATTTCCCTTTTTGCAAAGGAAGCCAGGCGTCTAGATTTTCATATAAACTACACACGTGTGTTAATGTTGGCTGGAGAAAAAAAATCAAACACAAAGGAAACAGACAAATCTTTCACCGGATTTGTCTGGAGGGCTACAAGTTTATAACTTCAGGAAAGTAAGAGGAGTTGGAAGACATTAATTACTCATAGTTTATATTTTTTACTATCAATATACTTATTACACTTATTTTGAAAACATAAGAATTAATTTAAATTTAATTTCCTTCCTAGAGGGCAGCATGTTATCAGAGAACAGCTGGAGGCTTCAGGAGCTAAATTGTTTACTTAATGCTCATGAGAAACATGTGTTGAAAACCTATCGTCTATGCACTGGGCAATATACAAGTTGGCAGGAATATAAAGACTAAGACATTGCTTCCAAAGCTTACACACCAGTGGGTAAAGAGCTGTACCGAAAATTCACAATACAATACAGAGATATGTGAAAGGAACAAAGGGAGTGGGAGGTAAGAAAGCATTCATCTTTCCCAGGAGACTGGGAGGGGCTCCCAGAGGAAAAATCTCTCTGAATAGACCTTTGTATCAGGGGGCCCAGGTTATTAATGATCTAGTGGGTTATTCTGAAGAACTGGGCTTCCATCTTAGAGGAAACAGAGGTTACTGAAGAATTCTGAGCAGGGAAGTGATGTGTTTAGATTTTTGTGATCATCCTGGCTGCAGTGTGGAATGGCCTACAGGAGGGGACAGAGTAGAGAATGAAGACCCACCAGATATGATTTCAGCAGTTTAGTGAACTAGGGAAGTAAGGAGCAGGGGCCATGAAGTAAGATTACTTGGCTGGAAAGATAGTTAGGGCATAGAAACAACAGCCCCTGGTGGCTGATCGCACACCAGTGTGTAGAAGGGCAACAGAGAGGGAAGGGTGGACAGCGACGTGAGACCCTCCATGAGAGGTCGCTGGCCCTGGAGCAGGAACACTGGGCTCACAGCCTCTCTTCTGGCACGTGTGCTGTGTGACTTTCAGCAGGCTCTCCGCCCTCTCTGAGCCCCGCTCGTCTGCATACGTCAAGTGCTCGTTCAGGCGTTCTCATTTGTGCCTAAAATTTGCTGTTGTTATTATTTATTGTCATAATTCTCTTCAGGGTGGTGGTGTCATTCAGTTTGTTTGTTTTAGAAGACGCATGTTGCATCTGAAGTGCTTTTAGAGGATTCTAGGTCTGTATAGTGGAATATGTGGGTTTCAGGTTGAGAAGAAAGCTTCACTGTTAGTCCAGCGATGGCGGTTAGCGCCTCTTGTGCAGATGAAATTGCTTAAGGCATTTCCAGAGAAGAAGACCCAGAGTCTGAGTGTCCAGGACACTGATGTGTAATGGGTAAGACGGAGCAGGAGACGAGAGCAAAGTCTCATAACAAGGCCAGAGAGGCGGTAGGTAAACAAAAGAGACGTGTCCAAAGCCCAGAAGAAGACACGGTTTTAGAAAGAGCACAGTCAGCAGAGCAAACACTGTAGATGGACCAGTTACGATGATGACTTGACAAGGCTCTGTATTGGACAACTGGAAAACCTTCAATAAAGTGATTTAAAGTGTCTCCTTGGTATCTGACTTGTAGAAAACTTTCCAACGTTGGTTTCCATCATCCTTAATTTTAAATGCATTTCTAGAGAAAGAGCTAAACACAACTACTAGACTGAACTGCATAATTTCCCATATTTGTAGGTTAGAAAATACTGAATTCAACAATTTCTTATAATTCAATTGTGCTGAGTAACTGAAAGTCTGCTTCAAAGATCAGTAGAGTTAAAGCACGTATTTGTTTCTTATTGTCTGTGTGATGATGCAACAGCAAAAATTACCCTTCTCTAATTTTTCTTAAAGAAATGGAGCTGATGATGATTGCCAATACTGTATCATGCACATAGAAGGTAATGATATCTAGATACCTCCCTTACTCTGCGTTCTACTGCACCTATTTCCCTAGCCACTCTGCCTTGGTGTCTAAAACCTACAGGGGTGACGCATAAACGCAAGGGTAATTTGAAGGAAAGGATATTTGCACCTTTCCAGAGAAGTGCCTTCTGTTACTAATAACGTTGGTATTACGAAAACGTCTATTTATTTTGACAGTGTAGAGTATAAAGCATAAAATGTTGAGTGTTGGCTTTGGAATCAAGTCCTGACTCTACCACTTATCAGGTACAAGGTCCAGGGAAAATTATTTACTTTCCTAAGCCCCCACTCTATCATATGGGAAATGGAAGACTGCTGTCTCTTGGGGTTTGTTGGGTTAGGGGAAGATAATGTTTATAAGGGGTTTAGCACAGTGCCCCTTACAACAAATGATAGCTTATGACATTCACCCGTGGTGGGTAAACATGAGAAAGTTTGAGAGAATGTTTTTTTTAAAGAATAGTTACTTTTAGAAAAATTAGCCTTTCCCTATACCAACAAAAACCTTTAAGTTCTTTCTAGCAATGTAGGCTTCCTTGCCCAATCACTGGGAGCCTTCCAAGAGAACCAACAGCCAGATGAACAACTTCCAAGGCAGAAGAGCTGAGGAAAGTTTGTGCTTCTCATCAGTTGGGGGCTGGCCAATGTATTTCTTCATGACCAATGATACACACGACCAATGATACACACGACTCATAAAACAAAAGCTCTCAGTATCCATGCCCAAAGAAAAGCCAGTTAGCTACCAAAGACACAAACAGTAACACCAATGATGTGTCACAGGGATCTTTATCATATCCCCAAATTTTCTTATGAACCTGATATGTCACAAAGATGAAAAGCAAATTATTTTATTATTTTTTTAAAATATATTTATCTTTGGCTTTCCATTAAATTAAAGCAAAATCGATTTATAAAATACACTGAAAAAAAAAATAAAATACACTGAAACCATCTGGTGAGAAAGCCCTTGTTAATAAGTTCGTCCCCTTAGTTTCTAAGCACACGGCAGCATCTCATTTTGAAATTACAACTGAATAAAAACAAGCCTAAAAGTGCCCTAACCTATTATTTACATGGCACTTTTATGAAACACTATTATGCTTTGCTATTGGCAAAATGGTCATTAAAAATGTAACAGAAGACTACTCAGGGAAATGGAATCCCATAAAGCATGACAGCATTACGGATCGTAGTAAAGCCACCAGTACAGATGTTCCTAATCACACCAAAAACACAAACGCACAAACCAGTTTGTTCCGGCTACAGAATAATTCAATTAGAAAAGTGCTTATAATTTAACAGTATGAATAACAGTTCAAGCCAGGGAGGTAGTGAAACTGCAAGGAAATATAAACCTACAGAGTCCGTGCCAAGGAACGTTTTACAAATTCTCAAGGCTGAGAAACCAGTTCCTTCCCTTGCTACAGTTAGGAAATCATTATCTGCATCAGTTTTTAAAAATACGATGAATGTGCCTTTAAGGAAAATACACACACACACAAACACACAAATGCTCACACGCTGCACGAACATTAGCTACCTAACAGCTTTCAGCAAGGAAAACACCTATCCAAATTCAGAATATCATTTAGAATCTGCTTGGGGAAAGTTAAAATCAGCCTTCGCACTGGTTTAAATTTCTTCTTGAGAAATAAACAGAACGTAATGTGATACAGAATTAAATCAGCATGCACAGTAAAACATAAACTCTAAGGACATACAGGATTCTCTTTGCAAATAATGATCTTGGCAAAGAGCCTCCTTTATGTACAGAAAGCTCTGTTCCTTGCTTATAGCAACTCTCAAGGCTACAACAGGTAATTGTGTGCTGCTAATTGGGTTTAAAATGATGTATTCAAGCCACGAGATATTTTATAGCTTGATTTTCAGCTTAAGTAGGAAACTATTTCAGCAAGGTCAAACTATAAAAGCTCATTCTCCCGCAATTATTGATCTTTTACTCACATAGTATGAATTTTAACATTTCAAATATGTAATGTCATTCAAAAATTGGTTCAATGCTCAATAGCTATCAAAAAATAGCAAAAGAAAAAGACAAACTAGGAACACGTTTGCATACAGATGTTCAATGTGCTTGTTACCCCAAAGTTAATTCAAATCAATTTCATTAGCTAAATGGTAGATCTTAGGTAGCAATACTTCTCCAAGAAAGCAAAGTGAAATCAAACCTGCATAAAACAGGAAAATCAAACGCCATACATTACCTTGTGTCACCTGTTGAACTGCCAGCATTATCCCAGACACGGTGTCTGGAAGCAAATTTTCTTTCAGATTGTAACGTGTTGCCCATTCCAAAATAGGCAGCCGCCTTCTACACCACTGCTTAAAGTCTTCACAGTGTGGGGTATGCATCTTGGTCCAGAGCACACTTCTCTTTTTCCTTTTTGCCCCTGTCATTTTTCAGATTCCCTCTTGTAGAAGTAAACTTCTTTAAACAAGAGAAAAAAAAAATCGATGCAGAACACCTCCTTTCAATGCCAGGCTCCAACTGGTCTGTGGTTCACAATGTCAAAGCTATCCAGAAAACAAATCAAAAAAAAAAAAAAAAAAGGAGAGAGGGAGAGAGATTAACAGACGCACTTAAACATGTGCAGCCAGGCTGCATGTCTTATTACGGTACAGCTAATTATTCTAGATAAAAGATACAGATTAAAACCTTGAATTCTTGTCTGCATGAGATGGAGAAATGGTTCCTGTTCGTGTCATATTTTTCTGATCTTGGAAAAGTAATAGGTTCGGTGTTAAGCTGGTCTAGGGCTCTCTTGCCAGTAATTCCCCTTATATTCACTGTGGTCTTATGCTTTGGCTCAAATCCCAGTGGCTAATGAGGCAGTTCTGGGCGTGTGTTGGAAGAGGGCTGGGTTATGCTAATAAAGCTAGGAAGCATCCAGCTAGTCCAGTCTCTCCCTACAAGTTATGCAAAATCATAAGGCTGCCGGAGAGGTCTGTCTTGCAAAATATATTCAGAGAATCTAGATTGACTTCTTTAGAAAGTATTTTCTTGTAATATCAGTTCTAAAAAGTTCAGAAACATGAAAGGCATTACTAAATCCCTATCTCCCCCCCTCCCCGCCCCACCAGGAGATGAGATTATTCATTCATACAGAAACATTCAGACAGCCACTGCCCAGTCTGGGGAAGGAATTGCCAATTCTCATAAACAAACAAGTTTCATCTCCTGGGCTAAGAAAATAAGCGTACAATGAACAATTATTTGTGGCAACAGTTCCTCCCTGTCTCTGAATTGCTCATTCAGTTTCCTGACTATTTTTCTAAGTCATATAATTCTCACACTCCTATTATTACAACTGAAATTTCTGAGGAATAACATTTGGTTCATATTATTGTTTGAAGTATCCCCAACTTTATTTTTGTGCCTCTGCCCTCCTTTCACATGACTTTTGGGAGGGGGGCAGTTCTCTATTTTAGGAAGGATGTTACATTTATAACAGGACAGGCTGTCAAGGACCTTTACTTTATGGCTGTGACGCCAGCCCCCAAAAGAAAAAACCTGCGTCTGTGAGCTGCACCATTGGAATTAAACCAAAAAGCCAATATATTAACTAAAATTGTGAAGCCAAGAAAAAGAATATCATGTATATAGTTTGCTGCTGCCCTATTAATGCCTGTTTGTCCAGAGAGTAGAAGCCTGGTTTCTGGAAGTCTTTAGAATAACAGCGTACTTGGATCCCTCGGCCACTTCCAAGGCTCCCAGATGTGCTTTTTCCCAATATTTTAAAATTAAGGTGAAGAGCTACTCTCTCAGTCTTCCAAAGTGACATCACTGCCTCTCTATCTGTGCAAAAAATACCTTTCTTTTAAAATCCAATTTGGGGGGATTTTAATGCAGCAATATATGTACACTTCTATTCATGTGTACAGAATAGAAATTGCTTCGCATTTTTCTAATCGTTTACATATGTTAAACTTACAAATTTTTCATTAGTTTAGGTTGGGAGTCCCACCAGAGACTCGGTGGTAGCAATTTAGCCCTATTCTTTTGGTAGGGGGTAGGTCCATCAGATAAGTAAATCCGTTTTTAATAGAAATGCTATGTTGCTTTTTCTTCACAAACAGCAATCCAACTTTGTTTTATATACTCCACTCATTATATAAACAAATGAATTCAGAAGCTATATACAAATTGAGTATTATTTTTATAATAAAATTAAAATAAAGATAAATTTTTCAAAACATATCTAGGTCAAAAATTCAAATTTATGTTAACCAAATGAGAAAAGTAATTAAAAGCTTGACTGAAATCACCAATCAACAGCTATGATTCATGTAATTTCAATCAGAAAAAAAAAAAAAACTTTGTGTTAAATGTTAGTAACAAAGAATTCACACGAATAGGATTTTCAGAATCGAAGACGAATTTGCATAAAAGGGCCTAGGCATATTAGTGCTAGCAATTGCTCTAAAATATCCTAAGGTCAGGAGGGAGAAGAAATTAGTTTGATGAAATAGTTCAATAGTCTCTCAATAAAACACTCCTAAAAGCTAGAGTAAATCTTTCCTAAAAGTATAAATCTAGAATTCCAATTCCTGATTTTTTTTTCCAACTCCACATGCTTAGTCATCATTTCAAACACACCAACATCCCCTTTCAGAGCATGGGACCAATCATAGACTTGACTGATAACCAGCAGTATAAAAAAACCTTTGTGAAGAAATTTATTCACACCCATGACACTCTCAGTATGTTACCCAGCCCATAGAATTCAAGATTAAATGTATTTATTCAAAAGTCTCAGTCGCTAAAACTAGCTTAAAGTTCAGTCCTATGTGTCATCTCTATGAGACATCGCTTCCCAAATACCCGGGCAACAAGTATGCAAGTGAAAAGGTGAACTTGTCTTCCACATTCCACGTGAAACCAAAGAAAAACTCTTTTCCTAAAAGATTCTGATCACATCCGTGACATGTTTGAACTTCCATGATTTCCAGTATTAGACTTAAAACTCATCAGTGCAGCATGCGACCCTTCCTCGACTTCCCTGCCCCTGCTCTGACTAGCCACCCATTAACTCTGTTTAATTAAGCAAGTATTTACTGATCCATCAGATTTGGCTGGACTGTGAAATGCTGTGGAAGGGTGGGGGAAGGGAAGATAGCATCTGTATTTTCTAGGGGTTATTTAATGAAGGAAATAGAAAAAGGCAGAATGGAATAAATTAACAATCAAGTCACACAATAAGCGTTATGGGAGCTCAGAGGATGGAGAGTTGCCTTCCCCCTGAGAAACAAAGGCTCCCCACTTTGCCCAGATCCCCTGTGTTAGTGGGTAAGTATGTTCCCTACCCTCTGCCCACTGGCTCTTTGGTTTTTCTCTGTACTAGTTTCCCTAGTTCCACAGTTTTCCCTGTCTAAACAATTACTCAGTCCTTACCTTTTTCTTGAAAACTTCCCTGGCTTCCCCACAGTTCCGCTCTTGCTTTCTGCACAATATCCAGGTAACAGGCTGTTCGTGGCTGTACAGCTGTGGTCATTTTCACTGTCTAGTGACTTTCTTCCTTGAAATCTATTGCATGTGATCCAGTCTGACTCATGAGATTGCAAATTCCTTGTGAGTAGGGATTATTCACATAACTTGCTTTCCTCTTTCCTCGGGATCTAACAGAAGGTTCTGCAGACATAGGATCCGCTCAGTGAGCAGTAACATATGAATGTTCCCCACTCCAGAAATTACCAAAGAATCATTTAGTCTATCTCAGCCTCGTTTCCAGGCTGTGCTGTTAGAGAATTAGGAAGACAGGTAAGGTAGGAAGAGAGCTAGAGTTGGCAGTGGGGAAGGTAAGGAGAGATTTTAGCTTCACTTGCTCAGTTTCTCCCTATTCTTTCACAATCTAAGGGAAAATGTATCTTTTTCAACACAATTCCTTTTTCTTACATCATAGAATCTGCAGAAAGTAGACAGAAAAAGCTAGAGTAAATGAAGAAGAAAGAGAGGAGACAAAAGAGTGAAAAGCTCACGGACAGAGGTTTCAGAGAAAGTGTGAGAGCAAAATTGCTCTGGAGCAATTTGAAAAATGAGGGAACTGAGCCAGGAGCAAAGGAAGAAAAGAGTCTTTTAAGTTTGTGCCCTATAAACTGGATCATATTGAATAGTTTTTGAGAGGCGCTAGTAAAGACTGAAATTCTCACGTTACTTTTGAGGGGGGGGGACACTGTGCTTTTTTGAATGTGATCTGTGTGGAGACTGGGACACCCAGAGCCGTGACGTGTATTCAGATTACACTTGGAAAGGTAGACTCATGAATCAACGAGGGCGTTAACTCCAGACTCAAGCCTTCTTCCGGCAGCTGCGCTAGAGCGCTTCTGGGAAGAGGACATTGCAGAAGGTTCCCCTCTGAGTAGGAACGTAGCAGCTAAACTGAGTCCACGTTCTACTAAGTCATGGAACCGGCGAGGGGACACAGCAACACAGAGGGAGCAGCTTTTACTGAGTCATCCACTGGATAGGGTACCTTTTTCTCAGTTCACCCAAAATGTCATATAGGCTGGCACAGCCCTGAATCTAGCCTCTGTTTTATTTCTTCCAATGACTAATGAACAAGCTTAGAAAAATAGCCTATTCCAATTTTCAGACATTCTAATTATTAGAACATTTTTTTCCGAATTATTGAGCCAAGATCTGCTATTTAAAAGGTTCACTCTTTAGTCTTTATCCTAACCCTTGTGACATATAACAACCCTTCCGCTTCAGGACTAATTCAGTTAGTGCTATTCCCAGTCCCCCCAAAGAAACCTCTGATGTTTTATGGTGCTGTTCGTTTCAGACATGCTGTGACATTTAAATATGGATGCAAACATACAAGTCAAGTACAGTCCTGAGCAGTGCGGTTCATGGTTTACTCATGACAGGCCAACCAGGATAGCAGAGCGAGCGAAATCCAGTGCCGATTGCTAATGGGGCTGATTTTGCTTTCTTTGGATTAAATGACACTTTCCAGTCAGTTCCTTTACCATGTTTTTTTTTTTTCCCTTCCGCCATTATTTTATATTCTGTAACTTATTTTGACTCATAATAGAGGTCAAAAGGAGATGGCTCTAGTGAAGTTAAAAAAAAGCCTAGGAAAAAGAATCACTCATACTTTGGAATGCACACTCTACAAGGATCTAAGGCATTTTCAAACAAAACGAGGGAAGGAGGGAAGGACTGGGGAGGCGAGAGGGGGGAGTGAGGGAGGGGAGAAGGCGCTACGGACTGCATGTTTGTGTCCCTCCAGTATTCTTACATTAAACCCTAGTGGCCAGTGAGATGGTATTAGGAGGTGGGGCTCTTGTGAAGAATTAGGTTTATACAAGGTCACGATGGGGTTAGTGTCCTTGTGAGAAGAAAGAGACTAGAGCTTGCTCTGTCAACCATGTGAGGCTACAGTAGAAAGATGGCTATTTACGAGCCAGGAAGACAGAGACTCTTCCTGCGACTCCATCTCGGGCTTCCCAGTCTTCAGAACTTAAGCCACCCAGTCTGTGGTGTTCCGTTATAGCAGCCCGATCTGAAAAAGAAAGGGAGGGAGGGAGGGAAGAAAGGAGAGACAGAAAAGGAAGGAAGGGAACAACAGGAATAGGAGTTTGATGAGGATTAAAAAAGCTCTTTCTCATTTCTGGCCAACAACTGATAAACAGTAAGAAAGATAAACTGTGGGACACGGCATGACTTGAGAAGATCTGATGGTACCAAAAGAGGGAATTAAATGACAAAATTACAGAGATGGAGAACAGATCAGTAGTTGCCAGGGGTTGGGACCTGGGTGGGAGGGTGTGGAAAGCGAAGGAAAAGGGTGTGAGTATAAAAGAGTGGCCATGGGGATATTTGTAGTGATGGAGCAGGTCTGTATCTTGATATGGAGTTGATATACAAATGTACACATGATAAAACTGCGTAGACCTTTAGACACACACATGTGCAAATAAAACTGTCAAAATCTGAGTAAGATTTGCAGATGGTACCAATGTCAACTTCCTGGTTGCGTTATAGTCATTAAAACGTTACCCCTGGGGGAAACTGGGTGAAGAGTACATGAGGCCTCTTTGTAATTCTTTTTAAACTTGCTGTGAATCTATAATTATTTCAAAATATAACAATAATTTTAAAAGAGAGAGAATTACCCAGTCCAGTGCTGGAAATTCACCTCCCTAAGAACTGCGTGGCTGTGGGTCTGTAACTGCTGCTTCAGCTGTACTATTTCTAGGGAAAATAACTCCTGGTAAATAGGTGCAAACTGGAAGCTTATGGTTGTGCTTCTCTCATGTATTTTCATTTCCCAGCTATGTGTCCTACGTTCCTTCAATTACTGTCCACGTGTATTTTTCACCTCTTTGGTTTTAACCTATTTATGTTATACTTACTGTGGATTTCTCGTCGGCAGCACAGAGTTGCGTCTCGCTTTGTAACCCTGTGTGACGATCTGCCTTATCTGGGGTATTCAGACCATTGATACGTATGTGACTATTGTATGGTTGGATTTAAACCTATCATTTTGCTTTTTATTTTACATTTATCCCGTCAGGTTTTTTTTTATTTTGTCCTTTTATTACTATCTTTTGGATTATCTGTTATGATTCTATTTTATCTCCTTTGTTGGTTCTATGTTAATTACAACTCTTCTTTTGATGACCCTTTGGGGTTTCTGCTGTGTGCCTTACAACTGCAAACTTTCATCTTGCTTTGCACTGCAGTTGCCACACACTTACGTCCACACGTTATAAACCCCAAAATATACTGATGCTTTTTGCTTTAAAGTAGCTTATCTGTTAAAGACATTAAAATAATTTTAAAAGTCTTTTACGTTTACCCACGGAGTTACCATGCCACCGCTCTTCAGTTCTCCTTGGACAGCTCCAGATTTTCATCGGGTGTGATTCTGTAGTATTTCCTCTAACAACTCTACTGGGGAGATTTTTCTGGATGAACTCTTCATCCATCTGAAAAATGTTTTCTCTTACCTTTGTTTTTGAAAGGTAATTCCATTAGGTGTAGAATTCTAGGTTGGCAGGTGTTTTCTGGTTTTTGGCTTTTGGGGGGTTTTTTGGCTGCCATTGTCCTTGTTTTCTTATTGTTTTATACTTTAAAGACGTGGCTCCATTGTCACCTAGCTTGCATTGTTTCCAAAAAAGAAACTGTTTGTCACCTTTCTTGTTCTTCTGTACATGTTGTCTTTCTGCCCTGCAGGCTCTCTCTTTGCCACTGGTTTTAAGCAATCTCATTATGCTGTACCTTGGTGTTTCCTCCTTCCAACATACATTCCTTGCGTTTTTGCATGTGCTTGGTGTTTGCTGAGCTTCTTAGATCTGTGACTTTACAGCTTTTACCACAGTTAGAAAATGTCTGGCAGTTATCTATTCAAACTTTTTTTCTATACTACATGCTTTGGAGACTCCAAGTAAAAATGTATTGGGTGACTTGATGTTGTCACACAGTTTGACATGCTTTATTTGTATATTATTTTCAGGCATTTTTATCTTTGGTTTGGGATAGCTTCTATTGTTGTGTGTTCAAGTTCACTAATTTTTCATTCTACAGTGTCTAATCTGTTAATTCCATCTAGCTCTTTTTTTATATCAAAGAGTAAAAGCCAAACCTGAAAGAATTATAGTGATAGGTGGGACAAGAGCAACATGAATTCCCGCTGTTGTGGCAAAAACCCATTGCTACAGGATGCTCTGTGGATCACTGAGTCTTCACTCTGGCTGATGGAAACATGAGCCTTGTGTGAGTGCCTAAGATTGCTCCTTCTAATCGTTTCCCAGTGTCTGAAGATTCCTCACACTCATGTGCTGACCTTTTACTTAGCTTCACACTCTGTGCCTGTGCAGATTTCTGGGGCACTCTCTGCACAGCTCTCTTCTCTCTGGTACTCAGACACATGAAATTTAGCTGCTTCAGCCTCTCCATCCTCCCAGACACTTCTCTTCAATGTAGGGAGGCTACCTGTCTCCTTCTGGGTTCTCCTCCACCCTCATATGCTGTCACACAATGGCCTGGAAACACTCCCAGCAGTAAACTGGGGCAATCATGGGGCTCATTTCATTTGTTTCTAACCTCTCCAAAATTACTGTCTTTTATTGCCTGATGTCCAAAATCTTGACGTTATTGTTTCATATATTTTTGTCAGGTTCTTACTTGTTTCAGGAAGGCGGTCAATGTCCCTGCTATTCCATTCTGGCTGGAAATTAAAGTTACTCATCATATAACATGGCTTTCAAATTGTCCATTATGATCACCTTCCTCATGATTTGCTGCAGCTGGCCGATTTTCCTTTTAGAATGTGATACCAAAATTTAACAGTGCTTAGCTGTGTTCTAAGTTGAAAAGTGTTAGTCATACCACACAATTAAACTCTAACTTTCTCCAAACCCACTGTTTAGTGATATATTCTCCATCCTTTATTATGTAGGAGACTTTTTATAAAAATCTAAGCACCAAGTTTTATAGTAAATCTTATTTGATCTGTTGAATCTGGTGAGTTAATTCATTTGTGACAAAAATCTTTCTGAATTTGATCCAGTCACTATTAATACTGACAATTATGTATTTCACTTAAATATATTATATTGCAGCAAAAATTATGTTGCCTGGATTATTAGTCAGCTCAGGCTGCCATGGATAGCTTAGCCCACAATAATTTATTTCTCTCAGTTCTGGAGACTCAGAAGTCCAAGATCAGGGCTGGCCAATTTGGTGCTTGGTGAGGGCCCTCCTCCTGACTTGCAAACAGCTACCTTTTCACTTTGTCTCCACATAGTAGAGAGAGAAAGAAGAAGCAAGCTCTCTGGTGTCTCTTCTTATAAGGGCACGAATCCCATCATAAAGGTTCAATCCTCATGGCCTGACCTAAACCCAATTACCACTTGAAGGCCTCATCTCATATTGAGGGTTAGGACTTTAATATATGAATTTGGGGGTGGCATAACACAGTCCACAGCATTACCCCAAAATTTATTAAGCATGTCATATAGATTTGTCCTTATTCAAAGGGAAAGAAAACCCAGACATATGTACTAGACTCTGTCCTTCAGACTGAAATGTACTCTGCAGTGGGAATTGAGAACCATCAGTCAAATGGAATTTTTTTTCATTTTGTCCACAAAGAATTGATATGAAACTGATTACTGAAATCAAATATACTGCATCTTCAGCAGTCATGAAATTTTTCAATCTAGTACTTCCATTAAAAGAGATCATAGAGTTTCTTTAATAATGTCAATAAGCTATCTTTCTTGGTACATCTAGAAGGTATCATAACAACAAAGATAAAAGCAGGCTCCAGAGTTGTTGGGTTACTCCGAAGAGAAACACCTGAAACGCTCCGTACAGCCCATACCGCTGCGCAGGACTGAACCCAGAAAAGCAGGCTCCCCAGCACGAGCAAAGAGTGACTTATGGAATTACTTCTAGTGGAAATTCAATACTAGCATTGATCTTGCAGTGTTACCTTATTAAGTCCTAAAGTTGAAATGGTACCTAGAGCTGACCCCTAATGAAAAGGATTCAAGCAGTATGAAGATCATTTTTATAGCATTCCTGAGAGATGGCCACTCAGCTTTTCATGCATGAAATAGGGGACCAGTCTCAGATTCAGGACTGATAATTACTCTTAGGGCCTCACTTACTTGCAGTAAGAAGCGTTTTCATCAAAAGATAATTATTGTGTACATGAAATATGAATGGCCTTACAAAACTGGAAAACAAGCAAAATGCAGTCATATATATATGCATATATACATTAAAATACGCAAAATTAAAACCCAAGTTCCTACTTATTCCATCACTTTTACTTTCCATGGTCAACTTCCATGGTTTTGTATGCTTTGTGTCCAGGATCAATATGTCAAAATGCAGAATACTTACACTTTGATCTGAATTCAGAAGCCATTTATTTTTCCCAATATTCTTCAGTTTTCAGATTATTACATATTCGAATTACTACTACAAAATAGAAAATTTTGTAAAGTATAGAAAAGGTGTTTAAAAGAGAAACAGAAAGGACTGTTCCACAATCACACCACTGATTTAAATTTTGGCACAGTTTGTTGCAGTTTTTTCTACGAAATACTTTCCTTCACATAGCTGAGACAATTCTGTACACATAACTCTGTTTTATTTCATTGAGCATTATATCCGAAGCCTTTGCCATATCATGAAAAACTGTTTAGAACACTATTTGCTAAATGATTGCACAATGTCCCCTCATAAAGATATACCAAGTTTACATAATGATTTTCCTAACAGTAGATACTTTGGTTCTTCCAGTTTCATGGAGTTTTTGTTGTTGTTGTTTGGATGACACTGGGATACACGTCTTGCTAATAATGCTGTTTTTACCGGTGGATATTGTTCTCATGCTCCAATGAGGCTTTTTTGGGTTAATGTCTTACCCAGATGTATGGTAAACTCATCTTTTGAGTGGTCTTACTGGGACATTCTTCAACACGTTAACATGTTGACTTCCACGACACTTAATGATCTCCAACTTTCTGTATCCGTTGTTTCCAGTGGAAATTTAGAGCACTCGTGCTTAGAATTTGCTGGGACCTCGATGTTGTGAAGCCTACTCTCCTTCTGAGCTAGTTTTTTCTTGTTAGTTTACATTCCATATCTGATAACATAGTTCAAACATGCGCTGCTACCACTAATGCCTTATTACCAAAATGTGCAAAATAATATTCAGAAATTCGCAGTGCTCAAGCTTACTTGTCCTGAGGAAGTCAAATTGAGTGGCTAAGTGTAACTCAGACAGCAGAGTCAAATAAAAACAAAAAGACATTTATCATTTACTGGAAGATGTAGACAAATACTCAAATCATTTTAATTTATTGAAAATTCAAATATTTAAGGTACTTTTTAGGCCATCCGTAAAGCATTTCTTTCACTTCAAGAAGTAGCGTATAAGGAAAAGTACCAGAGTCCTCATTAATTACTGACATGACTGAAATTTGCACCAGAGGTTGAAGATCTATGTTGCACACAGATTACAAAGATATTCTGTGCCATATTCACTATATTGTTGGCACTAAAAAATACATATACCAGAGCAGATAAACCAAGCCCCAGGGGACATCGCTTTTTATTCATGTCAAAAGAACAACAAAAAGTAAATTTTTGAAGTATGGCACTGTGAAGCCAGATAATGAACCAGCACACTGGCGAGCAGAGCTGAAATTCCATGCCAACTTTTCAAGGTCTTTGGGGAGAGGATTTAGACACGTAGGAGTACCAAGGACAATGTCTGGCGCTGATAAATGTTCCTTGTTAGTGCCTATCAATTTCTTTCATTAGTTGCTAAGCTGATTTGAATAATGCATTTCAATACTTTTGAATTGTTTTTAATATGCCTTAATGCATTGAAAGCATAAAGGAAGGAAACCATACACGCCTTACTTCCCATCATTATTCAGTTAGAATGGAATGTTTTCTTCTCCTGGGATGGACAATCTTATCCAGTTTATAATTTTTTGCAAACCAGTCTACTTAGATTCCAAATTGAATAACAACCCAGATCTATTTCCATCTGCCTTGCTTGAGCTCAAAATTCTGATTTGGACTACAGTATTATTTACCCTAAAAAAGAAGTCACATACTCCTGTTTAGTTTGAAGATCTGCATACAAACTCCAGTCTTTCTTTTCAGACTCTAAACGTTATCATGTCCTCAAGGTGGTCCTGAAACGCCTAAGTTCTTGACTTTATTTTATCTTCTGGTATTTGTCCTCTGCCTTCTGAAAATGACTAACAAAGAGGCCACCTGTATCCTGGGTCAGTGCAGATGAATTAGCTCTTCAGTTGAATTACTGAAATGAGGAGTTCAGAAGAACTCTGAAGCAGTGCATCCATGCTCAGCGCGAAAGCCTGCGCAGATCTCTCAGCGATACCTGCCACGGTTATTGGTGGGGGTGTTGACTTACCGTTATTGCTGGAGCAGTTTTTAATCTAAGGCTCTTCTTTATAACAGCCAGCAGAAACATTCTCATATTTTCATCTATAAATTACTTTTTAACAAATTGACTGGGGGTCTCAACCCACTCTATAAAAACCAGTTTTTATTATACCTAGAAACTCAAGACTAGTACAAAGTAAGAAGTGACAAATATTCTTGGTAGCACATAGCATTTCTGCCTGTCAATTCTGTTAGCTGTCTACAGAGAAGGAATGACTTTTGGTGGGCAGTCTATTAACCTGTACTTAAAAGAAAAATTCCACCTAATTAGACATACACTCCCAAAGTCGCCAATCCAATGAACATTCTTATTATTTGAAGCCACTGTCTTAATGGGCTGCTTTAAAAATCACACAGGAGGATCAAAATGTTTTCTGATCTATCTCCACGGATGACTCTTTCCCAAGGAAGTCCCAAGAATAAGAGTGCATATACTTTGGGAGATATAACATAATCAGGATTGTAAAACTAAGAACAATTGATTTAAAAGTTCAAGGTCTAAACTGCCTTTCTGGAATTGCTTTCTGAAATTGGGAATAAAGCAGATTATATGTATGAGCTTCCCCACATTCTCATCAGCATCTTCAGCAGACAATGCCCAAAACAGTGAATGCAGTGCAAGTGCCTACATCACATTCATCAGTAAAGCGATTTCTGAATCTGATGTCCCGTTTCAGGTACAGGTAAGAAGAGTATTGGCCCATGTCCCACCTCCCTTCTCACGGACTAGGAGATCGCTGTCAAATGGCGACCAGTTGAAAGCAGAGAGCTTAGCAACTTATTCATATGTCCAGAAAAAAAAAAAAAAAAAAACACAAGATATGCCTTTTGTTCCCATCAGCCCCAGGATAATCATCAGTTAAGGAGACTGAAGTGAGAAAGATGAAATACACTTCCTGTCAATTCTAAACCCTTTTGAAGAATCCTTTTCCTTTTAATGATAATGTAAGCAGATTGAAAATCAAAAGCAATGGATAGATGCCAAGAATGTAGTAGAGGTAGAATCTACGTAATGTAGCAAAAAAAACTGGGGGCCAAAAATGTCAAAAAGGAATGTTTTTATGTTACCGTGTATATGTGTATATGTATGTGTACAATGTTTAATGTTACTGTGTATATGTTACTGTGTATATGGTGGTGCCATTATTACTATGGGGATAGAGATTGAGAATCTCAGAATCTATCACAAGAAGGTGATGATTCATCCATGAGAAAAAATACTGAAGAGACTAAAATAAAGAATTAGAGATGGAACACCATCAAATAGAGAGGAGGGGGAAAAAAGAAGGATGAGGGCTTAGAAAAGTATGGAATTTAGCAATTAGAAAGTTGATGAATGAGTTTTGGGAGAAAAGTTTTATTACAGACCAATTGCAGTTGCTTGAAGAGTAAATGGATGTTAAAGAAATAAGGGCCACTCTTCAAAGAAGCATAGCCAAGTAGGATGCAGAAGAAACTTGAGATCTTTTGGAGGAGAAATCTCCAATCACTTCCACAGATGGGAAAAAGACATGGTAGTGAGGACAAGAGTGAAAAGGAGACAAGCATGATGACACCAAATGGAGCAAGTCTGGAAGAGGTGGAAAGCAAAGGCATAAAGTGTACGGGTCACAAGATCATCCTCTCAAAGGACAAATACATATTCCTCAGACAGAAATGGACGGGGAGAGAGAGAGAAGGGAGGGAGCCCAAGACAGAGAAGGAGAAGACTGAGTTCTCTTAGACTGCCCCCAATTAACCAAAGTAATAAGGAAGGTGATGTTGACAGACTTGGCAAATTAAAATCCACCTAGTTAAATTTGCATTTCAGATGAATAAGAAATTTTTTAAATAGATATGCTCCATGTAATATTTGGGACATAATTATACAAAAAATGCATTTACTGTTTATCAGAAATACAGATTTTTGCATGGGACATACTTATGCTAAGAAGTCATTTATCTGAAACACAAATTTAAATGAATATCCTGTGTTTTATCTAGCAATCCTAAGTTAACGTTATCTGCTGTCAATAAAAATGTTAGTAGGTATACCAAATAGACACAGAGTTTTTTTTCCACTAATACGAGTTTCCAAGAACACCTTTTAAAAAGTAATGGAAAGGAAACTATATTAAGTTTATGTTCAACTCACTACAGTATTTTTCCATAGGCCCTCTTATTTTGATAGAGGCAACTTGATTGGAAATACATGCCATCCCAGAGCTCAGGCTGCATCCTACCACTCGCTTCCTGCATGACCAGTGGTCACATCTGCCAATAAAGGGGCCAGCCACTGGGGAAAACAGTATGGAGATTCCTCAAAAGACTAAAACTAGACTTACCATATGACCCAGCAATCCCACTCCTGGGCATGTATACAGAGGGAACCCTAATTCAAAAAGACACCTGCACCCCAATGTTCACAGCAGCACTATTTACAATAGCCAAGACATGGAAGCAACCTAAATGTCCATCTACAGATGATTGGATAAAGATGATGTGGTATATTTATACAATGGAATACTACTCAGCCATAAAAAATGATAACACAATGCCATTTGAAGCAACATGGATGTCCCTGGAGATTGTCATTCTAAGTAAAGTAAGGCAGAAAGAGAAAGGAAAATACCATATGATGTCAGTCATATGTGGAATCTTAAAAACAAAAAAAAGACAAATGAACTTAAATATAAAACAGAAACAGATTCACAGACATAGAATACAGACTTGTGGTTGCCAGTGGGGAAGGAGATGGGAAGGGATAAACTGGGAGGTCAAGATTTGCAGATACTGACAGGTATGTATAAAATAGGTAAACAAGTTTATACTGTATAGCACAGGGAACTATATTCAAGATCTTGCAGTAGCTCACGGTGAAAAGAATATGCAAACGAATATATGTATATTCGTGCATAAAAGAAGCATTGTGTTGTACACCAGAAACTAACACAACATTGTAAACTAACTGTAACTCAATAAAAAAATACAGGGGCCAGACTAGCCATCATATTGTGTTTGCCTACATTTCAGTTCTGCCACTTCTTAGTTTTGTAATCTTTCCCAAGTTTAATTGACAGAAGGATTAAGTTAAGTAACTTATCTAAAGTACAAACCAAAAGGTCATCAGAGAGTGGACAAATATTAGACATTGGTCTGGTGGTGAACGGTCCTGCGGTAGCAGCAGCAGTAGTGGTTGCTAGTCAGTAGTCTGCTTTATCCTAAGCACGTGCAAATTTTGCATCATAGATAGGACTGTCAGAACTACCTGTAATAATGCTGACAATCAGTACTAGTTCAATTTCAGGCTAATATAAACAATAGTGCTTCCTGCGTAACTTTTTTATGTAGTTCATGGAGCTCCCTGCACTAACTCGGTGAAGCAACAGCGCCACCCAGTGGTTGTCAAGTCAATAACGAACATTGAGGACACCTGGATAAAGGTGTTCACGACCTTCTGTCAGTACTGACTACTGATGGTAATTAATCTGTTCCATAATATATGACATCAGCTTGTCTCACTTTGCATTAGAACAATGCACACTCTACCCACCGAAGGGCGTCGGCTGCTGCTTTTACCCACCTTCACCTGACAGTCTAAGGTATTTTGTTAAAGAAACAAATCTTGCTGCCCAGGATGCTTTAATCCTGAAACTACTCACAACAGGTTTCAGACTTCTCTCAGGTCCTCCTAACTCTGCCACCCCCTGAAACTTCAGCAGGAGGGAGGCAGAAGGCGGGGAGCCTGGAAACATGAAGCATGAGGCCGCCTCTACCACTGCAACTATTTCCATTCAGGTTAGAGCTTCTCCTTTATTTCTCAGGCAGTCAAGAGGACCTACGGTTTTCTTTGTGGGAAAAAAAAGACGTTCCTTTCCTGAAACCCAAACTGAGATATAAATATTCGATTACAAATTTGCTTCTATATTAGTTGGGGACCAGTGTCCACTCTGGTTATATTGTGTAGCTTCTGTCCTGACAGCCTCTCAAGGAGGGAAGAGACATGGCTCTTAGGGTTATATATGTGAGTAAAATTTTCAAAAACGAGTGAATAATGCAGTTTTTGTTCACTTCCAAAAATACCAAGAGAAATTAAGTTAGGAGTCCCATGCAGCCTTTGGGGAAAATGTTACTCTGACTCTACTTAATCTGTGTCAATATTATATAAGTCCCAGACCAGCATCTCAGGGCCTAGTGGTCAACAGAGGGTTAAATAAAGTAAGCACGGCATTAAAACTGGTAATATATCAACTCAGCTATGACTCAAGAGTTATTAATCAGTGACCGTTAGAAGTATTTCCTGAGCTTGTGAGAAATTTATATATGCATACACTTATTTTTTAAACATCCATTAGGAATCATTCCTTTTAAAGAACCAATCTTTTTATAGAGATGCTTTTTAAATCCCCAATGATTCTCAATTACCAAAATGTTCCTGTGGCTCCCAGACCTTCACCGTTCCTTCTTCCCCAGACTCTCCTTCACCCAAAGCTTCCATAAACATTTCATGGCTGGCATTGTTTCACAATGTTCCTAGACTGGTGGGAACTATGCTTTCCTCTTTCTCTCCTGACAAGAATGAGTAAAAACATGCACGTGGATAATTTATTAGAAAGCACAAGCCAGAGTCCCTAAAGTCAGTCCCAAACACGAGCAAAAATGTATCTCCCGTAGGATTCCTTTCCACCTCTTCTAGTTGCCCCTCCTCTGCTTGATGGCTGTTTTTAGGACTGAGGGGAGCTTAGCCGTCAATGACCGTTAGCAGACAGCTCAGACACAGCTCTACCGTGCAGCGATCCCAGGCATAGCGATGAAGTCAGAGCACATCATCCCCTGAAGACCCCGACTCCAGCACACCTGGGAAACCAGCTCACTAACTTACGTCATGTGCACTTGCAGGACGTCAATGGCTGTTACTAGAAGAAAAGCTAAATTTGAAGTAACAGGAGCTATGGAACCATCACCTTGGATTCATTTGTGTGAGTCAGTGGAGGAAAAGAGGAAAAGAACGACATTACTCTTGCATGTACTGCTTGTCTGACTGTGTCTGAGAAGCCCAAGCAGCGACACCATGACTCTTTGTCCATAACATGTCTATTCACTGAATTGGAAGACTGTTTTCAATCATGATCATTTCCCATCCGGAAAAAAAAAATACAGGGTCTCATTCAGGTTTAGCTGTCTTATTTAAGAGCACCAAATACTTTAAAATTAAGTTCTCGGTTCCCTCATTAGAATTGAGGATGGGCCAGGTATTTTATGCAGATGAAAAGAAGTCAAAGACATGTGCCGGTCGCTGCGAAGCCTCTCTGTAACACTTACATAAATAACAGAGGAGACAGCCAGTTTTGATCCGTGCAGGAATTATGATATCTGCGTGGGATACATACATGCATAACTGCTCTCGTAATGACTTCATGGTAAGCAACTATTCAACTTCATAATCTACTTCTTAAGAGACCTAGAAGAATTTCCTAATACACAAACGAACCAATGAAGATTTTAGGGAGCTACTCTGGAAGATAACAGGTTTAACAATTTCAGCAAGAATTCTTTTAAAAATTTACTATAAGGCCAAAAGATTTTATTAAAACCTATTAACTTATAAAGATTAACATAGGCAGAACACTCACTGACATAAATTGTAGCAATTTTTTTTTTGGATTTGTCTCCTAAAACAAAGGGAAAAAATGCAAGAATAAACAAATAGGACCTAATTAGTCTAGTTTTTTCTCTGTAACTGTCAGTCTGTTTCTGTTTTGTTGTATTCACCCATTTTATTTTTTAGACCCTACATAAAAGTGATACAGTATTTGCCTTTGTCTGATTCATTTCACTAAACTTAACACCCTCCAAGTCTATCTATGGTGTTGCAAATGGCAAAATTTCATTCTTTTTTATGGCTGAGTAGTCTAATGTGTGATATCTCACATCTTTATCTGTTCAGTCCTTGGTAGACACTTAGGATGCTTCCATACCTTGGCAATTGTAAATAGTGTTGCTATGAACATTGGGGTGCATATACCTTTTCAAATTTGTGTTTTCATTTTCTTCAGATAAATACCCAAGAGTGGAATTGCTGGGTCATGTGGCAGTTTTATTTTTTAGTTTTTTGACAAACCTCCATGCCGTTTTCCATAGTTGTTACATCAATTTACATTCCCACCAACAGTATATAAGAATTCCCTTTTCTCCACATCCTTGCCAACATTTGTCATTTGTGGTCTTTTTGATGATAGCCATTCTGACAGGCGTGAGGTGACTTCTCATTGTGGTTATAATTTGCATTTCTCTGATGGTTAGTGATGTTGAGCATCTTTTCATGCACCTGTTGGCCCTCTGTATGTCTTCTTTGGAAAAATATCTCTTCAGGTCTTCTGCCCATTTTTTAGTCAGGTTGTTTGTTTTTTATTTGATGTTGAGTTGTACAAGCTGTTTATATATTTTGGTTAACCCCTTATCAGACATATCATTTGCAAATATTTTCTCCCACTCAGTAGGCTGTCCTTTCGTTTTGTCAATTGTTTCCTTTGTTGTGCAAAAGCTTTTAAGATTAATTAGGCCCTATTTGTTTATTTTTGCTTTTATTTCCTTTGCTCTAGGAAACAAATCCAAAAAAAAATACTGCTACAATGCATGTCAATGAGTGTTCTGCCTATGTTTTCTTCTAGGAGTTTTATATTTCCAGTCTTACATTTAGGTCCATTTTGAGCCTACCTTTGTATAAGGTGTTAGACAGTGTTCTAATTTCATTCTTTCACAGGCAGCTGTCCAGTTTTCCCAGCACCACTTATTGAAGAGGCTGTCTTTCCTCCATCATATATTTTTGCCTCCTTTCTCGTAGACTAATTGACCATAAGTGCATGGGTTTACTTCTGGCCTTTCCATTCCGTTCCATTGATCTATGTGTCTTGTTTTTGTGCCAGTGCCATACTGTTTCAATTATTGTAGCTTTGGTGTAAATAAAACTTTAATATGCACTGGGAAACCAAAAAAAAAAAAAATTTGTATGACTTGCTTTATTGCAATATACACTTTGCAGAGGTGGTCTAGAACCAAACCAGCAACTTCTTCGAGGTATGTCTATATGTCCACCAGTTGAAAAGAAATTAAACTAAATTAAATATGAAAATGAATTTCAGATTCACAGCAAAGGAGTATTAAATCTATTCTTTTTATTGTTTCAGTCTTCTACATCGGCTACCTGCTCTATTTGGAATAAGCAGATGTTTCTGAAAGCTGGAATTCAGAATATCACCCTTAAGGATGTTGGGGAAGAGAAAAGATAAAGGATGGGGTGAAGGAGGGTCACAGGGCTGGAAGGCAAAAGCTGCATTTAAGTATTTAAAGGATAGCATTTGTGTAGCAACAAGGAAATTATAAAGATATGTTGTAGAAATTCTGGCTCTCTGAAAGACTCTATGGGCAAGGTGTAAGCATAGCTGAAGTAAAACACATTGAACTAAGCAGGGGGCTAAGAGTTTAGGCTTTTTCATTGATACATTGTGTGATTTTGAACAAGTTACTTTACTTTTTCAGGTTTCGGAAACATATTTGTCTGAAAAGCAAGACGTCAAGTTGTATGTCCCCTCCCATGTTTTCTGAGGGAAAAGCTGCCTTGTCTTTCCACACTGTCTCTTCAGTAACCAACTTCTTTGTTCCTTTTTCTCCCCATATCTCCTCTTCTTTCCTTCTGGGCCTCACACAACTTTACATTAACGTAAGGGTCAATCTGATGGTTCTTAACTAGGCTGAGATAAATTATCCCCTGTTCCAGGATTGCTTCTACATCAAGTTTCAAAAGCATACCCCAAAAAGCACAGTTTAAACACAGTCGGTCATGAAAGCATCGTGCAGATCCAGGGCATTCTCCATCACCTTGGAAACACTCCCAATATACTTCGGTTCCCCCAACGAACACTGAGCAGCATTCTTGACTGGAGTTGTCAAACCTTAATTTGTCAGTAATCACCAGCTTCAGAAATGCATAGCCTTTCTTGGAATCATAGGACTAGAAAGAATCTCAAGAGATCACCTCATTCAATCATCTGTATTGTTTAAATGTTTTCCCCCTAGAAAAATCAACATTTTGTTTGCACTGAGGCTTCACAGGGGTATATTATAAGCCTGCTAGGCATAGGCAATGCCTGGTTTTTTTTACACAATACTTAAGCGTCCTGTGGGTGTTAATTCAACAACACTAGCATCATGAAATAGGGCAATTCAGTATGCCTGGCAACATCTTCACTAGTCCCCCACCCCCACCCCACCCCCGTCCTTGTCACCTACTCAAGCATTCTGGCACTCTGGTTTCCCCACGCCAAACCACTGATTTCCTTAGATGCTTCTGGAATTCAGCAAGACATGCTTGACCAGAATTATGGGACATGCACCCTGGAAAATCTATCAGAACTAAGCAAATGGGAATACCCTGAGCACTGCAGGAAACATAATATACTGGAAAAAATACTTTTCTAACAAGAAATAATTCCTTTGATGAAACGAGAAGCGTGAAATGAGTGGTAGGGTACCTGGTGTCTGTTACAAGAAAGATTCTCTCACTTTGTCTAAACACCTCTCTAGAAACATAATGTATGGGAATTCTAGTTCATAATACAGGTCCTAATATGAACAAAAATACAAATAACACACTGTGAGTGGATTGACCTGTTTAGAGAACCTCAGAAAATGCTTAAAGGAATTTAATTCCATGAAATTTTCTATCAGGTAGGTATTCATATATACTTTTTTTTTCCTCTTTCTTCTTTTTTTTTTTTAATGGAATGACTGGGAATTGAACCCAAGATCCTGTGCATGCTAAGCACATGCTCTACCACTGAGCTCTACCCACCTGCCCCCTGCCACATATACTTTTAAAATACACCCAGAGGAAAATATAAACTCCAGTTTCCTTTTTCTTAATGAGTAATTCTGTCCTTAAAAGACTTCTTTTTTTTTTCAATTTATTTATTAAGGGGAGGTAATTAGGCTTATTTATTTTTAGAGGAGGTACCGAGGATTGAAGCCAGGACCTCGCGCATGCTAGGCACGCACTCTACCATTGAGCTACACCCTCCCCCCTTAAAGGACTTCTCAGAGTGGAAATCTTGTGGAACTTTTGTTACATTACACGCTAACAAGATTATATAGCATAATAGATGAAGATGACATACAGCTGATGTTCTAAAAAGAGAGACACAAAACCCTAGCACTATAACTGGGAAGTTTTGATTAGATCAAAGGAAGGCCATAGTAGTAATGCCAGATGCTTCTATGATCTCTGGTTCCTGCCTAGCAGTGGAAAAAAAATCAAAACAAGGAAGAAAGACTCACACACACACACACACACACACACACAAAGATACACACGGGCACGGGCACTCCCCTGCATCACACAGTACTTGCCTCTTGCCTTTAAATCAGGAACCTAACAGCTACCTACTGACTCCATCCTTTTCTGTCAGCATTTCTGGATTTAAAATAATCCATCTTAAGCTGCAGGCTGGAATGCAGTGATCCGAAGTGCCAGTTGTAATCCTTCAGGAGAGAGGAAAGAAGAAAGGAAAAGAACAGAAAGGGAAAGAACGCTGCGGCCACTGCCAGAGCTTGTTAAGTGGTCCCCTTCAAGTGTGCTTCTGACTTCTAAACGGGCTTCTTCCGCGCGCCTGTGGCCCTCGGCCACTGACAGCCTCCTTCACATGTCCCTGAATCTCTGTTCCCTGAGACTGCAAAGTGGAAGGAATGCAGCTGTCTACCTGTTAGAACCCCACACAGGTGACGTCTACAAGAGGACTTAGATTTGCAGAAGAACAGCAATAAAATAGCACTTTTTGTTTCCTTTCAAGGAAAGACAGCCTTCAGATGATAAAAAAGATATCTGTAACTCATTTCTGGTCAGAATCCATGCCTTTGATTACACTTTCCTTTCAGACGGCCTCGGGGGACACTTCCACCAGTGTCCAGTTGGTCTCCTTCACTTACCATGTCTAAACGCAAACTCACTTTTCACCAAATCCGGTCGCCCTACTGCATTTTCCTTCTCTCACTACTTGGCACCAATGTTGTTGGATACCTAAGACAGAGAGCTCAGGGACATCCATGCCTCCTTTGTTTCTGACATTCAGTCTGTCGGGTCTGTCTCCAAAATGAAGAGCTTCTGAATCCATCCCCCGATTTCAATTCCCTCTGCCGTTAACTCAGCCCTCACTGAGTGTACCTGTGTAGACTGTCACTCTAAACTCCATCCTCTGTTTTACCTGCTTGCCTGCTTGTTCCCCCTTAATTCGTCTTCCCCTCTGCTGCCCGCTGCCGTCCATCACCCCCGGTCTTCAGTACGCAGTGTGTGTACAGCGTAAGCTTCCAGAGACCCCAGGTCCTCCACGCTGACCACAGGCACCGACTGGACACTTACCGTGGGGCCAGGCTGAGCGCGTCCCACACGTTGTGCTAATTAAGTCAATCCTCGTAATAACCACCCCCGCTCCCCGACAGCAGAATGACGATTATTCTCTGCCACAGAAAGAGAGGCTACGATAGAGGCCTGGAGAGGTCAGCAAAATTGCCTCCAGTCACACTGTCGTAAGTAAAATGTGCCAGGCAACCAGGAGAAAGAAATAGTCGTGCAAGTGGAGGAAACTGCACTTACAAGGCCCAAGGTCGGGGGAGCATTGACGCTTAAAGCACCGGAAGGAGGATGGCTGGAGATGAGTGAGCTTAAGAAAAGACTGCCAAGAGGTGAGACCAGGGAAGAGGCAAGCAGAGCTAAATTACAAAGTAAGCGTGTTAGGGAATTCGGACTTTGTCTAGAACTTGACTGGCAGCCACTGAACGTTTCCAAGCATGTTTTGGATCATAGCATCTTACTCAAAATAGAAGCTGGAAGAGCTCAAGGTGCAGAAAGAACAAATAAACACAATTACAGTTCTATTATGGAACACTATTCAACAATAAAAAGGAACGAATTCATTACATATATAAACAGTAAGGATGAATCTCAAAACCATTACGCTGAGTGACGAAAGCCTTACACAAAAAATACATATAGTATGATTCCTTTTACATGCGGTCCTGAAATGGGCAGAATCTATGGTGGAAAAACATCAGAACAATTGCCCCTGGGGGATGAGGGGCAAGAATTTACTAGAAAGGAGAGTTGCCAAATAAAATGCAGGTTTCCCAGTTAAATCTGAATTTCAGATAAATGGCAAAGAATTTTTTTGTATAAGTATATCCCTTGGACTATTTGGGACATTATTAAAAACAGATTCATTGTGGCACTGAAATTCAGATTTAACTGGGCGTCCTGTATTTTTATTTGTGAAATCTGGGAACCTTACGCGGAAAGGAAATGAGAGGATTTTCTGGGATGACAGTAGTGCTCTGCGTCTTGACAAGGGTTTACGAACGCATTTGCCGAAGTCAGGTAAATTTGTGCACGTAAACATGTACGTGCAAATTCTACCTCAGGGAAAAAAAGAGAGAAACAAATACTGAGCTCTCATTAGTAACGTGCAAACTGAAACATCAGAAGGAAAATCACTGATGTCTGCAATTTCAAAACATGTCAAAAATAAGATGGATTAATGGCTGAATGACAGGATGTAATGCAGCAAATACAGTGAAATGTTAGTTGTAGGATCTAGGTGATGGGCTTATGGTTACTCACTGTAAAATTCTTCCGAATTTTCCATGTTTGAGAATTTTTATAATACAGTGTTGGGGGAGGGAGCCCTGCCTTGCTTTCACGGAGTTTACACTATAGGGGAGAGAGACAAATAAAATGAACAGGTAAATTACAGAGTGAAATAGATGGTAATAAGGCATGGGAGAAACAACCAGAAGGGAAGGGGTTAAGTGCGTGCTGGGGGTGAAATCCACAATTTTAAATACAGCAGCCAGGGAGGCACTTCCTGCACGATGTGGGGGCAGAGCAGGCACATCTGGGGGAAGAGCAGTCAGACGGGGGAAAGAGAAAGGTGAGATTGGCGAGACTGATCTGATTTATTTTAAAGGAATTCATCTCTGCTCTGTTGTGTCCATTCCTAAGCCTAGGGGTTTAGAGAATATATTCTCTATTGGCGGTATCAAGAAACGTTTGTTGTTTCAGTAATTATAAACATAAAATGCAAATCTTTCAGTGAAACATGGATATTTTATTCTCGTAAGTTCTTCTTTCAAGCCAATATTAGTTATGAGACATTTTAAATGGTAAATTTTTTAACATTTTTAAATGCCCTTTTTTTTCTTCTATTTGGAAAGATAAAAACAATAAATCATATGAAACCTCTGATTTACACCAGAAAGAAATCAAAGGCTTTGGTTATAATTCAGTTGACTGGAGACTTTTTCTAATTTTACTGGAGAATGGTGGATATTCATCACCCTTTTCCCCTGCACTCAGCTTCCCCATCCTCCAACACACTTGCCCTTTTCCTCTCTCCAAATTTTCATCAACTTAGTTAAGGGAATAAAAGGCAAGAGATTTCCCATAAGATGGCCCTTGTGAAGATCCTGCCCTGCTCAGCGGCTGCCCCAAGCTATCCACCTACAAGCCATAACCCAAGCTTAATACTGACCAGCTCCCTCACCTCGAGTTTGCAGTGATGCTAAGTAAGCCCCATTTCTCCTCCTGAGGCCCAAACATTCGCCCTTGAATGTGCCAGATCTCTCAGCTACCTGGCTCCATGAGATTACAGATCCGTTTTTGCCCCATCCCACTTTCTAAAGCAGCCTTGTTCTTTTAGCTTTTGTAGCTCCCTGATCCACCACCAGCCCCCATACTGACTTACCGTGTTGCCCTATTAGCCATCTTCACTCACTCCCATGCTGTACCAAGAAACAGGACATGCATCCCAGACTTCCGTCCACCACAGGTGATTTCTCTGTCCCCTCAGGACACCCACTCTAGTGGGAGGAGAACTATTTAAAAGTCCCTTCTTTACTCCTGGTATAGCAGGGCTGGTCTAGGTCTCAAGGTTCCTTCTGAACTGTGGTCCCTGTGGCCTGCAGAAGGCTCCCATAATTCCAGCAGCAGGTTTGCAGAAAAGCTGCACAGGGTCTTTCTGAACCAAGAAGCAAAACAGTTCTTTAGCAATTACAGGAGAATTCCAGCTATTTATTATCTCACAGCAGCAGTCCAGAAAATAATAAGGAATGACAGCAAGGAACATGCAAAAAGCTATTTTATGAAGAAATGCCATGGAGGGTTCCAAGCGTTATTTTGGAGTTTTCAAAAGCTTTATCAGGCAAAAAACATTAAATCAACTTTCATTTAAAACATACTCACTAATCTTGTCCATTGACAGATGACTGAATAAAGAAGTTGTGGTATATTTATACAATGGAATACTATTTAGCCATAAAAATGACAACATAATGCCATTTGCAGCAACATGGATGTCCCTGGAGAATGTTGTTCTAAGTGAAATAAGCCAGAAAGAGAAAGGAAAATACCATATGAGATCACTCATATGTGGAGTCTTAAAAAAAGAAGAAGAAGACGATGACAAATGAACTTAAATATAAAACAGAAACAGACTCATAGACAGAATACAAACTTGTGATTGCCAGGGGGGAGGCGGGTAGGAAGGGACAGACTGGGAGTTCAAGATTTGTAGATACTGGCAGGTATATATAGAATAGATAAAGAAGTTTAAACTGTATAGCACAGGGCTATATATACAAGATCTTGTGGTAGCTCATGATGAAAAAGAATGTGAAAATGAATATATGCATGCTCATGTATGACTGAAAAATTGTGCTCTACACTTGAAATTGACACAACATTGTAAACTGATTATAACTCAATAAAATAAAATTTAAATAAATAAAACATTCTCACTAATCTTCATTAACAGATATAATGGCATAAAGAAAATAATATTTTTTACCATAAAGAAAATATCCTTAATGGCTTATTGCTTTGATTACAGACAAATAATATCAGTACTTTAGCAAGATCTAGTGATTCTTTACCCACTGGATTCAATTAACATCATTCTGAAGACTTGTTAGAGGTTTTTGGTAATTAAATGGAGAAAATGGAGAGGGATGAAATATTACCTTATCAGCCCCAATTCTATACAAAAAGTATGCCCATCATTCTCTCTCTCAAATTCTATTTATTTCTCTTCAAAGTGCATTTCACCATATTATTTGTATGGTTTTTGTTTTCCCTCCCCCCATCATATTATAAGCTTCCTGAAGTCAGAGACCCTGTCAGTTTTGCTCATTGCTATACCTCTAGAACAGAAAATGGTGCCTGGTAAATGGTAGCCCCTCAATGAATATTTGTTTAACACATGAATAAATAATACATGAAGAAGACAATTAGCCCGATTTTAGATGCACTGAAACTGAAGAGTTTGGAAACATGGTTTGAAAAAGGAGAAAGAGATTTAGCAGCTACCACCTAGGTATGAAGCTAAATGAAACTAAATGAAACTGGTGGGAGCAGATGAGTTCTTTCAGGTAATGAAAAAGTACAAAGAGAGAATAAAATGGGACTGAGTAGAGAAACCTCATAGAACCCTTGTTTTCAAATGAAGGTACAGAAGAGAATTCAGTTAAAGGTATGGGGAAGAAGCCATTAGAGAAATAAAAAATGCTCCTAAGGCAAATCAGTCCAGGAGGCAGAAGACAGTTAGCGGAGGCCAAACCTGCAGAGAAGAGCAGCTGGATGAGGAGCAGGTGGACTGGTGGGACGTCACTGATGACCTCTGAAAGGCCAGTTGTGGAGCAGTGGGGCAGAAGCCAAGTCTCAGCACCCTGAGCTAGGAAAAGGACGGTGTGAACACGTGGAGGTGGAGAGTCCAGAGTCTCTTTGTGTCACCTGAGCCCCAAGGGTACCTGAAATATTTGTTGAAAAAATGAGTACATGAATCAATGGATACAGTTTTTTCCCCCAGAACCAAGATGGCACATCCGTCGCAGCTGAGATCATGAGATTAAAATGGTAAACAAAACGTTCTTTTCAATAACACGGGTGGTATGAAAATATTTCCCTAATCAAAATCAACGTTCTCAGCAGTTTTCCCTCAATAAACATTACACAGTTAATTCCTGTGACCCATTTTTAATGAGCTCCTATGACTTTCATTTGTACTTTGTTTTTTTTTTTTATTTTTGTTTAAAATGCATTCTTGGTTAATGGAGCCTTTAGAAGTCTACCTTGAGGCCCCGTCTCTGTCTCCGTGGGGCCTGACTCTTGCATTCTTTGGAACTGAGAACCTCTCAGCTGTGCTCCACTGACTTAGCATCTCAGGTATGCCAGAAGCGACTCTGATGCATGAAGGAGTATGTCCTAGGCTGAACTAATAAAGGGCCCAGTTAGGAAAGTAACATGGTAATAAAATAAATGGAAGATGAGAAACCACTCAGCTTTCCACAAGAAGAACCACCAAAGAGTTACCATGAAAAAGCATATTTCTAGTGGGGTTTAAATATAAAATTATAATTAAATTTCTTGCTTTTCTGAGCCCACAGAAAATTTATTTTTGTCAGTTCATGGTTCACAAATAAGAATATGCATCGAAATCACCTGGAGAATCTGTTCAAACACACTGCTGGGCCATACTTGCCCACTTTCTCATTCACTGATCTGCGGTGGGGGCGGATAATTTGCCCTTCTAACAAGTTCTCAAGTGATGTGAATGCTGCTAGACAAAACCACACTTCCAAAAACTACTGGTATATGCAAATTATACTATGTATTTTCAAAACATTTTGCCTACTTTTCTGTTGCCCTTCAGAGAAAAGAAGCCAAATTCTCATCCCAGCACTACTTCCCTGGCTTCTGTCAGTTCTTCTTGTGGAAAAAAATTCAAAGGTTTTAAAAGCAAGAATAAAGTGATGTTAGGAGTAACCAAGCCTGGGTCTTCAGCTTCTAAACATTTTTAATTGGAATGAAGGTTTTTATCTTAGTCAATAAGGCATTAGTGCCCCTTAGGAAAAAGAACAGAGCTGGAGCTATCACACTCCTAATTTCAAACTATACTACAAAGCTATAATAATCAAAACAGCATAGTATTGACAGGAAATCATACACATAGATCAGTGGAACAGAATTGAGAGCCCAGAAATAAACCTACACATATATGGACAAATAATTTACAGCAAAGAGCAAAGAACATACAATGGAAAAAGGACAGTCTTTTCAATAAGTGGTGGCAAGAAAACTAGACAGCCACATAGGAAAGAATGAAACTAGACCACTATCTAACACCATACACAAAAATCAATACTAAAGAATTCAATGTAAAACCTGAAACCATAAAACTCCTAGAAGAAAACACAGGCAGTACACTCTTTGACATTGGCCTTAGCAATATCTTTCTGGATATGTCTCTTCAGGCAAGGGAAACAAAAGCAAAAATAAATGGGACTACATCAAACCAAAAAGGTTCTGCATAGCAAAGGAAACCATCAACAAAATGAAAAGACAACCTACCAAGTGTGAGAAGATATTTGCAAATCATATACCCATAAGGCATTAATATCCAAAATATATAAAGAATTCAGAAAACTCAACAACAAAAAACCTGATTTAAAAATGGGCAGGGGGAGCCACCAAGATGGCAGAGTAGAAGGATGCTCATAGCTCACCCTCTCCCACGAATACACCAAGACTGACATCCACAGACCCACCCAGCCAATCAGAGCACCTGCTGAACTGTGACAGAATGTCATCTCCATCAAATCTTCACAAATCTCATAGGAGAAAAAAAAAAAAAAAGGAGAAGAAAGAGGAAATTAGTGCAGGACTTGACCCGTGGGGAGGGAGCAGCAAAGGAGGAATAGCACTCTTACACTGGGACTCCCCCTCTCCAATGGAGATGTCAGCAGGGATAGAGAGAACCTCTGAGGTTCGGATCCATGCACAGCAGCCCTTGGCTGACAGAACTGAGAGAGACCAGCACAAAGGGTCCCTGTGATTCTCAGCCCTAGATGCAAGCCAGCAGGGGTGGTGGAGGAGGTCAGAGGCCAGGTGGAGAGCTGGGGCTGACTGTGCAGAGGCAGCCTCAGGGGACTGGAGTGTGCTGTGTGCCCTGGCTGGGAGTGTATACAGAACAGAATAGCCTGGGTTTCCCATTATAAAGAAAGAAAAAGAAAAGAAAAGAAAGAAAGGAAAGAAAGAGAGAAAGGAAGAAAGGAAGAGAGAGAGAGAAGGAAAGAAAGAAAAGAAAGAAAAAGAAAGAAGGAAGAAAGGAAGAAAGGAAGAAAGGAAGAAAGAAAAGAAAGAAAGAAAGAAGAAAGAAAGAAAGAAAGAAAGAAAGAAAGAAAGAAAGAAAGAAAGAAAGAAAGAAAGAAAGAAAGAAAGAAAGAAAGAAAGAAAGAAAGAAAGAAAGAAAGAAAAGCAAGCTAGTGAGCAACACTGCTAGTATGCATTGAAGGCAGAGGCACAACGTGGCTGGGCCTCAGCTTTGTCTCTGCAGGCCCGCAGCACCATCGCTGGAGCGTTCTCGGGAGAAGACAGGCGGGGCTCAGTCACAGCCATCATATTCACTGGTGCGTGGCTGCCAGGTGTAGGTGGGATAGAAACCTGAATCTGTATCCAGGGGCTCTACAACTTCATAGGTGGGACTGAGATTTTTTTACAGCCCCAGGCAGAGGGGACCCTTTTGCTCCACAGGTGCCTTTATGGACCTGTGCCTCTAAGACAAACGAGCAAGGAGAGGGGTTCTGGCACACAGTGAGGGCGAGGGCTGGTGCTGACTGACATTTTCTGCGAGCCCGCTTACCACACTTGGACACAGCGCTAGGGACAGCACTGACCTGATAGCATGACCACACAACTGCTACAGGGCTGGGGACTCTACCGGCACAAGTCTCTAAGGCAGATGAGAGGAGTCTGCACAGCAGGCTGAGCACAGGAGCAGTGTTTAGCACTGGGGACAGTGCTGACCTGACAGCACACCACGACCCAGGTGTGTGACCCAGAAGTCGGTAGAGCTACACTGCCAGCTCTGAGGGCAGAGAGTGTGGGGGACACCAGAGCAGAGCACTGACATTCCCATAGCCAAAGCAAGAACAAGGGCAGAGTCAACAAAGAGTACTTAAAAGCACTCCAATGCCACCTACCACACACCACAACTCAGAAACTGAAACAGGTCTGGAAGCCTCCATTCCAACAAAGTGGGAACAGACCCGGCCCCTGTCAGGTGTGTGCAACCACAGAACAAAAAGGAGGCCCCACTGAACAACCAGGGCAGACTCTGATCACTGCAACACTGGCCACAACCCCAACCAAAGGGATAATAGGCAACATACACAGAAGAAAGATGTGGCAACCATCCATACTAAAAACAAACCTCGTGACAAGATAATTAGGGGCACACAGTCTACACAGGAAGGCATCCTCTTTAAAAAAAAGAAAGAAAGAAAGAAAAAAACCTCCAAGACCACAGTAAATAACTGACACTCCGTAACTTATAATGCCAGAGAGGTGTAAGTAAAATGAAGAAGCAGAGAAACCACTCCCAGTTAAAAGAACAAGAGAAATCCCCTAAAAGCACGATCCTTTAAATAGACCTTGATGGTCTACTAGATGATGGTTTCTAAAAGGGGATGATAAAAGTACTGAAGGAAATAAAAGTGACTATGAATAGAGACACAGAATACTATAAAAAGGAAATTGAAACTATAAAGAGGGGTCAATTAAAAACAGAAAACTCAATGGCTGAGATGAGAGCCAAGCTAAAGGCAATCAAAAGCAGGCTAGATAATGCAGAGGAAAAAGTAAGTGACTTAGAAGACAGGATAACAGAAGTCACCCAATAAGAAAAGCAGACAGAAAAGCAAGTAAAAACCAATGAAAAAAATATAAGGGACCTATGGGATAATATAAAGCATGCCAACCTATGCATAATAGAGGTCCCAGAAGGAGAAGAAAGAGAAAAGGGAATTGAAAAGGTATTTGAAGAAATCATGGCTGAAAACTTCCCAAACCTGAAGAGGGAATCAGATATCCAAGCACAAGAAGCACAGAGGGTCCCCAACAAAAAGAACCCAAACAAACAGACCCACACCAAGACATACAATTAAGACAGCCAAGTTTAAATATGATGAAATGATTTTAAAGGCAGCCAGACAAAAACAAAGAGTTAGTTACAAGGGTACCCTCATAATGCTTTCAGCTGATTTCTCAACACAAACACTGCAGGCCAGAAGGGAGTGGCAAGATATATTCAAAGTTCTGAATGAGAAAAAGCTGCAACCTAGGAAACTTTATCCAGGAAAGCTTTCCTTTAGAATAGAAGGAGAGATAAAGAATTTCAGAGACAAGCTAAAATTAAAAGAATTCATCAATACTAAACCTATGCTAAAAGAAATACTGAAAGGTCTACTCTAAATAGAAAAGAAGTAGGATGATATAGGAAGGAGAAAACTGTAATTGGAAAGGTGATATCTACAAAGAGTTGCAACAGAATAAGCATGAAGATGTGAAAGAGGACATCAAAATCATTAAAGGTGGAAGAGGGGAACGAGAAAATGTCAATTTTTTTCTTTTTTTTTTTTTTTTGTTCTTTTTAGGATGTGTTTGAACTTATATGACTATCAGTTCAAAGCAAACAGATATAGTAATGGGTTAATATACTTGAAAAACAGGGTACCCACAATTCAGAAGTGTACAATACAGTCACAAAAATCAAAAAGAAACCAAAATAATACAAAAGAAAATTGTCAAACCACGAAAGGAAAAAGAAAGGAACAAAGAAGAAATACCAAATCAACAGGAAAACTAAGTTCAAAATGGCAATAAACACATATCTATCAATAATTACTGTAAATGTCAATGTACTAAATGCTCCAATCAAAAGACACAGAGTGGCAGACTGGATAATAAAACAAGAGCCTACAATAGACTGCATACAAGAAACCCACTTTAGGGAGAAGGACACACATAGATTGAAAGTGAGAGGATGGAAAAAGATATTTCATGCAAATGGAAACAAGAAAGCAGGAGTAGCAATACTGACTTCAGACAAAATAGACTTCAAAACAAAGGCCATAAGAAAGATAAAGAAGGGTAGTATACAACGATTAAAGGAGCAATACAAGATGAGGATATTATACTTGTTAACGTAAATGCACCCAATGTAGGAGCACCCAAATACATAAAGCAAATACTAACAGACATAAAGGGAGAAGTTGATGGGAACAGAATCTTAGTAGTAGACTTTAACACCCCATTGACATCATTGGACAGATCTTCCAGACAGAAAATCAATAAGACAATGGAGACACTAAATGACACAATAGAACAGTTAGACTTGGTTGATATTTTTAGGACATTACATTCCCAAAAACCAGAATATACATTATTTTCAAGTCCATACGGAACATTCTCTAGGATAGATCATGTGCTTGGGCACAAAAGAAGCCTCAACAAATTTAAGAGGACGGAAATTATTTCAAGCATCTTTTCTAACCACAATGCCATGAAACTAGAAATCAATTATAGAAAAACAAAGAAAAGTAAAAAAAAAAAAAAAAGACCGCATGGAGGTTAAACAACATGTTACTATAAAACCAAAGGGTCAATGATGAAATCAAAGAAGAAATTAAAAAATACTTTGAGACAAATGACAATGAAAACACAACCACACAAAATCTATGGGATGCAGCAAAAGCAGTCCCAAGAGAGAAGTTCATGTCAATACAGGCCTTCCTCAAAAAAGAACAATCTCAAGTGGAAAAACCTAACCTATCACCTAAAAGAATTAGAAAAAGAAGAGCAAACAAAACCAAAAGTCAGCAGAAGGAAGGAAACAATAAAGATCAGGGAGGAAATAAATAAAATAGAGATAACAAAGAAAAAAATCAATCAAACCAAGAGCTGGTTTTTTGAGAGTAAACAAAATTGACAAAACTCTGGCTAGGCTCACCAAAAAGAAAAGAGAGAGGGCACAAATAAACAATAAAAAATGAAAATGGAGAAATTACAACCAATACCACAGAAATTAAAAAAAAAAACATAAAGAATACTATGAACAACTATATGGAAACAAATTAGACAACCTAGAAGAAATGGAAGTGTCTGGAAACATAAAGTCCACCAAGGCTAAATCAAAAAAAAGAGACCACTTGAACATAACAATCACTAGAAATGAAATAGAATTAGCAATAAAAACCTCCCTACAAACAAAAGTTCAGGACCAGACTGCTTCACTGGGGAATTCTACCAAATATACAAAGAAGAACTCATATCAGTCTTTCTCAAACTCTTCCAAAAGACTGAAAAGGAGGAGAGTACTCCCTCCCAAACTCATTCTATGAAGCTACCATCACCCTGATACAAAAACCAGACAAAGACACTACCAAAGAAAATTATAGACCAGTATCACTGATGAACATACATGCAAAAATTCTCAACAAAATATTAGCAAACAGAATCCAACAGCACATAAAAAAGATCGTACACCATGATCAAGTTGGATTCATCCCAGGGACACAAGGATGGTTCAACATACGCAAATCAATCAATGTGATACATCACACATCCACGAAAGAAAGGACAAAAACTACACGATCATCTCAATAGATGCAGAAAAAGCATTTGATAAAATTCAACACCCATTTATGATAAAAACTCTTACCAAATTGCATATAGAGGGAACATATCTCAACATAATAAAAGCTATTTATGACAAACCCACAGTCAGCATAATACTCAATGGTGTAGCCTTCCCATTGAAATCTGTAACAAGACAAGGATGCCCACTCTCATCACTTCTATTCAACATAGTCTTGGAAGTCCTAGCCACAGCAATTGGGCAAAAAGGGAGCAGGACACAAGATTAACATACAGAAATCAGTTACATTTCTTTACACTAGCAGGAAAAGAAAGTAAAGAAACGACCTCTTTTAAAATTGCATCCAAAACAATAATAATACTAGGAATAAATCTGACCAAGGAGATGAAAGACTTATACATGGTGAACTACAAAACATTGATTAAGGAAATTAAAGATGACTTAAAGAAATGGAAACATATCCCATGTTCTTGGATTAGAATCAATATCATTAAAATGGCCATACTGTCCAATATGATCAACAGATTTAATGTAATCCCTGTCAAATTACCCAGGACATTTTGTACAGAACTAGGATAAACAATCCTAAAATTTATATGGTATCACAAAGACCCCAAATTGCCAAAGCAATATTGGAGAAAAAACATGAGGCTGGAGGAATAACCCTCCCAGATATCAGACAATACTATAGAGCTACAGTCATCAAAACAGCATGGTCCTGGCATAAAAACAGACATATGGATCAATGGAACACAATAGAGACCCAGAAATAAATCCACAGACCTATGGTCAATTAATCTTTGATAAAGGAGGCAAGAACATACAATGGAGAAAAGACAGTCTCTTCAGAAAGTGGTGTTGGGAAAACTGGACAGCAGCATGTAAATCAATGAAGTTAGGATACTCCCTCACACCACACACAAAAATAAACTCAAAATGGCTTAAAGACTTAAATATAACACAAGACACGATAAATCTCCTAGAAGAAAACATAGGCAAAACATTTTCTGACATAAATCTTAGCAGTGTTCTCCTAGGGCAGTCTACCCAGGCAATAGAAATAAGAACAAAAATAAACAAATGGGACCTAATTAAACTTATAAGCTTCTGCACAGCAAAGGAAACCATAAGCAAAATAAAACAACAACCTATGGAATTGGAGAAAATATTTGCAAATGATGCAACTGGCAAAGGCTTAATTTCCAGAATATATAAACAGCTCATACAACTTAATAAGAAAAAAACAAATAACCCAATCCAAAAATGGGTAGAGGACTGAAACAAGCAATTCTCCAATGAAAACATAGATATGGCCAACAGACACCTAGAAAAATGCTCTATTTCACTAATTATCAGAGAAATGCAAATCAAAACTACAATGAGGTATCACCTCACACCAGTCAGAATGGTCATCATTCAAAAGTCCACAAACAATAAATGCTGGAGAGGCTGTGGAGAAAATGGAACCCTCCTACACTGTTGGACCATTGGTGGGAATGGCAGTTTGGTACAACAATTATCAAAAACAGTACGGAGATCCCTCAAAAAACTAAAAATAGATTTACCATATGATCCAGCAATCCCACTTCTGGATATATATCTGGAGAGAACTCTAATTCAAAAAAATACATGCACTCCAATGTTCATAGCAGCACTATTTACAATAACCAAGACATGGAAGCAACCTAAATGTCCATCAGCAGATGACTGGATAAAGAAGTTGTGGTATATTTATACAATGGAATACTACTCGGCCATAAAAAAGAATAAAATGCCATTTGCAGCAACATGGATGGAACTAGAGATCATCATTCTAAGTGAAGTAAGCCAGAAAGAGAAAGAAAAATACCGTATGATATCACTTATATGTGAAATCTTAGAAAAAAAAAAGGACACTATGAACTCATCTACAAAATAGAAACAGATTCTCAGACATAGTAAACAACCTTATGGTTACTGAGGAAAGGAGGCAGGAAGGGATAAATTTGGAAGTTTGAGATTTGCAAATGTTAGCCACTATATATATATAAAAATAGATTTTTTTTTCAAAAGCAAGTTTCTTCTATATAGCACAGGGAACTATATTCAATATCTTGTAATAACCTTTAATGAAAAAGAATATGAAAATGAATGTATATGCATGACTGGGACATTGTGCTGTACACCAGAAATTGACACATTGTAACTAAATTTACTTCAATTAAAAAAAAATTTAGAAAGAAAATTTAGATTTAGAAATATGATGCTAAAAAAATGGGCAGAGGCTCTGAATAGACAATTTTCCAAAGAAAACATACAGACGGCCCACAGGCACATGAAATATGGTCAACATTACTAATTATTAGGGAAATGCAAATTAAAACCACAATGAGATATCACCTCACAGCAACAAAAAGGCAAGAAATAAGTGTCGGCAAGGATGGGGAGAAAAGGGAACCTCCCAGCACCGTTGATGGGAAGATGAATTGGTACAGCCACTAAGGAGATTCCTCAAAAAGTTAGGAATAGAACTATTACATGATTCAGGTATTCCACTTCTGTGTATTTATTCAAAGAAAACAAAAACACTAATTGAAAAATATATATGCACCCCTATGTTCATGGCAGCTTTATTTACGATAGCCAAGATACAGAAACAACCTAAGTGCCCACCAGTGGATGAATGGGTAAAGAAGATGCGGTACATATACACACACAGACACCATACTACTCAGCCACAAAACAAGACACAATCTTGCCACCTGCTGCAACATGGATGGACCTTGAGGGCATTATGCTAAGTGAAATAAGTCAGATAGAAAAAGACCAATATCATATGATTTCACTCATATGTAGAATATAAAACAAAACAAAATAAACAAACAAAACAAAAAACATAGAAACAGAGAACCCATGAGTTATTACCAGAGGGGATGTGGGGTGGGGAGGGGTGAAATGGGTAAAGAGGGTTAACTGCATGGCAACGGATGGAAACCAAACTTTTGGTGGTGAGCACACAGTGGTATACACAGAAGTTGAAATATAATATTCTATACGTGAAACTTACATAATGTTATAAATGAATGTTACCTCAATAAAAGAAAGAAAAAAGATGTTAATGCTTCTTGGAAAATACGGGCTCAACTGCAATCATACAAATGTAGTTGAACTGTAACGCTGAAGAGTGATTCTACTTCACTTGCAAAGCATCCATAACGTAAACACTTGTCCCAACCAAAGTCCTTAATACTAAACAAGGAGGGGGGTCGTCATAAAACAACAGGAAAAAATAACACTCATCTGCCCCACTGATCTTCATTTTTCCATTTTTTATTTTGTTTTTAAGTCAACGAAGAAACGGCACACCTAGAGTTTTCTAAACAATTTAAAGGCAGACTGTGGTCCTTAAATTGGGGCCTTTACAATTAAATGATTTTTCTTCCTTTACTTAATGTACTGACAAAGAGACGAGCATGGTACCACAGGAGGCCATAATCTGACTGTGTGTGCAGAGCTCACAGGGCAAGTCCTGAGAGGCTCTAAGTGAGCTTCTTCCCTGCTCTACACTTGAGCAATTCCAAAGAGGTTAGGGCCACGTTGATCAAAACATTTATAAGAACAAATTAATATTCGAAGAGGGACCAGCTGTAGATTTCTGCTTATTTTCCAGTTCTAAAAAGTAAAGATTAAAAATAAAATTAAGGTAGTGCTCAGAAATAGTTTTGAATAAAATACATATTAGCTTCCTCAGAGATTTCAGAACTTTGATTTCTAAAGAACACGCTAAACTATTTATGTTGGATTTTCTCTTTTCCCACAACAAATAAACAAACTTAACTAGCTAAGAAGGGCATAATTAACACTAACCAAAATCAGAGAATAAAAGATTATCTATGCTTTTATTCAAAGACATTATTAAATTGTCTGGCTGTTAAGTGTTTGGGGTGAAGGTAAAAAGCAATACAGAACACACACAAGCCTGATTCTGTCCCACAGGGATGTTAAGTGGATCAGTCAGTAGAGATTTATTGAACACCTCAGTGGACATCTCAGTTTTATCTGTCTCATGTCCACTTCCCATGGAAGTTAGTCTTCCTGATACCCTGTTCATTGCCTGCAGTGTTCATTAGGACTTTCAGTAGCTGAATTTATGCAAGCTGCCAATACATGCCTTAGGTTTTTGTACTTAAAATATCTCTAACCTTACTTCTCAATGAACAAAAAAGGCAGTTTTCAAAAACCCGATTAGCCAACTCAGTGTGCATGTCTTCAATTATTTCACTATTTGAAATAATGGCAACTTCAAATGGCACACCATTTGTATGCTTTGCAAACAACTTCTGAAGTCAGCGCAGCTCTCGGTGACAGAATCCAAAACAGAGTCACACAACTAGCAGTTTCACTGGTTGATAATGCTGCTTAGGTTTATCATTAACCCGTCATCACAGTCCACAGTGAGAGGTCTCAGCACTGTTCTGTTTACTCTCCCACAAAAGAACTTTGAGGGCCTATGTAAAGGACCCAAGCACAGGTTATTAATCCATCCTTGAGAGAGTAATAGCCTTTCAACCCTGGTGATAAATCAGTGGGCAGCCAAAGTCATATGTAACATCCACCTTCACATCCGCCCCCAACAGTGACCATGGAGTGCTCAGAGAACACGTGGCACTATTCCAACAATAAAATGATTTGGGTGAAGATGAAAAATGAAATCTCTACAAACCTGACTTCCTTCTTAGAAGGAATTTGACTTGATCAATCAGCCAACATTTACTGAAATTCCCAATGGGCATCTTATTTTTGCATGTCAGCATCCATTTCCCATCTGCCAGCACAAAAGCCCACCTTTTCCTCTAAGGAACCAACAGTTCTCCAACGTTGGTGCAAATGTTATGAAAGAAAGAAGGCACCTGATCCCACCCCCTGTCTCAAGACATAATCATGGAACTCAGGCCCAGCACACGAGCCAAGACAGTCCAAGCTCTCCTTTCCGCCCGAAAGCTTTCCCTGGATCTACTGAGAGAGGGACGCTCTCCGTCTACTGCTGGAAGGCATAACTTAGGAAACTCTTAACTGAGAGCAAAGCCAAGACAAAGGAAAACAGAAGGACAAATTCTGGATGATAAATTTGGATACCTGATCCAGCACGACGAAATATTCAGCCAGTCCCATCCCTGGACCTTCTTCACTACTTGAATTAGTGTGTGAGCTGGGTTCTTTAACTTAGAACTGAGAGTTCTGATAAATTACAGGCAACCTAAAACCTGTACCACATTAGACAAAGTGTCAAGGATGCAAAGATACATAGCAGATAATTCCTGCCTCTAAGAATTCTTTCAGCATCTAGCTGGAAAGATAAGACATAAACATAAAAAATAACTAGAAACATAAGGCTCAACCCAACACAGGTTCTTCTATATGGGTGCAGGGAAAGGAGACACCACCACAGGCTGCATACTAAACCAAGAGTTCACAGTGTAAAGAAACAACGAGCTCGGTTTGGAAGGATGACTAAGATGTAGCTACCTCTAGAGGACACGAAAGGACATTCAGAGAAGGTGAACTACAAGAGCAGAAATTCAAGAATGTGCATTTTGTATTGGGGAAACAAAACAGTATAAACAACAAACAGACCATAAAATGTTGAATTGTGGGATAGCAACAATAAAGATACTAGTCAGGGATAAAAAGAATTCCTAAGTAGTTGTCCAATGATAGACATATGACATATTTTAAATCTACTCTACATGAGATCATATTGATTAATTACATTATAATGGCTAGTCTTTTTGAATTAATGTTCCTTCTGGATATAAGCCCAGGAGTGGGATTGCCAGGTCATATGGTAAGTCTATTCCTAGTCTTTTGAGGACTCTCCATACTGTTTTCTACACTGGCTGCACCAAACTGCATTCCCACCCCCAGTGTAGGAGGGTTCCCTTTTCTCCACAGCCTCTCCAGCATTTATCGTTTGTGGACTTTTGAATGATGGCCATTCTGACCGGTGTGAAGTGATACCTCATCATAATTTTGATTTGCATTTCTCTGATAATTAGTGATATTGAGCATTTTTTCATGTGTCTATTGGCCATTCGTATGTCTTCATTGGAGAATTGCTTGTTTAGGTCTTCTGCCCATATTTGGACTGGGTTGTTTGTTTTTTTCTTATTAAGTCATATGAGCTGTTTACATATTCTGGAAATCAAGCCCTTGTCAATCTCATCTTTTGCAAATATTTTCCCCCATTCTGTAGGTTGTCATTTTGTTTTGCTTATGGCTTCCAATTGGGAGTTTAAGATTTGCAGATACTGACTGGTATATATAAAATAGATAAACAAGTTTATACTGTATAGGACAAGGAAATATACTCAAGATCTTGTAGTAGCTCACAGTGGAAAAGAATATGAAAATGAATATATGTATATTCATGCATGACTGAAGCATTGTGCTGTACACCAGAAATTGACACAATATTATAAACTGACTATACTTCAATAAAAAAAGAAAGGAGACCTCTCAAAGAACATTAAAAAAAAAAAAAAAACTAGGACAAAGACTAGAGTCATGAACCAAGAGGAGAAGGTTAAGGAAAGACAAGCATAATTCAACAAAGTAAGCATGGCCGTACAGTTATTCAATTTTCTCTGTCCAGTTTCTCCATGAGGTGAAAAGTTTATAATAGAAACTATTAAAAGCATTTTCTATTTCCATTGTGGTTTTAGCCATTTTCCCTTGTGTCATTAAGAAACTGTATGGGCAGAGTTTGGCTTGGCTCTTGTTGGAAGCAGGAATGCAAAGTGTCTGTATTCCTCATTCCCATTCTTGGGGGTATTACTGTTTAGTTAATTATAATAGAGTGTTTTGTTTAACTTTCTAGGAGCTTATTTTTCCAAAGAACATTAAATATGAAACTGCTTGTGATTATTCTCTGACTTAATAATTACTATTTCTGATATAATATCTCTCATGGCTTTGAATTGTGTCCTGGAAATTTTACTGAGAAAAAATGGACTTAACATAATTTCTTGGTAACATACTTTCCCATCTAGTCATTGATTGAACTCAGTAATTTTCACATGAAAAAAAGAAAGTCACTAATATCTGACTTTTGATATCCATTTAAGTTCTTATCTCCATTTGTGGCATCACCACCTGTGGGACATACATCTCTACCAGTATGACATATGTCCATTTGAAATAAGCGTGTTACAAAGGAGTAATGACACACACCCTTAGACATCTCTTCACAAACCTCAATTAACAAAACCTCACAACTGTGTCAAAGATAATTACTGCTTCGGTCATTGTTTACAGATAGAAATTGAAACCCTGAAAGATCCTTTTTGTCAAGCCAAAGTGAGAGAAGAGGAAAAGGAGCTGGTCTATGATTAGACGTGATTTTATTTCTTTTTAGCAAAAAGCTTTAAAATGTCAAATGTTATACTAAAGTCTCATTTTTCACTCTTTACTATTTACAATGAAATGCACTATTTCCTAAAGCAAATAAACATATGATTACAATCCTCTCCCTATTTTAGGGAAAAGTAGTTTTGCTCTTTAAGTTTAAATATGCATGTTTACTAAGTTTTATATTTGTTGAATGGTGGAAACCAGAGATTTTTTTTAAATCTTTCAATATATGCCTAAGAGTTAATCACTACCATATTTTAAACTTTGAGAAATCAAAAATTATCAAAATATATAATTCTATCACACAGAATAAAGTAAAGCTTTGGATAAGGTTTCAATATTATCTAAAGAACAAAGAATAGGATGGTTTCCTTTTTTCTTGGGAAAAGTTATCATGGTAGGCAGGATAAAGGCTCCCCAAAGATGTCCGGGTCCTAATCCCTGGAACTTGTGAATACACATGTTGCCTTACATGGAAAAAGGAACTTTGCAAGTGTGATTAACTATCTTGAGATGGGGAGGTTATCCTGAATTATCCAGATGGACCCAATTTCATCACAAAGATCATAAGAAGTAGAAGGAGGCAGAAGAGAAGTTCCAAGTGATGTACTGTGAGGACTGGATCTGCCAACACTGGCTTTAAGGATGGAGGAAGGAGACCGTGGGTAGCCTCTAAAAGTGGGAAAGAGTGGTAAGAAAGCGGATTCTCCCCTAGCATCTCCAGAAAGAAATGCAGCCCCGCAGACACCTTGATTTTAGCCCAGTAACACTCATTTTGGACTTCCGACCTACTACACTGTAAGACAATAAATTCTTGTTGTTAAGGCACCAAGTATATAGAAATTTGTTACAGCAGCAATAGAAAACTAACACCAGCAGCATGTTCCAAATTAGCAGGACCATGAAGCATGACTGTGACAGCCCCTCTCCCCTCTATGGAATCAAGACACTCTGGAGCTAGAAGAGATTTTGGTCTAATTACTTCATTGTCCCAATGAGGAAACTAGTCCAGCTACAGTGAGAAGGAAGGTGACTTGCCTTAGGCCTCATAGTTTGAGGCAGAGACATGACTAGAATCTAAGTTCACTATATTCTAGGTCAGCATTAGTCACGGTATGCCTCCCAGCTTCCTTCACTAATGTGGGGTTTTGATTATAGTTTAGTAATAATTTGCAGAACTTTTTGGAAGAATGAGAAGTTGTTGGAAAGTGGCACATATTTTCAAATAAAGCATGGAAGGATACTGTTTTGCTGTTCTGATCTGTTTTCAACTGATGGTTAAATGTTTCACTTGAATTATCCATGCATCACTTGAAACTCATCATGTCTAAAATGAAACTTGAGAGAGAGGGTACAGCTCAGTGGTAGAGTGCATGCCTAGCATGCATGAGGTCCTGGATTCAGTCCCCAGGACCTCCATTAAATAAGTAAATAAACTAATTACCCCCAAATAAAATGAAACTTGAGGTCTTGCCTCCCAAATCAGCTCCCTCTGGATCTTCTGGCTTTCCCTTTGACATCCCTCTGAGGTTTCCCATATCTGATCAGTTGCTAAGTTGCTGTCCTTCCTTCCTCATGGTGCTTCCTTTCCTTGTATTTCCACTGATACCCCTTGTACCTACCAGGCAACCACTCTAACAGGTCTCTGTTCTTCAAACTCCAATTAATCCAGCACAGGGCTGCCAAATGATTCCTTCCAAAATACGTCTTTCTTTATATCACCGACTTGTCCCCACACATTCAGGATCCTGTTTCCAAACAGGATCAAGTTCAAACTCTTTATTCTATTCTTTGACTGGTTCGTAGAATTTGACCCCATTTGTTAAAAATAATGTCTCTTGCTCCCATTCTTCAGCCACAAACCAGCTTAGTTGATTCACTGCCCTGTGAACATGACTCGTTCTCCTCCATTTTGCTCCCTTCTCCTAAAAGATCGTCTCTGCTTCCCTCTCCGTGTGTCTGAATTCTAACGACATCAAAGCCCCGTGCAAGCTCTGCCTGGGCCCGCCCTAGGCCTGATGACACACAGCCCTCTCTCCTGACACTCTGAAGCCCTAAAGTGGTTGGTCTCTGCCATTCATTTAACATTTAGTTTTTTATACCTACAGATTTACAGATTTAAAGTTTAAACGATTCCATTTTAACCATTTGGGACAAACTAGATCCCCTGCTTGTTTGTATTGTACTTAGCACCCAGAGTTTCTTGCTTAAAGCAGGCTCTCAAATATTTATGGAATGACTGAAAATAATTTTAAAAATCCAAGGTGGACATTCAGAATGACACTTCCTCCATACCGTCAGTGATAAGCACCAGCGATGAGCACTCCTGTAAAGTTAACCACTCCATTTAGGAAGTGCGGCCATACATTCAGATTTGCCTGGGACAGTCCTGGCTTCCTGCTGTTTTCCCAATTACTAATAATGTCCACTTAACCACCGGCTTATCCCTTTGCCACCCCTTTCCAGACAACTTGCAATAATAATAATAAAATAATAATAATAATAATAATAATAATAATAATAATAATAATAATAATAATAATAATAATAATAAAAAATGTCCACGTTCACTGTCAAAAGCACCTTGGCTTAGATGATACATTACACACAGTCATTCCACCCTTAGGGCAGTTTGGGCTGTAGTAAAGGGCAGAAACCAGAAAGGAAATCCTGCCCATGTTCCAGCTAAGCAGCATTCTCTCCACTACAGAGTGATCCTGCTTGTGCACCACCATCTCTGCATAATCGATGTTCTTTGAATTTCACGTGGGAGGTACAAACATTTTGGTGATGCACAGCTTCACATAAATGTGCTGAAGCTGAGTTTGTACTTATTATTTTTTAGAAGAAAAAAAATCATATATATTGAATACAACTGTAACTCTAGCTAGCAGTTTAAGAAACAAAAGGGGCAGTTCAAGAAAGGGAAAACAATTCAATGAATTCCCATATCAGAAGTAATCAAGACACAGTGTGTGAGATCATTTATATTATAATTGCTTTGCTATTTTCTGAATAAAATAGTAAGAAACATTCATGCCATTTCAATTTTTTGAACGATAAATACACATTGCTTTCATGAGTGTTTAGAATAAGAAATGTGATGTCTTCTGATCATCTAAGTGTCTAACGTATTAAATTAACTAACCACTACATAAACGTTTTAAAACCTACGTTCAAAAAGAATAAAAAAAATAAAACCTACGTTCATTTTCACAGCTGACTGGTTGAAAGGATCAGTTTCATAAATGAGTGTCAATGGTATCTAAACAGTAATAACTTTTTACTGCAAAGTAAGATTTCACTAACTAATGAGCAAGATTATTAAACGTAATCTTATATTATGTTTCATTGCTGGCAGCTCGTCATAAAAAGGGAGTTAAGGCTGCTATTTTTCATTTATTTTTATAAAGTTGATTAGCGTCTTCACTCATTTGCAGTAAAACCGACTCAATCTAACCTCTTCTGAGAGTAGTTCTCATTATATTACATCATTCAGTACAGGGTAGAGAGTTCATTTTCCAAACTGTCCCCTCCCTAAACTCTTCAACTTTAAAGGAATCTAGGGAAATGATAAATTCAACTAATGTAACTATGAGACATGAAAACTATCAAATGCGTATCTTGGGCACTGGATCACTCAAGTGTTTGGAGCAAATTTTAGGAGACTATTTAGGTAACCTCTAAGTCATTCGTTCAAGTATGGCACAAGTTGGTAGTTACTAAAAAGGATTAATTTTTTGCTGTTTAGAAGCATTATTATCACTAGTAGCTAATACTTAAATATCAATTACAGTGAAATTATTGGTAATTCTGTAATTGCTAAGGACTAACTGAACTCAGATGTCAAGGGCTAAAACTTTGAGAAAAAGGCAAAAACATCTGAAGGAAATATGGTAAAAGTTAGTATTTAAGATGGAGTAAAATTTTTCACCAGCTATTTTACAATCCTCATCGCTCTATTCTCTAAGATAAGCATGACATACTTTCACATTCTCCTGAACAGAAGCAAGAACAACTTGATATTTGGTTGTCTTTAGGATTTTTTGTATCAAGAATAAAGACCCATTCATCATCAGGTGTCTCCCTCCTTTGTGCTGTCAGGTAACAAATCCATCCAAGACAGAACATTCTGTAAAGCACAGCAGGGCGACCAGACATTGGCAGTACCAAATTAGGTTCTTCCTTCATGATAAAGTGTTTACTCTAAAGGTCAGCATTCTCTAAGTTTAGTTCCTAACAAGGTAAGTTGAATTTTTTAATAGAAAGGGAGTCTTCTAGGAAAACTAGTTTTTTGTACAATCCCTCTCTACTTAAGTGGGAATACTGCATGAAATCCTAAATGTATACAAAAGCAACTTTTTACTAATGTGGTTAACCTGATTACATCCCTTAGTATTTTGTTCATGTCCTCACTTTAGAAACAGGGAACTAAATAATCCCATTAAAATAACATTGTGATTGCCAAGCACCTGGTAATGTATATTCCAATCTAATTTTTTAATCCAACTGTTAACAGTTTTTAAACATCCTTATGCTTATTTAGCATAACTTATAAATTCATACTATACACTTGGTCTAATTCCACTATCATATAATTTTTTCACTGTCATATACTTGCTGTTAACTTGCTTAACTTTTCCAATTATTTTAAAGATTAGAATCAATGGTTAAATCTGAGCAAACAAGTTTTCTTTTCAAAATTGTCTTCTGATTTTCTAACACTCACATGTACTTTGCCTATAAACTTATCTAGGCATATAATTCTAGACTTTGAGTGAGTTTCTCTCAGTGCTTTGAAGATATTATGCTATCTTTTTCTGGCATCTGCTTTCAGTCCACTGTCATTTCTTTATAGGTGATCTATTTTCTTAAAATCTTATCTTTAATTCTAAATAGCTTCTCTTCAGTAGTATATATTTTTACCAAAATGTGTCTAGGTATGGATTCATTCTTATTTCTTCTACTTGGCACTCAGTGTACTTTTTCAATGTGATGGGTCATGTCTTTCTTCAATATCTGAACATTTTCTGCCACTAACAAAATTCACACCCAGGTCTCTCATTTATTTTTTTTAACCGTTATGTCTTTAGTTTATTTTTTTATTGAGGTATAGTCAGTTTACAATGTTGTGTCAATTTCTGGTGTACAGCACAATTCTTCAGTCATACATGAATATACATATATTCATTTTCTTACTCTTTTTCACCATGAGCTACTACAAGATATTGAATATATTTCCCTGTGTTATACAGTATGAACTTGTTTATCTATTTTATGTATACCTGTCAGTATCTCCAGATCTTGAACTCCTAGTTTATCCTTTCCCAACCCCTCCCCCTGGTAACAAGTCTGTATTCTGTCTGTGAATCTGTTTCTGTTTTATATGTAAGTTCATTTGTCTTTTTTTTTTCAAATTCCACATATGAGTGATATCATATGGTATTTTTCTTTCTCTTTCTGGCTTACTTCACTTAGAATGATATTCTCCAGGGACATCCATGTTGCTGCAAATGGCATTATATTATCATTTTTATGGCTGAGTAGTGTTCCATTGTATAAATATAGCACAACTTCTTTATCCAGTCATCTGTCAATGGACATTTAGGCTGTTTCCATGTCTTGCCTATTGTAAATAGTGCTGCTATGAACATTGGGGTGCAGGTGTCTTTTTGAATTAGGATTCCCTCTGGATATATGCCCAGGAGTGGGATTCCTGGGTCGTATCATAAATCTATTTTTAGTCTTTTGAGGAATCTCCATACTGTTTTCCACAATGGCTGCACCAAACTACACTCCCTCCAACAGTGTAGGAGGGTTTCCCTTTCTCCACAGCCTCTCCAGCATTTGTCATTTGTGGACTTTTGAATGATGGCCATTCTGACTGGTGTGCGGTGATACCTCATTGTAGTTTTGATTTGCATTTCTCTCATAATTAGTGATACTGAGCATTTTTTCATGTGCCTGTTGGTCATTCGTATGTCTTCATTGGAGAATTGCTTGTTTAGGTCTTCTGCCCATATTTGGATTGGGTTATTTGTTTTTTCCTTATTAAGTCATATGAGCAGTTTATATATTCTGGAAATCAAGCCCTTGTCAGTTTTATCTTTTGTAAATATTTTCTCCCATTCCTTGGTTGTCATTTTGTTTTGTTTATGGTTTCCTTTGCTGTGCAGAAGCTTATAAGTTTAATTAGGTCCCATTTATTTATTCTTGCTTTAATTTCTATTTCTTGGGTAGACTGCCCTGGGAGAGCATTTTTGAGATGTATGTCAGACAATGTTTTGCTTATATTTTCTTCTAGGAGGTTTATTGTGTCTTGTCTTATGTCTAAGTCTTTAAACCATTTTGAGTTTATTTTTGTGTATGGTGTAAAGGAGTGTTCTAGCTTCATTGCTTTACATGTAGCCTGTTCAGTTTTCCTAACACAACTTGCTGAAGAGACTGTCTTTATTCCACTTGCCTCCTTTGTCGAAGATTAATTGACCAAAAGTTTGTGGGTTCATTTCTGGGCTCTCTATTCTGTTCCATTGGTCTATATGTCTGTTTTTGTACCAACATTATGCTGTTTTGATTACTGTAGCTCTGTAGTATTGTCTGAAGTCTGGAAGGGTTATTCCTCCAGCCTCATTCTTTTTCTTCAGTAATGCTTTGACAATTCTAGGTCTTTTGTGATTCCATATAAATTTTAGTATGATTTGTTCTAGTTCTGTGAAATATGTCCTGGGTAATTTGATAGGGATTGCATTAAATCTGTAGATTGCCTTGGGCAGTGTGGCCATTTTAACAATATTGATTCTTCCAATCCAAGAGCATGGGATATCCTTCCATTTTTTTAAGTCTTCTTTAATTTCCCTAATCAAAGTTTTATAGTTCTCCATGTAAAAGTCTTTCACCTCCTTTAACCATTATGTTTTAACTCATGCTATAATCTTTGTCACCCTGTTGCAGTTATTGTAATGCACTCAGACATATTTACTTGATAAAAATGTATTCTTACTTCCCTTTTAATTTTTAAAATAAAATTATATCGATACCAAATATCTTTCTTCTCCTATTCTTTCTTCAGTCCTTATTGTTTCTCCAGTGGTAACTGGTGTTAAGCTGTGCACACATGAACACACACGTGTGTGTTCTGAGTATGTGAAATCTTGAAGAAAAATTCCACATATCTGGTCTGAATACCAGTGGTTCTGTGTTCCACTCCACACGTCAAGAGAGGAAAAGCCCCACCTCTCTTCCACATAGTAGCCTTTTAAATATAAGAAGGCAACTACTGTGAATAATTGTAAAACCATCAATCATTAAATATATTTACACTTTCTCTTATGGTCAAAATAAAAATGTGCATGCTATAGCACAGCAAAATGTGACCTGAAGGTGGTATCAGGAGCCATAAACTAAAGCCCTGATTCTGTGATTTCATAGATTTGAAACTTATGAACAAGCTACCTAACTTACTTAGTTGCCTCACCTGTGAATGGAGACAATAAAACTAAGTCATAAAGTTAATACGAGGATCAGAGACTCTTGTTACTCCAATGTTACCTCCTCAGGAAAGTCTCCCTCAACCCTCCTGCTGTAGGCTGAATGTTTGCGTCCCCCACAAAATTCGTATGTTGAAATCCTCACAACTAACATACTAGGAGAGGGACCTTTGTGTTCAGCAGAAGAAAAAGTGAGAAAATTCTATTTCTTGCACATCTGTGTTTTATAGCATGAAAATCTGCAGCCACTCCACCTGGCTTTGCCCCTCCCCCACTGACTGCATTTTCTCATTCTCTTTTGCTGACTCCAGCTTTTGCCCACCTCTTAAACACTGCTGTCCTCAAGGGTTCTATCCTTCTGACCTCCTCACTTCACTGTGTAAGTTTCTCCTGGCACTCTTCATCCCCATGGCTTCACGTGTCACACTTACAAAAAGGATCTTTAAATCCATATCACCAGCTCCAACTTTTCTTTCTCAAAAAAAAAAAAAATCTCATCTTGCTACTCCACGACTTCAGCAACTGCAAGTAGCTGTCATGGGCTGAACCGTATGCACCCAACATTCGTATGTTGAAGTCCTAACCCGCAGTGCTTCGAAATGTGACTGTAACTTGGAGGTAGTCTTTTACATGGTAATTAAATTAAAATGATGTCATTAGAATGGGCCCTAATTCAATATGACTAGTGTACTTACAAGAAGAGGAAATTGGGACACAAATTTTTTTTTAACATTTTTTATTGATTTATAATCATTTTACAATGTTGTGTCAAATTCCAGTGTTCAGCACAATTTTTCAGTCGTTCATGGACATATACACACTCATTGTCACATTTTTTTCTCTGTGAGTTATCATAACATTTTGTGTATATTTCCCTGTGCTATACAATGTAATCTTGTTTATCTATTCTACAATTTTGAAATCCCAGTCTATCCCTTCCCACCCTCCACCCCCCTGGTAACCACAAGTCTGTATTCTCTGTCTGTGAGTCTATTTCTGTCCTGTATTTACACTTTGTTTTTCTTTGTTTGTTTGTTTTTGTTTTTGTTTTTTAGATTCAACATATGAGTGATCTCATATGGTATTTTTCTTTCTCTTTCTGGCTTACTTCACTTAGAATGACATTCTCCAGGAGCATCCATGTTGCTGCAAATGGCATTATGTTGTCAGTTTTTATGGCTGAGTAGTATTCCATTGTATAAATATACCACCTCTTCTTTATCCAGTCACCTGTTGATGGACATTTAGGCTGTTTCCATGTTTTGGCTATTGTAAATAGTGCTGCTACGAACATTGGGGTGCAGGTGTCATCCTGAAGTAGATTTCCTTCTGGATACAAGCCCAGGAGTGGGATTCCTGGGTCATATGGTAAGTCTATTCCTAGTCTTTTGAGGAATCTCCACACTGTTTTCCATAGTGGCTGCACCAAACTGCATTCCCACCAGCAGTATAGGAGGGTTCCCCTTTCTCCACAGCCTCTCCAGCATTTGTCATTTGTGGATTTTTGAATGACAGCCATTCTGACTGGTGTGAGGTGATACCTCATTGTGGTTTTGATTTGCATTTCTCTGATAATTAGTGATATTGAGCATTTTTTCATGTGCTTTTTGATCATTTGTATGTCTTCCTTGGAGAATTGCTTGTTTAGGTCTTCTGCCCATTTTTGGATTGGGTTGTTTATTTTTTTCTTATTGAGTCGTATGAGCTGCTTATATATTCTGGAGATCAAGCCTTTGTCGGTTTCACTTGCAAAAATTTTCTCCCATTCTGTAGGTTTTCTTCTGGTTTTACTTCTGGTTTCCTTTGCTGTGCAGAAGCTTGTAAGTTTCATGAGGTCCCATTTGTTTATTCTTGCTTTTATTTCTTTTAGGAGAAAATTTTTGAAATGTATGTCAGATAATGTTTTGCCTATGTTTTCCTCTAGGAGGTTTATTGTATCTTGTCTTATGTTTAAGTCTTTAATCCATTTTGAGTTGATTTTTGTATATGGTGTAAGGGAGTGTTCTAGCTTCATTGTTTTACATGCTGCTGTCCAGTTTTCCCAACACCATTTGCTGAAGATACTGTCTTTATTCCAATGTATATTCTTGCCTCCTTTGTCGAAGATGAGTTGACCAAAAGTTTGTGGGTTCATTTCTGGGCTCTCTATTCTGTTCCATTGGTCTATATGTCTGTTTTGGTACCAATACCATGCTGTCTTGATGACTGTAGCTCTATAGTATTGCCTGAAGTCTGGGAGAGTTATTCCTCCAGCCTCTTTCTTTCTCTTCAGTAATGCTTTGGCAATTCTAGGTCTTTGATGGTTCCATATAAATTTTATTATGATTTGTTCTAGTTCTGTGAAATATGTCCTAGGTAATTGGATAGGGATTGCATTAAATCTGTAGATTGCCTTGGGCAGTGTGACCATTTTAACAATATTGATTCTTCCAATCCAAGAGCATGGAATATCTTTCCATTTTTTAAAGTCTTCTTTAATTTCCTTCATCAGTGGTTTATAGTTTTCTGTGTATAATTCTTTCACCTCCTTGGTTAGATTTATTCCCAGATATTTTATTACTTTGGGTGCTATTTTAAAGGGGATTGTTTCTTTACTTTCTTCTTCTGTTGATTTATCGTTAGTGTAAAGAAATGCAACTGATTTTTGAACGTTAATTTTGTAACCTGCTACCTTGCTGAATTCTTCAATGAGCTCTAGTAGCTTTTGTGTGGACCTTTTAGGGTTTTCTATATATAGTAACATGTCATCAGCATATAATGACACTTTTACCTCTTCTTTTCCAATTTGGATCCCTTTTATTTCTTTCTCTTGCCTGACTGCTGTGGCTAGGACTTCCAGGACTATGTTGAATAGGAGTGGTGATAGTGGGCATCCTTGTCTTGTCCCAGATTTTAGTGGGAAGCTTTTGAGTTTTTCACCGTTGAGTGCCATGCTGGCTGTAGGTTTGTCATATATAGCTTTTATTATGTTGAGATATGTTCCCTCTATACCCACTTTGGTGAGAGTTTTTATCATAAATGGGTGTTGAATTTTATCAAATGCTTTTTCTGCATCTATTGAGATGATCATGTGGTTTTTGTCCTTTCTCTTGTTGATGTGATGTATTACATTGATTGATTTGCGTATGTTGAACCAGCCTGGGACACAAATTTGTATAGAAAAAAAGACAGTGTGAAGACACGGGGAAAAGACAGCCATCTACAATCCAAGGAGAGAGGTCACAGAAGAAACAAGCCTCTGACACCTTGGTCTCGGACTTGTTAGCTTCCAGAACTGTGAGAACATAAATTTCTATTGTTTACGCAACTCAGTCTGCGGTACTTTATTATGACAGTTGTGACAAGCTAATGCAGTAGCTTTTGAAATTAAGTTAGAACTTTACACACAAGAGTCATCTTGACGGCACACCTCTCTCTAACCTCAACTCCCATACCTCACATTCAGTGAGTTCCCGGTACTCACCGTGCAATTTATTTGAACAATGTTACCTTTGAACAGGCAGCCCACTCTCCTAAAACACCTGTCTACTGGTTCTTTATCTATTCTGATGTCTCCCTATCATTCAAAGCACATCTACAAGCAATGCCTATTAAAATAATTTTAATGTGTATTATGTATTCTTCAAGTGCAAAGCACAGTCACTGTGCTAGGCCCCAGGGACAGACCAGAGAACGCCCTCATTTAATTGAGATTCCTTCTTCTCACAGCACACTGTGCACACCTCCATCATAATACCTACCACAAGAATGTAATCATTCTCTCCTGTCTGATAGCTGTGATTTTTTTTAATCTACCTTGTTGAGGATCTGCTGTGTGCTACCTTTATTAAGTACCTGCTGCACGAAGCACTGTGCATTACCTCCTGTATCACTCATCTAAGCCCTGTGAGATGGTACTATTTTTATCCCAATTTTCAAATGAAAGCTTTGCTTCAAAGGGGAAGTTAAGATGACACAAGCATTAAGTGGTAAGGCTGGTCGTCCAGTCCAATTTGTCAGATTCCAATCACCTTACTATACCACTTCTCCCAGGAGTGTGTGAGTCTCTGGAGGGTCAGAGCTCTGTATCCCCAGCCCTTAAAGGACCTGACATAGTAGGAAAAATTAATAGTTTAAGTGGATAAATAAATGATGATAGAATAAAGCTCATTAACATGAATGCCTTACATTTAGTTGAAGCAAAGGAGGAACAACTGAGTTGAAAGCATAGAAAAGATAGTCTAGCATGTCTGATTAAGAAGTTCCCTCCCCAGAGCCTCTGCTTAGAAGCTTTGTGAACTTGGCCAAATTACTTCCATGAACCTGGTTTTCTCATCAGTGTCATGGGGTTATTCTGACATTAAGTATTCCAGGTGAGAGGCTTAGCACAATGTCAGACACACACTTAGTACCATATAAGTTTTCTCTTTGGTTACGATTATTAGGTTGCAATTTCTCTACCTGAAATGAGACTAGCAGCTCATCAGATGATTTTGAGAGGGAATCTGTCTTTCTTTCCCAAGAAAGATGTTCATTGGGAAAAAATGAACATGGCAACTTGTCCAAGGTGTTCATGTCACAGCCAATGAAAAGTAGAGTGTTTTGGAAACTGCTGCCAAGTCATATGACATGTGTTACACTCATTAGTGTCTCCTGAATATAACAGTCCATTCCAGATGGTAATGTGAACAATTCACAGATACGTTACATAAGCGATCAAGATTACAGATTTATTCTCATCTTGAGAATTGCATACAATTCTATTTTCATTTTTCCACTGATGATCTCTCTTTTCTCTTGGTGTTTAATGTCCAGCTGGTTTTGACTTTTAAATTTCTCCTCAACCATTATTTCATCTCGACATTAGCCCTTATTGGCAGCAGCTCTGCCAGATTCTTCTCTATAATACATTTGATGTAACACATCACTAACCTAATAAAACACAGGAGTAAGTATTAAAATCCAGTTCTTGTATTCATCAGTCATTCTGAGGAATGAAATATGTACCAAGCACTGTGCTCAGCTCTCTCTGATAAGAGTTGCCCATTCCACCCACTCCTATTCAACACAGTACTGGAAATCCTAACTAGAACAGTCAGGCTAAAAATCGGATAAAAGGCTTCCAAATAGAAAAGAAAGCAGTAAAACTGTCTTTGCAGACGATATGATCTTACATATAGAAAAACCTAAAGACTCCTCCGAAAAACTGCTAGAACTAATCAACAAATTCAGTAGTTGCAGGATACAAAAGCAACATACAAAAAACAGCTGCATTTCCATATACTAACAGAAAGTATATGAAAAATAAAGAAAACAATCCCACTCACAATGATGTCAAAAACAACAAAGTTCTTGGAATAAATCTAACCAAGGAGGTTAAAGATCTGTACACAGAAAAGTACAAAACTTTGACAAAGGAAACTGAAGAAGATACAAACAAATGGAAAGATATCCCATGTTCATGGATCAGAAGAATTAATAACATTGAAACATTCATGTTATCAAAAGCTATCTATAGATTCAGTGCAATCGCTATCAAAAGTCCAATGAATACTTTTCACATAAATAGAAAATACAATCCTAAAATCTACATAGAGCCACAAAGGACCCCAAATAGCCAAAGCAATCCTGAGAAAGAAGAACAAGGCTGGACACATTACACTTCCTGATTTCAAACTATACTGCAAAGCTATAGTAATCAAAACAGTACAGTACTGGCATAAAAATAGACACATAGACCCATGGAACAAAACCGGGAGCTCAGAAATAAACCCCTGCATTTATGGTCAACTCGTATTTGACTAGGGATCCAAGAACACACAATGAAGGAAGGATAGTCCCTTCAGTAAATGGTGTTGGGAAAACTGAACAACCACACGCAGAGGAATGAACTGGATCCCTATCTTACACCACTCACAAAAATGAACTTGACATGGATTAAAGGACGGAAACTGTAAAACTCCTAGAAGAAAACATGACATTGGTCTCAGCAGTGATTTCCTGGATATGACAGCAAAAGAAGTAAACATAAGTAAGTGGGATTAAGTCAAACTACAAAGCTCCTGCACAGCAAAAGAAACTCAACAAAAATGAAAAGCAACCTAAGTGATGAGAGAAAATATTTGCAAATTATATATATGAGAAGAAGTTAATATCGAAAATATAAAGAGAACTCACACAACTCAACGGCAACAGATCTAACAACCTGATTAAAAATAGGCGAAGGAACTAAATAGACACTTTTCCAAAGAAGACATACAAATGGAAAACAGGTACACAAAAAGGTGTGGAACATCACTAACCATCAGGGAAATGTAATTCAAAACCACAATGACAAATACAAAAACAAATATATGTATGTTCATGTATGACTGAAGCATTGTGCTGTACACCAGAAATTGACACAACCTTGTAAACTGACTATACTTCAATAATATATATACACACACACACACAAAAAAAAAAGACATGGGAGCCAGCTTGAAGGTGCTCCTATCAGCCAAATCTGGGATAATCTGAGAAACAAAATGAAGAATGATATTAATAGGTTGAAGCTTATCAAATAAAATAAGAATGCATCTGCCTATACTGATAGAAATGAATAAATTCAAAATTTGATAAAGATTGAGACAGTCTCAAATATCAACTACACAAAATACTTATTACTGAGGGATAAACAGTAAATTTACAGTGAAGAAGCCTAACAGACATCGCCTTAATCCACTGATCAAAGTAAGCATCATCAGTGATGGAACAAATCACAACTATGTAACATCTGATAGGATTCAGTACGAAGACAGCCTTACCTCTGTGATACTTCTGCCCAAGATGAATAACCTGCCTCTAAACAAAAGGAAAGATCAGACCAACCCAAAGTCTTTAAAATGGTCATGAAAATCAAAGAAAGATGGAGGAATTTGTTTTGGAATAATACAACTGAATACAGAAAAGAGCAGATTCTTTTCCTATAAAGAGCATTTGGGAGACAACTGGCAAAACTTGAATGGAGTCTGAAGATTATATGTTAGTATCTGTGTTTATTTCCCAAAAAAGAGAAAAGAAAAGAAACCCACAATGAGGTATCACTTCACACCAGCTAGAATGGCTGTTATCAAAAAGACAAGGGGTAACAAGTGTTGGCGAGAATGGAGAAAAGGACCCGCAGAGCGCTATGGGTGGGCATGCAAACTGGTACAGCTACTATGGAAAACAGTATGCGGGTCCCTAAAAAATTAAAAATACAACTACCATATGATCCAGCAATCCCACTTCTTAGTATATAGAAAGAAACTGAAATCTGAATCTCGTAGAGATACCTGCATTCTCTTGTTCACTGCAGCATTACTCACAATAGCCAAGATAAAGAAACAACTTGAGTGTCTGTTAACAGATGAATGGATAAAGGAAATACTATATACATATATATTATATATCACACACACAATGGAATATTATTCAGCCAAAGAAAATAAGGAAATTCTGCCATTCATGACAACTTGGATGGACATTGAGGGAATTATGCTAAGTGAAATAAATCAGACAGAGAAGGAAAAATATTGCACATTATCATTTATATGTAGAATCTAAAAAGACAAACTTAGAGAAACAGTAAAGTAGTGGTTACCAGGGGTGGGGGGTGGGGGAAATGGGAGATATTGGTCAAAGGACAAAAATTCCCAGTTTTAAGATTAACAAGTTTGGGGATCTCCTATACAGCATGGTGATTATAGCTAATAATACTGTATCACATATTTGAATGTTGCTAAGAAAGTAGATCTTAAGTGTTCTCATCACAAAAAAGAAATCATAACTATGATAGGATGAAGACAGCAGCTGATACTACGGTGGTAAATCACTTCACATTTATAAATATATCAAATCAACACATTGTACACCTTAAACTTACACCATGTTATGCGTCAATTATATCTCAATAAAGCTGGGCAGGGGGACAGTTATATTATCACAGAAGTCAATTCTTAGTTACAAACATAGTATTAGTCAACTTAGATGAGGACAAAGAATAAGAAGAGGTCTTATGCTCATATTCACACAAAAAGCACCATTTACCTTTGATGGAGGAAAAAATTCAACGCATTCCAGCCATATGGTTAAAAAGGACCTTCCACATATTGCACATTTCCTTCCCTGAGAGATCATGCTCCTGACTTGCGGGTACCATTCTATGGCTCGCGTTAGGAAATGATTCTTTTCTGCTAGCTGATTCATTATAAATCTTGACGTTATTTCCTAGATTAAAAAAGAACATGGTTCCTCAGATTATTTTCAAAATAACTACTTTATATCACCTTGATTCCATTTCACTAATTTATAATTTTTGGCGTATTCCTCACAGTTTTGTTAAATTAAGTTTTCACGGTATATAATAATGAATTAAATAACTTTGGTTTTCAATGTTATATGAAAAGCAAGTGAACTTCCATTGTAATACTTCCCTGTCTCTGACATACACGAATCCAAGTTACAATAAGTTTACACTGTTAGATAAAGTTTAGATTCAAGTTTTTGTCGCTTAATTACAACAGGCAGGACTATACAGATATTCAGACTGGACTCAAAAACTGAGTCTGTTACATTTACTAAGGTCTAAATCCTTACTAATTAAACTGCAGATCATGGACCAGGAGAACCTGCCTCGTCTCGAAGCTTATTAGAAAGTTAGACTTCCTTGCACTTCTCACTTACTGCACCAGAATCTGCAAATTTAACAAGGTCCCCAGGGTATTCTGTGTGTTTGTTAAAGTTTAAGGAGCACTGAGCTAAGTTATGTCCTGCACTGAGTACCTGAATTGAACCATATTAGTGAAGAGTACTGATTTCTATACACCAAATCTCTGAATTCAGTATGTATTAACCTATCCACACAAATATGTCCAGAAACTTCACTTTCACCTTATAGATAATAAAAGGGGCGGTGCGGAGATATCAGTTAACTTTCACCATGACCATCAACATCATCACCTTAAAGCAAAAAAATAATAATAATAATTATATAATACATAGTCCTGTCTTCACTGACCAAGGAAACAAAATAAACATTTGATTTATTCCACTAAATGCCTCCCATTGTTTGTGCCAGTAGCATGGAAGCCCTGTGTAAATGTTACAAAACCACTGTATGAATTTTAATAGACTGTGAGGCTTTTTTTTTTTCCTGGCCAAAGTGAAAGATTTCCCAGTGGTATTAAGATTGTCCACATCAGGCTCCAATTGGGATCTTTGGGAATATTTACCCACGTACATATATACATACATAATCTTTCACTCACCTACTTCAATTAAAATCTGTAAAAATAACTACAAGATCCTATAAATCTGTGTCTCCCTGTTCCTTATTACTCTATCCCTTCCACTTAAACATCTGGAAAAGCTGACTTTATACAGAAACAGCCCTGAGCATGGGTTCTTAAGTATCTGATCACCCCCAACAGCATAACCTTCCAGATGCATCACATTATCCTCTGGGATGGCTACATAATGAGGTCATCCTTTCTGTTAAGATTTACCCTTTCCCCCTAATACTGCAGAACTCTTAAATTAGATGTCTATTATCACCCCTTCTCTAACTACTTAGAGCAAAGCTTGTGATTCTTAATGAAATACTGATTTTCTAGGTAAGTTTTAGCTACCAGAATTCAATGGCTAGTCTCATTATAAAGCCACAGAAAACTAACAGACAACAATTCACTCCCCAAAATAGCAGAAAGTAGAAGGATTTGCTGAAATACACGGGGCCAATAAATAGGTCACAACTCAGACAGTTCACTTTTCCCACTTATGATTCCTGGAACCAAAATGTTTGTTGCACTTGGTATGTCTCTTGACAACTCTTACATTACCCATTATTTGTAACTTTCTTCTACTTGCTGCCACTGTGTTGCTTTGGAAGAATAACAGACACCATTGAAATATAAAGTTATTACTTGGAAATACAAGTATATAGAATATAAGATACTTCTGGCATGACCAATAGTACCTTTGAAGAAATCTCTTAAAGAGACATGCAATACAGTTTTTGAGAATATACAACTTAATGATGGCCTAATTCCAGTGTTATTTGAAAGTCAAGAAATTTTTTATGGACAAATAAATTGTTCTTTTTGAATAGTTCACATGCTTTTCTGTTAGAATATTTGTTAGCTGACTATATGTAGGTCAGAAGTTATTCCTATGGTTAAACCATCACAGATTGAAATTAGTTTCATGTGTCTTTTTTTCCCTTACATATAATGATTTCATTTGAATTATAAATTATAGGTATACAAATTATATGTATATAAATACAAAAATTATAAAATGTAAAAACAAACATGAATCCTTAGAAGAAATGATGAACTTTGGAACTGTTGTGTGATCGACTGTCACCACATGACAGGCGCTAAAACACAACAGCAAGAGCAAAGACAGAGTCCGAGTCAGATGGGCAAGTGGGTGCAAATCCTGGTTGTCTGACCTGTTAGTGTCTAAACAAGTCCTTAACTTCTCTGATCTTGGATCTGTCATATGTAAAATAGGGATTTTTTTCCAATATTATCACATGGAGCTCAGAGAATTAAATTAGATAACACAGGTAAAACTTGCAGTCTAGCACCTGCTGATGCAGTATATTCTGGCTAATATTTTGCTATAATATAGCTATAAATTTTAGTTCATAAACCTCTGAGGTAAGGAAAAGTTTTTAAAAATCTTAACCAAGGCATGGCCTGAAACAAATCCCTGTAGGTCTCTGCCAGCCCAAGTATTTTAAGCAGGAATGTTAACCAAATATCCAGTAAAAATGACTTTTACTTTAAATATAAAATGTATAATAAATCTGGCACCTTGCTAAGAAAAATTCTTGGAGATACTTTCGAAAATATCCAAACCTTTTACATATTGTAAGTAAAAATCATTACTTCTACTAAATACACAGAACAAAATCCAAAATTCTTGTGCTCTTAGGTCCCTACAGTTTTGAAAATAAGAAGAAAGAAACACTGTTCTCTCAGCCTGCACCTGGGTCCCAGACACTGGGTAACATTCTTACTCTCATGGTCTCCCTGCAGGACCCCTGCCACACTGGGTTAACTGCTCATCCAGCCCCCTTCACAAGCCAGAACCCCTTCCAACCAAAGATGACCCCGTTCCCTTTCCCTGCACTTTCTGACAGCCCCTTTTTGAGGCAATTTTGCAGCATGGAGTCTAGGGCGCATATGACTAGAATGGCATCAGTATCCTGAAACAGACCAGCTCTGTGAACTTGACAAATTATTTAACCTCTCTGAGTCTCAGTTTATCTATTAAGTGGGAACAATAATGGTACCTATCTTTTAAGGGAGGACTAAATTAGTTCATTCCTGTTAAGTGCTTAGAACAATGACTTGCCCATGATAAGCTTAACAAGTGTTAGCTGTCTATTATTATTACTGCTGTTGCTGCTGCTGTTATTATTATTATTATTATTTATTATTATTATTATTATTATTATTATTATTATTATTATTATTATTATTATTATTCTGAAATGCTTGACTCAAGGAGAAAAAATTGGTTTTAAGGAATTAAACAAATTAAATAGTTCAATTTTTAAAAAATATTTACAATCAAATTTCAAATAAGATATTTTTTCACACAACAATGGGAATGAATACTGTTTGTAGAAATATAGATTGGTTCTCTGGAAGACAATTGGAAAGAGCTAATCAAACTTTAAAAGATGAAAGTTCAACAGGGAGGGTATGGCTAAGTGGTAGAGTGCATGCACAAGGTCCTGGGTTCAATCCCCCAGTACCTCCCTTAAAAATAAATAAATAAGCATAAAAAGATCAGTTTTTTAGCTCAGCAATTTGACTCATAGGGATAACACAGAGAGATAATACAGAAAAAGACAGTCATTGTAGCCCTGTTTGTAAAGGCCAAAAAATTAGAAAATTATTAATAATCTAAACAGTCAACAGTAGGAAAATAGCTTAAAATATTATGGTGTAATCACATGAAAAAATGCTCAATATCACTAATTATCAGAGAAATGCAAATCAGAAGTACAATGAGATATCACCTCACGCTAGTCAGAATGGCCATCATTCGAAAGTCCACAGATGATAAATGCTGGAGAGGCTGAGAAGAAAAGGGAACTGTCCCCTACACTGTTAGTGGGAATGTAATTTGGTGGAGGCATTATTGAAAACAGTATGGAGATTCCTTAAAAAACTGAAAATAGACTTACCCTATGATCCAACAATTCCACTCCTGGGCATATACCTGGAGGAACTCTATTTTGAAAAGACACCTGCACCCCAATGTTCACAGCAGCACTATTTACAATAGCCAAGACTTGGAAACCACCTAAATGTCCATCAGCATACGACTAGATAAAGAAAATGTGGTATATATGCAATGGAATACTACTTAGCCATAAAAAAGAATAAGATAATGCTATTTGCTGCAATATAGGTGGACCTGGAGATCATCATTCTAAGTAAAATAAGCCAGAAAGAAAAATAAAAATACCACATGATATCACTTATATGTGGAATCTAAAAAAAGGACACAAACGAACGTATTTACAAAACAGAGACAGACTAAGACACAGAAAACAAACTTATGGTTACCAGGCGGAAAGGGAGTGGGGAGGGACAAATTGGGAGTTCGGGATTTGCAGATACTGACTACTATATATAAAATAGATAAACAATAGATAAACAATAAGGTCCTACTGTAGAGTACAGGGAACTACATTCAACACCTTGTTGAATATAGCCTATAGTGAAAAAGAATATGAAAAGAAAAAAAAATATATATATATATATATATAACTGAATCAGTATTCTGTACTCCAGAAATTAACACAACATTGTACATCGACTATACTTCAATAAAAATATTATGCTGTAATTACATACCAGAGTATTATGAATTCACCAAAAAAGATGCCATAGACTTACTTATTACTCACTGGAAAGATAACCACAATGTTTTAAGTTAAAGAAAAACAAGTCTCTAAGTAATATATGAAGTTTGAACTCATCTTCAATATAAAAAACTCATGGGTGCATGGAAAGTTCCAGCAGAATAAATGTCAGAGCGAACAGCGGTTGTATCTCTGCATGCTGGGTTTCTGAGCATGTTTATCAATTTCTATTGCCTTCTTTTCTAATTTCTCTAAATAAGCTTGTATTACTTTTGTAATAAACTTTTAATCAGTATGATGCTATAAATAATATTTATTTTCTTCCTTGCTCATCTGTATTTTCTAGTTTTCTGTATTAGACATACATTACTTATGTAATAAGGGGGAAATGCTGTATTTTTTAAAAAACTAAAATATTGGACAAGATTGGTTATTTCCTCTGACCAGGAAACTTGAATTCTATGCAATTCTTGGAAGTTTTAAGACAATTCTGTATATTCGGCTATGGACCTAAAAAGACCTGAGAAGTCCAGGTTCACAATGGAGACTCATGCTCAGAGGTGGAAAGATCTGCAGTCTGTAATTCATCTGTCACTGAAGGACACACACAGAGAGTCCTCTAATATGCGCCCCTAGTCCTCCTTTTAACATCACCAACTTGCTTGACTAAATAAAACATGATTTCTGGGTCATATTCATTCATCCACTAGGAATGGGGACGAGAGAAAAGGAGACGGAAAAAGCAAAAGATCCCCGTAGGAACACATCAAATACATCCACAGATAATACTGACAAACACTTGGAAGGCTAAAGCGAAAACAGATTCCTCTTTTCTCTCCATCCAACAAAATGTTTAAACGTCTGAATTTGGTGACTCTGGAAATCAGAGAGGATTACACTGGCTTCTGCAAGCAAGTCAAAAAGCACATGAGTAGGAGTCACACTGCCAACGGACGAGGGTTGTAGTACTCATTTGCTGGCCTGGCAGGAATGTTTAAGAAGAAAACTCTTTAAAATGTATTCACGGCTTCCGCTGGAAGACTTGTGTGAAAGATGTAATCAGGCTTCACCTGTAAACTCCAGATGTCCTCCTGCTTGACAGCATGAACCGGCTTCTTCAGGAACAGTGGGTTTCCCTCACAGTAGAACTCTCTCAGCTTCAGATTTTGAAACTTTCAAAAGGAAATAAAAACTCAGTTACACGACAAAATAAACTTCACTTCCGAGGCTACATCTTCAACAAACTTTGACTAGAATCACTTTACTTATGGCTTATATCCCACACTACTATTTTGACAGCAGGACATACTCTAGTTATGAGAAGCACAATTCGTGTTGGCGTGACGGCAAGGAACTTAGAGGTCACTGTTGGCATCCCCCATACTAGCCAGCTGAGAAAACTGGTTCAGGATCACAGAACTGGCTACTGATAGAGCAGGAGTTAGTTAATCAAGGCTGGGAACAGCTTGCACGTGATATGTTTGTTAGGAAACCGAGTGTGATGAAAAATAACACTCTAATATACACCAAAATCTTGGTCTCAAATACTGTCTTATGATCCCTTCATTCAAGATCAGGGAGGAAGGTAAGGGAAACAGAAGAACATAAACAGTGTTCTCATTATACTGAAGTACAGTTGATTTACCTGCTGTACACAATGAAAATAAAAAAGGAAAATGTGCAATTCACAAGGATATTGAATCCTCCACGAAGATAGCCCAAGCTCAGCTGGATTCCACCACTAGGGTGAAAAAATAAGAAATTCTCTTATGCTAATATTACGCCTTGACTCCCAAGAACTCATGTGGTTTTCAAAGTTAAACTCATTTAGGGAGTTCCTTTTCTGAGTTACTTTGTTTCAGCTGCGAAACGGGGAAAATAAGACCTGTCTTCAGTGGTGAGCTGGTAAAACAGTTCTCCGGAAATAAAAAAAAAAAAAATTTAAAAAAAAAAGCCCTGACGTGTGGCATATTTTGATTCTATGGTGTAAATACTCCTAACAGGGCTGATTCCAGTCACTGAGCACAGAGTTTGGAAGAGATGTAGAAATCGGCTTTTGTGAGCCAAGATGAAACAGCGCCACTACACCCCTGCACCTCACATTTACAAAAGCCTAGAGGAGCTCCTTGACTTCAGCCCAGGGTTTGAAGCACAGCAAGCACTCAACAAATTAAAACATCTTTCCAGGGCATCGTGTCATTAGGTCTGTAAGATTTTAAAATAAGATAACGGAGTTCTAAGGCCACGTTGGAATCACTTGGTCTCCTGGTTTCACAACAGATATTCTGACTTTCTTCAGGTGCTACCTTACTACGCGTAATATATTCAGTTTCCTATGTTATCCATTGAATCCAATGGGAGCCCCAAGTCAGTGCTGGGTGTGCAGAAATGAAAAGAGCACGTCTTGTACTTAACAGAATCGTCATTTTTACCTTCCTATCCCTAAGAATAACATTCTATAATTTATGCCTAAACTCATAGTCCTTTTTTTTAAAAAACTGATACAAACTTAAATATCTTGATATATGCAAATATTGTTAACATATAAGAACTTCATTTCAAAGCCACCTGTGGTTCAAAGAGCGTACATTTTTCTAGGAGAGCCATGTTTCTCTTCCTCCAAATCCTGTCAATATTCTTCCATCAAACACGGTAAAACCCAGCTTGCTAACTTACTACACATAGTATATCAGAAAGAAATTGTCCTAATGAAAAGAAATTGATTAATAATGAAATCCACTAGCACGTGTTTCGCAGCAGGTGAAGTTTCAGTGACCTGAGGTCTCACACTCTCTCAGTGTACATTCTGAGTATTCCCCAGAGCAACATTTTTAAGTATCTTCTATGTGCACTACTGGGTTTCCTGTCGGCCTAGCTTCTTAACAGAACAACAGTCTTTACTAATGTCATCACTCCAGCTGTATAATCTCTTCTGCTAATGTTGTTACAGCTTTTCAGAATCTACTCAAACAGCCACTGCTGTGAGTTTAGTCACAACTGGAACAATTTCGCTCTCCCCTCCCCGACAGGGGTCTACAGATATTTTTCATTATCACAACTGGGGAAGCGGCCAGTATTACTGACATCTAACTAGTAAATACCAGGGATGTTGTTAAACATTCTAGAAGGCACAGGACAGCCCCTGCAACGAAGAATTACCAGGCCCAAAATAGTGTTGAAGTTGGGGAAACCCTCATTTAGAGGAACAAGACCATAAACATTCACTGACCGTCTTTTCTGGAAAGGGGATTTGCAGCTGGAGGGAAATGAAGGCTCACATGAGGGATTTTTTCTTTTTAAGATGAAGACTTGACCATGTAGAAGGCAAGAGCCAACACAGAGAGATTCACATGGAGGAGAAAGAAGGACTATTGGAAAGACTAATGACCAGGTGAAGAACACAGGACGATCTTCGAGTATTAACATCTCTCCTCTGTGGCCAGAAGAAAAGGTGAAGGCATGAATACGTTTGAACGTGTGGAACTGGATGGCTGAAGGAGTCCAACATGACCCCTTCAATTTTGTCTTTGAAACAGAGAGTAAGACCATCTTCTAACTGAGTTGTGAAGCAAGGTGTCAGTGTGAAAGGAGGCATGAATAAGAAGGTAAAAGTCTGGAATATGCTGTAGGTTTTGGAAAAGGAACCTGCCTAGGGCAAGCAAAAATATCATACAGGGGTGCACTGGAACCCACACGTTTGTGGTGGTTCTAGGTCCATATTGTGTCTTTCCTTTAGCACCCAGCAGTCCAGATCCAGCATTAAGAATCTGCAGAATGGATGTGTCAGAAAGCAAGTATGTACTAAAACTTAAATGAACCAGACTGGGCCCTTTATGGTTTAGACCAGATTAAAAAAAAAAAAAAAAAAAAGAAATAGTACAAAGCTTCAATGGACTAAGAGTAAAAGGAGACGCAGAGGGACACGAAGTCTCAGTGACCTAAAAGGAAAGCTGTAAGAGAGCTGGAACCCCGGACGAACCAGGGGACAAGCTGCCATCCTGGACTTCAGTTCTTCGTATTTACAGAAGGTGAAGATGGTGTTAGATCTAGACACGGCTGTGATGGTGGTTTGCTGAAGTGAAGACCTGAAAAGCTTGTTAAAATTGAGGAGTTAAGGAACTTTGAGCCCAAGTTGTTTGTATTGACCACCTTTACAAAACAACGTCCTGAGTAACGTTCTCAAATATCTGGCTGTCCACTGGACATCCCAGCCAGGAGTCGCACAGTCACCATCAGGTCTAGCATGCAAAAGTCAAACTCTTGTTTCCCCCCAATTTCCCTCGTTACCCACGCCAAAGCTCCTGCCATGTCCTGTCAGTTCTACCTTCTGAAACCTTCTGGGATTTATCTTCTCCTTCCATCCCCCACCCCACCCACCTCCTCCCCTACTCCCCACCCCAGCCGCTAAACCCTCTGGCTTGACGGAAGCCCTCATCTTATATGAATTATTGCAATAATTCTCATATTGATCTCAGTGCAAACTTTTGCTGCCAAAGAGGTCTTTTAAAATAAGAAGCTGGTCATAATACAATGCTTCAAGCTTCTCAAGGCTCCCTTTTGTCCACGGGATAAATTCAAAAGTCAGAGTATAGGGCCCTACACTTGGCTCTCCCCAGCCTGTGTTTCCAACCATACATCGTGGTAAGTTCCGCCTTCGCCCTTCCACGCCGGCCACCCCGCAGCACTCAGGGGCCTCACAAGGGGCCTGCGGCTTTTCTTACAGTGTCACTCCTGCTGTGCCTCCTACTCAGCCCACTCCTGGATCACCTCCTCAAAACGAAAATACCGCCCCTGAAAGCCTCGCCGGCCTCGAGAAACGTTTCCGTGACTCCCCCTTGGGCCTCATGCAGGAATTAACCGCGGCTCCTGCAAAGAGCATGAAGCGATCACTGGTGAAAAGCCTTCTTCATCTGTCGCGTCTGGGTCTCTTTAAGAGCTGACTCCTAAGTGAGCATCACAGTGCTCACTCCAAACTCAGCCCCTAGCTGAGGCCCAGTGAATGACCGACAAATGAATGAACGTCTTCTCAGAAAGCGCAGGCACACTCAGCTCCCCGGGCGCTCGAGACTGGCAAAGGCCTTCCTCCCCAGGCTCGGTCAGTGGGCACAAGTGTCCCCACGGAGTCCCATGCCTCAGGAACACCGAGCAAGACCAGCAAGCCGCCGGCGCTGCACGGCAGTGTCAAGCGAAGAGGGAGCTCAGGAGGGGGCTGGTTTAGGAGGAAATGAGTTGACGTAAACAAGGAGGAGGGAGGCCAAGACTTCACACAAACTCAAAAATAGAGCTGAGCAGGTGACGGCAAGTTGGTCTCTTCAGACAATCTCGAAGCTCACAGCGTCACCCTTTAGCAAGGACTGGAGTTTATAAAGATGCTAATGGTTGACTTGCAAGGAGGCTATGATTTTAAGTGTGGGGACTATAGCACCGAAACATATATAATTAATATTTTTTTTAAAAAGATATGAATAAGATTTGTGACCAATGGGAAATCCAAGAAAATGTATGACAAATTTGATATCGAATCAGAATTGTAGCGTGAAGAGGCTGATGGTATCATTTGAACACAAGAAAGCCTGGAAGTCTGTGTGGGGCCCCTTCTCTCACACGCCGTGCAGGAGTGGGAGACAAAACAGGCGAGAGTGAATCCTTCAGGATCCGCTGGATACTTGACCCAAGAGAAGACACTTAGAGGGAGCTGAAGAGAAGAGGCCAAGAGAAGTCTGGAGGAAGGAGCTAAGTGAATTCCCAGGTTGTAAACACATACTTGCGTGCGAGCGCACACACACACACCCTGCCTTCCTCATCCTGGCCAGGGAGGAGCAGCTGAAGGCCCTCAGGCTCAGGCTCCTCCCTGCCTTCAAGATCCAAGGCCTTAAGGCTGATGGGACTTGCTGGTTACCCCCAGTAACCTCCTCAGGCCTCTCGATTTAAACACCACGGATCAGAGCACCACCTTGCTCAAAACCACCCAGTGGTTCTCATCTCACTCACAAATGCACAGTTCTCAGGCTGGCTCACAGGACTCAGGATTGGACCATGTGCTATCTCTCTGCTCTCATTTCCCAGCATTCTCTCTCTCTCTCTCTCTCTCTCTCTCTCTCTCTCCTTTTCCCCCTCCCTCCCCCATTTCTCTCTCCCCTCTGGCAATACTTTCTTTCCAAGTATTTTTCACCTTGGGGGCCTTTGCATGTCCCTCTTCTTAGAACACTTTGGTCTCAGATTTGTCCAAACCATTAAGATTCAGGATAAAATGGAATCCTTTATTTAGCAGTTTGAGAGGGGAAACATTTAAGACCCAGGGATCTGATAACCAGACAAGTTTTCATTAATGTGCAAAGGCAATGGAAAGACATTCTCTCACATGCATGAGCTGTGTATCTTAACCAAAGAAAATTACTCAAAATGCAGCAACTGAAAGACAGTAACAAAAACTAAGAATTTGGGTAATTCATTTGTCTGTCAAAAATGCAAACGATAAGAAGTAGAATGCCCACTGCCTCATGCAAACAAGATTAGAGCCATCTGCCCCCGCCCCCAAAAGGGAAAATTTGCAATGTTACAAAAAAGCTTGAAAATTATTTCTACTCTGTCAATTCTACTGATAGGAATGCATCCAAAATAAATATTTGAAATAGGGGCAAATATTTATACACAGTATGTGTTTCTCAGAATTATCTGAAATTTAAAAATCCTTACCTATACTAAAAAAAAGTATGGTAAGTTACGTTGCACACGTGAGTATGTACCACTCAGGCGCTCTGCCTTTTCATTCCCTGTGTCTAGCAAAACCTAACCCTGCGTCGTCTCTGCCAGCAGCTTTCCCTGTCTCTGCACTCAAGCAAGTAAGTGCTGCCTGCAGAGTCACACCTCAGGGTCAGCAAGAAGCACAATAAATTCATATTCACCAACTTCCAGCGTGTCCTCAGGGGTTGCTGGAAATTCTCCTCTAGTCAACACAAGCCTGTGTTTCCTCTGCTGGCTGGTCCATTCCTCGCCCAACCATGAAACCGTTCTCCCCAGGGCCTAGACGTTCTCTTTTCACTTTATTTTTTTTCTCCCTCAATATGAACCATATCCATGACGTGAATGAAATCTCTATGCCCGTGACTCTGGTTACACATCCTATAGCCAACTGCCTCCTCAAAATCTTCACTTGGATGTCTTAAATATACATTAAACTCACTGTATCCAAGGTTGAACTCATGACCTGCCCTCCTAAAGTTGGTCTTTTTCCAGTGTTTTCTACCTCAGCCCATAGAAAGCTCACCAGCCCATCACCATGTCTTTATTTACCTCTTAAACGCCCCTGAATCTGTTCAAGTTCTTCTACCCCAACTGCCACCACCTTAGACCAAGTCACTACCATTCCTTACTTAGCTTCAGTGAAAGTCTACCAGAAGTCCACCCCACGTGCCTTTTTTGCTCCTTCCTGTGTGCCCTCCACACTTCAGAAACATCATCTTTTCCAAATAGAAATCTGATTATGTCACCCCCACCTAACTCCCTTTAGATGTCACGGCTCTTCAAATAAGGATCAAACTCCTTAGCATGTCCTACATCCCTTGGCCATGCCCACCCTCCCCTAAATTCCTTCCAGTTCTTTGAACGCCCATGTTCCCTCCCAAGCCTCACCAGCTATTCACTGTCTGGACTGTGTCTCTCCCCTTCACCTAATTGATTCCTACTCATTCTTCAGACCTCAGCTTATGACCCTTCGTCCAAGAAGCCTTCCTCAACCTACCTGTCCACTCAGGCTCCTGTTCTCTCATAGACCAGTGGCCTTTCTTTTAGTGCCCTGATTTCAGTCTGTAATTATATATTCAAAACGTTACTTATTTGATTAATATGTTTTTCCCCCTACAGTGCAGCTCTGAGAGAGCAGAGACCTTGTTTCGTTTCCTGACCATTATATGCCCCGTTCTTAGTACAAGGCTTTGTATATAATATAAGAGCTATGGGTTTAGGAAGATAGACTTGGAAATCAAATTGCCTTGTTTGAATTTGAGGTCCATTAAACACAGTAGGAGCGCCAAACTTTTCCTGCTCTGCTGATGTCCCAACACTTTCTAGCAACCACCCATCCAGCGACCCTGCCGTCTACAGATTTTTCACATGGCATGATTCTACCGCTTGGACACTTGAACAGGGGCTTGATTCTTGAGCCAAAGAAAGCTAATTATAGCCCTGATGCAATCATCTGGGATCCAAGAGACTGACCTAATCATATACTCTCTGGGGACTCTGAACCAGGAAACATGGAAATTTGCCATTCAGCTCTTGAAGCTGGAACAGAACAATGATTATGGCAATCGCTGTTGCTTTAGAAGCTGGAGAGTCCACGTGGGCTACGTGAATGATAAAGTTAGAGGGGAACAGAGACAGAGCACAACAGAGCAAGCATCTGGGAAATGGCTGCATTATACAACAGCACAGTAAGTGTGCTCACCTACCCGCTCACCCTGATCAGGATCCCAGAAGCTCCCTGAGCTGAGAACCACACACTTGCTCTTGAGCTCTGCCCAGCCTTACCGTATTTGCTGCTAGAATCCCCATGAGATCCTCCTTACTCTTTGCTATGAAACTAAAATTAAACTCCATTTATTTGCAGTCAAAGAACCAAACAAAAATAGGCACACCAATTTCAACATGTCATAGAATTCTCTTGCCCACATTCAGCAGATAGACAGTTCTCTCTAATGTCTCTTAATTGCTCCAACTAACCTTCTGACATGCTTTGCTGTGAATCCTCCTTTGCAAAACGTAAAAATCTATTTCCTCCTTCTCTCAGTCTAGCTAAGACTTCCAAACCTTAGTCATTCACTCTTTAAAAACAGTCTTCTTTTCAAGTTTTGAAAGCAAATTATATAATTAGTACCTCTCCACTGGACGGGGGGACCATATCCCCAGACAGGCTCTGTCACCCATACTTCTAAACCTCACAGACCTGGCTACAGAGAAAACGCAGAAAAAGGCACTTTTCCAATAACAAAGTAATCAAAGTTCCCAACTTCTACCCTGGGATAGTCTACAATTCAAACTGCAAAATTCCATTTTAAAATTTATTCAGACCAGACAAGAATGCAGAGCATGAAACTAGAAAAAAAGATATTCAAAGATTTTTTGAAAGCTGTTTATGGTTTGAAAAACCAATTATGAGATCTTTGGTCTTCTATTTTTTTTTTTTTTATTCTGACAGGAAATTAAAATTTGAGTGGCCAGATTCATGATGAGAACTGCAGAAAGAATGTCAGTTTTTGGAGCTTCTGCCTTGGTTTCCAAATGATCCCCAGTGTGGTTTTAAATAAAGCTTCTCAAAAGCCTAACACCCCTCATTTCTCTCCATTTATCTTTGTTCTTCCTTATTTATATTAAATATCACTGTTTCAAGGGATATTCAACATTCTTGAATGTTTTTCTTCACCTTCATTTAAGTCACCGCTATTTCACCCACTCGTTTCTTTTAGGCGTTTCATGTGGCTTCATCTACACTTAACAGCAGAACAGAGGAGAGAATAAGAGAACCGGGCTTAAAGGCTGGGGACGGGTGTCAAATCCACTTCGTCCACACAACCCCTCCGTACAAGTCATGCTAATATCTGGGCCTGTTCTTCGCGTATAAACAGAGTAAGATCCATCCCGCTGACCTGTACAGGTCAAATGAGGAGTGTGCACAGCACTTGGGAAACTAAAAATAAGGTGCGACACCCACACGCAGCCCACGGTCTGAAGCAGGCAGGTCATAGTTACTACTTTTCTCTCAACAGGAAGGTTTAGTTAGGATCAGCCAATATGTTGTCTTCCACATTTTCCATTCCTTTGCTTCATCTAAGCTCTACCAGACAAGGACAAAGGCGTTTTTGTTTGCTGCAAATACGTTAGCAAACTGATACCAGGACGTCCAGCTTCAAGACGGTAAAACTGCAGACATTTAGCCGTCTCCCTCTCCCCTGCCGAATTCTAGAAATGATAAGAAGATAGTTTTGAAAATAATAAATAGCCACTTAAAAATAAGAAGGTAAATTCTCACAGGAACAGAAACTGTGTGTAGACAGTGTCAAGTGAAGGAGGAAACATCAACCCAGGACGAATAAGAAGTCCCTCCTTCAGAAGCAGGCAGACGTTGCGAACTCACCCCGCCCACCCTCACCCCCGCGGCCACACGCCACCTCCCACCCCTACGCCTCCCTTCCCGGAACCCCACACGCCCGGAGCCTGGGAGGAGCACTGCTCCGCATGGAGAAAGGAAGACGAGGCCCTGAGGGGCTGGCAGCTCCAGGGAGGGATGAGGTGCTGTCAGAACGCACTGTTCCCGCTGGAACACTCCAGCTGTCTCTGCTCTCTGCTCACGCTGACCAGTGCCATCTCCTGTAAGAACTTCCTCTTCTCCCTTCATGTGAGCTGCGAAGAAAGCTGCCATTCTTTCCGGGAATCTCAAGTGTCCCAAATTAAATAAGCTGAAAGTTGAAAATGAAATTACCTGATAATCGCTGAGTGCCAACATCATTAGAGATAACAGATCCAAATGTTTATAACAGGAAATAAAGCTGACAGGATAGGATTCTAAAACAACTAGTATATTAATACCTTCAAACTTAGACACGTGAGAGGTTGCTTGTACAAAACAAGAATAAAAACCAATTTTAAACTTGGAAATATTGACTCATATAAGCTTTTTGGATTGAAATTTGGCAATATTTATCCAGTCAGTAAAAGTATGCAAAATGCTGATCCAGCAATTAACACTTCAAGAAATCTTTCCCAAGGAGTAATTAATGGTATGTACAAAGATCAGCTACAATGGCATTCATTGAAGCGTTTTTATTGTGACAAGAAGTTTGAAATATCCTACCTGTCAAAAAATATAAGACTGCTTGAATATATACAGTATCAATGTGACACAGTCATTAGAAATAGTGACACAGGAAAATACTTTAAACCACAGGGAAATGTTTATAATAAAAACCTGAAGAGGCATGTTATGAAATATGCATATATGAGTAATACACTAATGTATAAGTAATAGTAATAATACTAACACATTAACATATGTGAATATTTCATTTTTGAAAAAAACTCTATATGTGCATGTGTACACATGCATTCACAGACTTCAAAAACTGGAAGATCAGGAAGAAACTAACCAGTATGTTTATGGTGTGTTTCCCTGCCATCGCCCTGCAAGGTCAGATTATGTGTAATGTTGCTTTTCTTCTTTTTATTTATCTCTATTTTCCAAATAATCCACAGTGAAAAGAAATTTTTTAATGTTTTTCCAGGAATGATGAAACTTACATTATCCTAATTCTGATTACCAGTCTGCAAATCTTCAGAAGATTAATTTGGGAATAGGAGCAACAGGAGATAGACCTCTCCTGTACTGGGTTAAAAGACAGAAAACACAACTTTCCAAACTCAATAAAATTTTCCCAGAGTTAAAAATATTTCAAGGATTTCAAGAAAGCTATCTCAACATTTGTGCTGATCCTAAGATTTTTCTCAGAAGTTTGGAAACTCTCCCACGTATCTGGCCCATGAGGTATCAAAGCAGGAATGTAATAAATATTTTTTCAAGTTCTGTGCTGGTTCAGCTCACACATTTCAACAATGAGGGTGGGAGCTGACATCATCCCCAAGGAGGTTAAAATTGGTTTGGGGGGGAGGGAAAAAATCTTAGATATTATAATGGTTTGTGCCCCCAAAACCCAATCCTACCTGACAATATAAACACATATACAGTATATCTCTGGTACTAAAATGTAATGGAGTGGGGGTAGGGGGTAGCTATTAGGTCTAAAAAGCTCTAAAATGGTCCTGGAGGTGAGGGAGACAACAATGAAAAAAAGAAGAAATACTGGTTCAGCTACATGAACATAAAACCCAAATTCTTTTTTTCTTGTATCCTCTGTCTTGGTTTTGTTGCTTACAGCCTCAGAATTCACTTTTATTTTTTAAAAATTATACATGTGTACACACATACATGTACACAAGTTCCTCTGTGTTAGAAAGCTCTATCAATTGATTCTTTAGTAACTTGCTTCTATATTGAAATTTCTAGACCAAAAAGAATATTTTATAAAGTGCTATTTTTTTTCTAAGCATTGTGCTGCTTTTTGTTTTCAAATATAATTATTTAAAGCTTTGAAGAAGTGCCTACTTTTAGCTATTAACATTACCCCAAGATTTTAGACACAGGTTTTTTTATTTGACTCTGGAGTCATTCACATCATTATGACTCCTGCAATAAAGCACAGGTTAGGGGCTAAAAATATGTAACTATTTTTATTAATTACTGAATCTTTTATAATATGAAAAATTAATTATGATAGATTAATTAATTACAATATTGAGTGTATGCATTATAATATTATGTTCATGCTTGTCCCTTTATAGTCTCATAATAGCTGCTAATTCTCAATCAAGTCCAGGGAACAAATGGAAGACCAAGAAGCAAAAGGTAAAAGAGGTTAGTGGGAACCAGGTAAGTCTGTCCAATTTTACTGGCAAAATAAAAGCTTTCCTAGAAATCCCACCCAAAAGATCTCTACTTAGTTTTCTGTGGCAAGAATTTGACACATGGCCACTCCCCATGGGAATTAGTTCAGGACAGGTTTGACTTTAGTTTTCCAAAGCAAGCTAGAGTCTGCAGGAGCACAGGGGCTAGGCAGGTGGGGGAACAGGATTCAGAGCTCAGCCCCTTCTCTGGCTAGTCCACCTCAGCCATGCCTTCCACAATAATTAAAAGAACATACAATCTTGACAAACAGGAACCATATACGATAATCTGACATGGTATGTTTCTAAAAGTACCCTAGTAATTAAGTTTATTGTGGCTTTGAAGCAATCTAAGTTTCAATTTCAGCTCTGCTACATGATGTTGGGAAAAGTACATCAATCTGTTCCCAAAGCTCAGTTTTCTCATCTGTAAAATAGTAACAGTAATAATACTTAGCTCACAGGGCTATCATGAGGATTAAATAAGATGATGCTTCTATGGTGATTAGCACAAAACCAACCACATACCTTTCAAAGAATATAAATTATTATTTGTTTTTATATAGCAAATTTTACACAACCCCCCTTGGCAAATTACTGTTTCCAGCAAGCATCTGTGACCTAGGGAGATGGAACTCTCACAATATATCCCTCCTGTGATGGCCTTTGCCCATCCCTGATGGTTCTTCCCTAATTATCAGGCTCCATTCCATGTAATTTTCTTGCCAGAATTTCCCAAAGGAAAGCTGAACTGATTCTAACAAAAGAAAGAACTATGTGCCTTCTGTGTCTAGTTCTCTGACATCTCTGGCTAATTGTCTTCTTGACAGAGAAGCGATTCCCACCCCTGTTATGTTCTAGAACCTTCTGTCTTAACTGTCATTAATCACTAGACTTATCTCATCATACTTTCTCTGCACACTACAGTGTGATTTTTTGCATATTGGCACTTAGAGGAAAAAGCAAGAGAAAGCTAAATTTTTAGAGTAGCAAGCAGCTTTCCATAAATTTATTTGATCCGAACCTCACAAAAAGCCTAGGAACAAGGAGACAATTGACCTTTCTCCTCATACCCTCGCTGCTGACTAGAAATAAAATGTTCTGAAACGTCATGCAATTTTATACTGAAAGCTTTGACATTCTTTTGGGATACCTTCTTAGTCAGGACCTGAGTTTTTATTTTTGTTTTGCCTTGTCTTTTAACATATTCTCAATTTTATTCCAAGAATTTTAAGTGGTTAATAATAGGAGATTTACACAGTAATGCCAATAAAGTTAAGAGTTCAAAAATACAGAATAACATGATTCGAAAATTGTAATGTCTTAATTTTGTTCTGAACCTCTTGGCATCGAAGGCTAAAAGAATATTAAAGGGTTTCTATCATTTTAATTATCTTTTAAGATTAAAAAGGAAATAGAACTTTAATAGAAATGTAATGCAGCTGTTAAACAGAGATTTACCTTAGAGCATTCTTGGAAGACTCAGGAATGCAGAGTCCTCTGGAGGACAGATGGTGCAGGAAGGCAGTATCTGACCAAGCAAATAGAGTGGAAGCTGGAGGAGGCAGCGACAAGATGGAGGTAAGTCCTCACACCAAATAGAATATTCTTGGGACCTTCCCAATGTTTGTGACTTATGGACACTTGATAATGAGTAGGGAAATGAAACAATGGCTAAGATCATGCCATTCAGTCATTTATTCATTCACAAATATATATTCCATGTTTACCATTCGCCTACCACTACTCTAAGCAATAAGAATATAACAATGAATAAACAGGCAAGTGTCCTGCTCTCATGGGAACTACATCCATTGGGAATAAAAGAATGGAGGGCAAATGAAGACAAACAATAAACATATAAACAAATAAATAAGTAAACATATTTATAGCAATTGTAAGTGCCATAAAGAAAAGTTTTTAAATCGCTGTAACAGAATAATGCAGTGGCTACTTTTTTGGGTGGTCAATGAAGGCTTTTCTGAAGAGTTGATAGTTGAGCTGTGTATGATACAAAAGAGCCAGCAATGGAGAAACCATAGGAAAGACTATTTCCTCAGAAAGGCAAGAAACAAGGAGACTACACTGCCTCTGACGTGGAGAGCCAGACCTAGTACCTGTGCATCACTGAGAGGGTGGTTTGACTGAGCCAGAGTCAGAGTGCTTTGGGAGCTCCCAGTCTGACACCTGCAGAGGAGTCCTAGGGCTGAGCAGAGGTGAGTGTTCATTAAAGAAAAGGAAATGTATTGGTTACTGAGGAAGATAAGCAAGTTTTTCAGATGAAGCCACTCTTAATTTTCTCTGTTGTCCTTATCAAAAATGTCCAATTCCAGTAATGGAAAACAAAGTAATTCAGACAAAACTTCCCATTACATTTTACATAAGTAAAAATATATACATTTTAAAGCCTGGGGATTTTGGGGTTTTTTTTTTTTTTTTGGCATTTTGCATTCTTTTTTTTATTGAAGTATAGTCAGTTCACAATGTTGTGTCAATTTCTGGTGCACAGCATAATGTCCCAGTCATCCATATACATACATATATTCCCTTTCATATTCTTTTTCATTATAGGTGACTACAAGATATTGAACATAGTTCCCTGTGCTGTACAGTATAAGCTTGTTGTTTATCTGTTTTATATATAGTAGTTAGTATCTGTTTATGTAAGTAAAAATATATTTAAAATCATCTTAAAGGCATCAAAGAGCTAATGAGACCATCAGGAATGACCAAGGCAAAATCTAAGAACAGAAAGATATCCAGAGAAATGAGCCCCAAATTTAAAACCACTGAAGCATGTTGTCTGAGCTGAAGGTAAACACAGGGTCCCAAAAGGAAGATTGGAGACACAGGAAAAAATGAGTAACAACAAAAATGTTAAACCTGCAGAGAAATCCAACTGAATAATATCTGTGTAGAATAACAATAAAACCTTTTACAATACAAAAAGAACTGTAATACATGCCAAATATCAAAGAGTGGAGCTGCATAAATAGATGAAAAGTGTCGTAAAGTTCTTGCATCGCCTAAAATGGAGAGTAAAAGCACTAATTAAAAATACAGTCCCATAAAGCAAGTGGGATTTTTTTAATTATAAGGTAGTCAATTAAAGGAACAAGTTGTACAAAAATTCCCTACACAGATTTTAAAAATGGATTAATAAAAATATCCAATCACTTCAGAAGAAAGGAAAAAAAGAGAGAAAAAGGAATACAGAATTCGTGGAACAAATTATATACAGGAATATATGGATTTAGCCCCCAATAAATCAGCAATTACATTAAATTTAGATGAACTAAATGCTGGAAGTTAAAGACAAAGATGACCACACTGGATTTAGAAAAAGGAAGAGACATATACTACTTACATGAAATGTATCTAAATCCTAAGGTTATATAAAAAGTTGAAAGTAAGGAATGAAAATTGATATATCCTGCAAATATCAATTAAAATAGAGCTGATATAGCTAAACTAATGTAAGAAAACTCAACTTAAAAACAAAAAGCATTAGCCATATTCAGAATATAGGGGCATGGGGCCAAGACATCAAAATTTTAACAAGCACCACTGCTGATTCCTATTGCACTCTAAAATCTATTTGATAAAGATATAATTTACAAGGATTATGGCCTGGAAAACCACGGAGGAATAAATAGTGAATCCCTAAAGCCAGGATTTGATAGAGCTCTACCTTGTTGGCGGGGGAATGGGGAGGGCAGCTGAAAGGGAGCATCATCTAAATGAAAATCAACACCCGAGCAGGCTGCACAAGAGCTGCATTACTGGATTTCAATCAGAGCCTTTCTTTAACATTTTTCTCATTTTTATTAGGTTCACTCCTTGAAAAATACTGGCCCTCGTTTTGAAATCATTTAAACTCCACTTTATCACAAAGCAGAAATGATAGCAGTTCTGACTCTGACTTTTACGAGCAAATGACTCTAACCTCCCTTCCTCTCAACAAGTGAAGGGGATGCAGCTTAAATTTCGGAATCCCCATTCTGAGGATAAGCAGCAGCACTTTTATCTCTTGAATCACTTTCTTTACGTACTTGACTAGAAGAAAACACTTCCCAAGGCTAACCACGATAGCTAGACCCTGTGCGCCAACCACCATAAACGTGGAACAGGGCTCCCTGAAGCACCTACAGGCGTCCAGCACCAGCCTGTCTTCACCTCCAGAGCACACACAGCGGGAGAAAATCAGAACCCAGATCACAGCTAAACGGGGAAAAACACTTACACCCCTCAACTTAAACATGTTTAAGCCCTCAATTTTTGAACCAGACTTTTAACAAAACCCTCATTGCATCCAGGGTAATATTTTACGGATTTTCTCTCTTTTTCATTTCAAAATGTCTATCTTATGGAATTTTAGAATTCGAATGGCAAAAGAAGCAATCACATATAATTCAACACCCTTCTCCTTGCCACCCCACACCCCCATATAAGAAACAGCAGAAAACATGATCTCATTCTCGTAAAAGCAGTGACAGGCGAAGAAGTCAAGTTTTGGAACTCACTGATTCTGTATTAGCTAAGCTTGCATCACTTATATAAAACCACAGGGCCCACAAGGGGTTTTCATTAGGCAAGCATTGGCTTGTATCCCATTTTTTTAAAGGTCAGTGAATGTTGGTTTAAATGTATATCTCCTAATAAATTGAGCCACTGAAGGCAGCACAGACAACCAAAGAAAAATACACTACTTTCAAATTATCAAATTTTAGAGAGGATGTAATGAGCCTCAAGGATAGGGTATAGTTTTCCTTAATATTCAACAGAGGCAAAAAATAAATAAACTATAGATATGGAAGAAGAACAAAGCGGATCTCTAATGCTACTATCCAAGAGAGGAAGAAAGGTAATGGGATGGAGGTGAACAACTGGGATTTCTCATGGCTAATGGAGCAAAGGGGATACTTCCAACCAAATCACTAGACTTCCAACCAAATCACCTTATACTTTAGGCTATTTCTTAATCATCTTCCAAAAGACTTTCAAAAGTCTTGATAGAAATTTTGGTACAAGGAAAATATCACAAATTCATTTTCCCAAGTTCCTTTCCCACAACTGTATTGGGCTTTGACCACTCAAGGACATTTTTGGTCATGGACATGTTGAAACTGTATATAACCATTCTCCAAGTGTTCAGTCAATTTCACAGAAATATTTATCTTAATCCCAAGCTAAATGGCCATGCTGTGTGTATGTGCACATGCTTGTGTGTAACTGCTCATATATGGAAACCATTCGACTGAAAGCAGGTGAGCTCACTTGGAAATGATGAGAATCATTCAAAAATAAAAATGGCTTTCACCACTTGACTTTGGATTAAGCACAAAAAAAGTAAAATAACAAAAAGCTCTGGGAACGTTTGTGTAATACTTAGGCTTTATAAATTAAGACAAATATGAAGCCAAGATTGACACTAAGCCAGGGTCTATATGCTACATATCAGGCAAGTGTCTGGAACCAAGCACATAGCGAGATGTGCTTACACTGGCATGGATCAAAATCAATCAGCATTGGCTATAAATAGAGAAACCATTTTAAATTAAAAGTATTCAAGACAAGAAAGGACATCAAGATAAGTAGTAAGCGACAAGTTGAGTAAAGGGTCTAAGAAAAGGGGAATTCAGGAAAAAGGGGTCTCAGTTGCAGAGGAATCTGGTGTGACAATCAGAAACCAAGTGAGCCAAGATTTAAGGAGAAAGGATGAGACAGAAATAAACAGAATCAAATACAGGGAAAGAAGGCTTCCTTCAGGGAGACTATTGGTACTGTTTTGCTGATTAACCAAGGTCGACCAGAAGAATGTAAACAGATCTGTAGAGGAAAATAACCTGAAATACTGTGCTGTTGACAGAGTGCATCCCCCTTGCAACTCATGCGTACAGAACAGTGGTTACCCTGCAAATTACAAGTTAGTATCATTCAGGTGCTCTCGTGACTTTGAAAGCCTGCAAAGACATCCCTGCATTTGGGATGGATTCAATAGCTCAGACCAAACTTTAGGATGAAAAGAAAATAACATTTAACACCAATTACGTACCAAGCATTAGTAAAGGATTTATATGCATTATCTCATTTAATTATTTGTTCACTCTGTATTTGCTAAGCACCAACTGTCAGATACTTTTCCAACAATGTTATGATGCAGGTGTTATTAATATCCTCAACTTACAGAAAGAAAGAGAGAGACACAGAGTAACTGAGTTATGTGCTCAAGGTCACACAACTGATGAATTGCGAATCCAGGCGTATTTAATTTTTGTTTGGGAACAGTGGATTCAATTCTTCTCTTCATTTAAATGATTTGTACTCCTGGGAAAGTCGCTTACATTTTTTTCTCTCCTGTGTTTCTCATACTGCATAAGGGAAAGTGCTTACACTATTCTCAAATTTGATTTATGATAACTCTGACGTTTCTTGAAGGGAAAAAGGGGACATTGATGAAATGGACTAGTTGCTGTAACTATTAACCCCCATGAATAGTCCAAACATAATTTTTCTCATGACAAGGCCATTGCAAGAGGCTTTTTCTCTGGATTTTTTTTTCTTATAAAAACACCAGGATGTGTGTACAAATCTTAAGGGTATACAAGTACTTAAGATCCCTAACTCTGACACAGAATCTTTTTATGGAGAGCACAGATTCAAATGAATGTTAACATGAACTTGAAAATGAAAAAGGAGCAGCTTTGGAAAATACTGCATTGGCTGACTGATCATCTTTTAAGCTCATTCCTTCAATGCCTACTCTCCACAAAGCACTTTCTCACAAGTTGTCACATTTACGTGTCCTTGTAAATGTTTTAGATGAACGTGAGTTTCACTTCTAGAGCCAATGTAAATAAAAAAAAACTTCATAAAGACAAAACTTTTAGAAACAATTAATTAGATTATATGGTAAAAGAGTTGGCCTTGCTAAAGTTTCTCCAAAATAAAATTAAGTGTTTAAAGTCACATGCTTAAAACCTCTCCAGTGTTTTAATTGGCTGATGAACACATGTTTAAGAAGTGATATCAGTGGCATATATGCACCAAGTACACCCACAGAGTAGCTGAAGGGGATTAAGTGACATATAAAATTCAGCTTCCAACTTTATAGGAATTCCCTGTGTTCACATACCAAAGTCCTAGTTTCTATGTATTTTCCAGAGCACATATGAATTCTATTGTTCAAGGGATGTTCCTTGGGTATCATTTTAGTCAAGACAACAGGGAGATCCTCAAAACCCAAACTCTCACTGAAACGAAAGCAATGTCTCATTTATTTATGTAGCACATCAGGGGCTACTCCTGCCTGTCACTCCTGAGACAAGAAAAGACTCCTCAGTACTTTTTTTTCTCTCAGAGGCATGGTTCCGAGACAGGCTTGCAGCAAAAATCTTGAGTGTTAAGTCCAAGCTCTACCACACTCTTATATATACTTCAGACCAGTGGTGGTTCTCCAAGTGTGGTCCACAGACTTGCAGAACAGCATCATCTAAGAACTTAAAAGAAATGCAAATTCTTGGGCTCTCCAACCTACTGAGTCAGAAACTCTAAGGGGTAGGGACCAGCCATCGGGATTTTAACCATCCCTGCAGGTGATTTTCATGCACATTCAAGTTTGAGGGCAACTGCTGTAAAGTAAATTACTTCCTTGGAGCTTCAAGAACCTCAGCTCCAAACAGGGGATAAGGAGACCAAATCTGCCTTCTTTAAAGGGCTTTTTCAATATCAAATATATTTGATATTATGCAAAACTGCTTGCAAATCTACAAATTACTAGATAATTGCAAAGCACAGCTTCGGAAAGATAACTTTTAATGCCATTTTTCAACCTGAAAAGTAGTGACAGTACTTCAGGCGGTCAGACAGACTGATAATGGAAGCTTCTGATCAAAGGTGTTACAGAAGCGTGAAGTCTTCTGCTAGGTCTGAAAACGTTTCACATATGATATCTTGTTAGAAGCGTCACATCAAAGACAAACATCATTACGTCCCCTGGTGATGATCTTTTTACTCACTTTCGTCAGGTCAACTGTTTTCTTGAAATGATTGCAGTTTGAAAAATAACCAAAGGAACCAGAGAAAGATCTTTGCTTAAAGACAAATTTTGTTTTTAAATAATTGTTTCAAGGTAACTGGAAAAAGTAAAAGTAATTTACTTTTCTCCCTGTTGAAAAGGCTGAATCATAACTACTTCAGACTGAGTTTTCTACACTTTCTTTTAGAATCTAGAGAGAGGCTAGTAACCATTCCTCCTAGAAATCCCACTATAGTATCTTAGTCCAAAGCCCTCCTGCAGCAGTAACAATATGAGGCTCTTCCCCCTCATCATCAAAACTTACGAAGGCAGCTGGTTACTTTCCCCCTTCATATTTTGAACTCAGCAATGAAGTTACCTCCTACCTGCCCTCCTCTTTCCAAGCTAATTAGTGCCACTTTCTTTAACTTTTCTAATTTTAAGTTTCTGTCTTTATATTTTTCTCATGAGCTCTCCAAGGCCCACTTAATTTCTAGAGCTTTCTTCAAACATGAATTCCAAAGTTCTTACAGGACAACACCAGTATTTGTTTACTTGCCTCCCCAGAGTTCCCTAAGGATAGGAATTCTTCAAATCTTCATGCCCAACACCTAGAAGAGAGCTTAGCTTAGCTGAACTGAATCGCCATCTAAGCCTCACATTGGAGAGTTACAGCTCCCACACAGAGAGGCGCTGAACAGAGAGCTAAATAAAGCTCACCGTTCTACCCAAATATGACGAGCTGAACAGTGTCCATCCACCGAGAACCTGAGAATGTGACCTTACTTAGAAAGAATCTTTACAGATGTAATTAGCTAAAATGAGGATATACTAGATAGGGTGGGCCCTAATCCAAGGGCTGGTGTCCTCACAAGAAAACACCCATATTATTTTAAGGCCCATTACAGCAGGACTGGGAAACGTTTTAAGCACATATATAAAAATAAGGTACTTGAAGAAAAAAAATCCAGCAATAAACACGCTCTGGGAGGTAAACCTAAAGGCACTTTTGTGCTTTCTGTATTTATTTATTTTCTGGATTTTCTACAGTAAATTAGAATCATCATCATCAATCTATCATCAGAAAAATGTATTTACAAAAAGACATCTGAAGACAAGAGAGCAAAAGGGGAGGAACAGTTACCTTTAAAAAAAAGATTAACAATCCCTGTTCATCCAAGAAGCACGAGGCACTTTGTAAGCTATTAAAACAAATCATTTTGACATCGTCTTAGATACAAATTGGATATAAAATAACTTTATCTGAGGCACTGGGAATTTCCTCAAATTGTGGAATGATATATCAGATCGAGGAATTAGCTCCAGAGTTTGTTTTCTCTTCACTGGCTTTCCTACTGGCAATGACACCTTTTACATAATTAGACGGAATTTCTTTAAAAAGAAAATTCATACTAGGAAATGAAACATCATGAAACCAATCCAGACATAATACAATGTGAAAAAATGCTTTAACAGACTTTTCTAAAAAACACACATGTAGAGGTTCTGGAATGGAGACTTTTATTATTATTATTATGGTTGGTTTTTTTTGCTGTTTGAAATTTTAAGAAGAATGTGCGATTTGTACAGCTTTCAAAAAGAGTTTTATGTTTAAATGAAGAAAAAAGAGAGGAGAAAAAAATTTAAAATCCCACTGTACTAGATCTGACTAAACGGTAATAAAAGAATAATACATTTCTAAAAGAGCTAATTCGCTGTGATCATGACAGAAACTCTTTTGATTGAACACCTATGAATAATTATAACAGTCCCATTATCTTACTGCAGATCTCCATTTAATGTACTTTCTTATACAAAAATCCTGGTGAAAATTCAATTTCGAATATTTAAAAGCTATGTGAATAAAAAGTATACTTCTGTGAAATAACTACATTTTTCAAACAATATACCAAGTTTCAGGTCATAAAATAGCAAACAGTCTTAAACAAAGCCCTATTTTAAAAACAAAATAGCTGTGAGGAGGTAAAATAAGACCCTTCGACAGAACACATCTTCACATCTTTAAGACCACACTTCAGGGCAACAGGTACGTGGAGCTTTCTCTTGCTCTCCTCTGCTTTTATGCATGTTTGAATATTTTTATAGGAAAAATAAGGTTTTAAAACATGTACTTCACAAGGTCAATTCTTCCTGTTAACGCCGGTAGGCAGTGGATGATCACCATAGTTATGTGTTACCAGCAGCAGTTCACTATTGGTGTATATTACACATACTATGTATAATCCTAAGAGGTTTCATCCCTTGAACAACAACTGTGTACAAAATGCTTTAAAATCATCATCTACCTTAACAGTCTTCTTGAAGTTAGTGGTATTAATACACCCAGTTTACAAATGAAACAGCAACTCGGAGATTACAAAGTTAGCAGACAGAAAACCAGGCCTTTACACTCACGTGTATACGACCCCAAGTCTGTGTTCTTCATTTCTATACTATTCTGCTTCCTAAAAAGCGTGGCCTGTTTTTAAAGTTCACTGTTATTACTTTGAAACTTACTCTCTTTCGCTGATAATCACAGCATGACCTAAGATCAGTCATTTATCCTGTGTTCACCATTTACCCCATTAGTTGCGCCATTTATCAAATGTGGAAATTTTACTAATTTGAACCAGTTGGACCAAAGCTCAGACGAGTCCACAGAATATCTTATATCAGTTTTTCTGAAATTTCTGAAATAGGTGCTACCAAGGTGAAACTAACTCAGATTCTGTCAAAATTACTCCAAATTAATGGGATCTAAATAATAGTGTTTTATCAAAACTGTAAGTACAGAATCACTGTAGAAGGGACAGTGAATTCATGATACTACTAAGGCAAATACTGGATGTAGCTTAAGAACATTATTTTTTATTTATTTGTCTAACAAATATTTATTCAATTGAAATTCAAGACAATGCGGGTATGGAGGCGAAAAGAGTACTCCTTTTCTTTGCAAGCTTACAGCCTAACGGGAAGACACACGTGAAAAGGATTACTCTACTAGGTGGTGTTATAACAGAAAAGAACCAATCTGACTCCATATGAGGTCTGTTCCTTTGGCTTTAACCCTGTGCCCTGTTTTCTAGGCTTAGTCTTGCTGGCGCTGCACCTTTTGTGAAACAATGTTGCCTTTAGCCTGAAATATACAGGAGAGCCTATTCTCAGGGCTCTGACCTTTAAGGATATTAACACTTTTGCTCTCAAAGAAAGACAGCAAGTTGCAGAATAGAAAATCATGTTTGTTTTGTTAGAGGTCTTACAGGGGCATGATGACCTGACCCAAGTGGACAGCTACAAGAACAAAGAATTCCTATGTCAAGAAGTTTGCAACAACCAACAACACCCCTCCCATTTTTAGTATAAAAGGAGCATGAATTCTGACTTAAGTACAATGGTTCTCCAAAACATTAGTCTGCCATCCTCATCATCTGCCGGCTTTCCAAATAAAGTCACTATTCCTTGCCCCAACACCTAATCTCCCGATTTACTGGCCTGTCGTGCGGCGAGCAGAACGAGTTTGGACTCGGTAACAGTATGTACAAACTGCAATGGTACCAGAGAAGAAGAGGCACCAGAAGTTTGCTCTGGGCATCAGAGATGGCATCATAGGGCAGAAAAGAACTGAACTAAGACTTGCAGGATGAAAAAAATCTTGGAGCATTGCCAGTCAGTATTAACATCCAATTCTTATTAAACATTCAAAACTATATTTTTGGAAAACAGTGTCACAATTTCTTTAAAAAAAAAATTAAAACATGCAGTTACCATATGACCCAGCAGAACTGCTGGGTATTTGCCCAAAAGAAGTGAAAGCAGGGACTTGAACAGGTACTCGTACCCCCATGTTCACAGCAGCATTATTCTCAATAGCCAAAAAGAGGAAGCAACCCAAGTGTCCGTGGACAAATGAATGAATAAGCAAAATGCGGCATATACATACAATGGAATATTATTCAGCCATAAAAAGAGGGAAATTCTGACAAAGGCCATAACATAAATGAACTCTGAGGACATAATGCTAAGTGAAATAAGCCAGTCACCAAAGGACAAATACTGTATTATTCTATTTATGTGAGGTTCCTAAAGTACTCAAATTCTTAGAGACAGGAAGTAAAATGGTAGTTGCCAGGGGTTAGAGGGAGGAGGAATGGGGAGTTACAGTCTTTATTGGGCAGAGTTTCAGTTGAAAAGATGGAAAACTTCTGGAGACAGGTGGTGAAGACCGTTGTGCCACAACATGACGATACATGGTACCACAGAACTGCACACTTAAAAACGGTTAAAATCATTAACTTTATGCTACGAATAACTTATGACAATAAAAAGCTGTATACATTTTTTTCTAAAACACAGACATTACACTCATTTTTCCTATTTGAGTCATCTTCAGTGTAAAACATAGCTCAAGGGGTAAAAAAAGAAAAGAAAAAGGAATGAAATCTCAATTTGGTGTTGATCAATCAGAAAAAGTAATTAATGGATCAGCAGCTATTTATTGAAAACCTTCTGGATTGATGGGCTTCTGATCAATACCTTGCACATGGAAACATTTGCTCCGCTATAAAAATGCAATATAAAAAACTGCCATTTCTTTCCCAAGGCCAACTGCTTCCCAGTTAGGTGAAATAAAGCAAAGTCAAAATTCATTTCCAAATTTTTTTAAAAAATGCATTCTTCATTGTTTATGGCTTAAAAACAACCAGTAGAAATGTCTCCTTTGAGTTAATTGCAAGGGATATAAATTTATGCTCTTGAAAGTAATATTTTCAAAGACTGAGGTGACCAAAAGCAGTACATGATTTAAAAAAAACAGTTAGAACTAATATATTAAAATATATATAATAGCAATCTGAGTTCACTCAGTTCAAACAAGTTCAGCAGGCACAGGACACAAAGGAAGGACTGGAAAAGAAACAGTTTTGAAATTCCAGAACAAAGCAAATCTTTGAGCCATTTGTAAAGTCAAGGTTCCAATTACTATAGGTCTTACTGGCTGCCTATTTTTCTCTTTTCAATAGCATAAACAAAATTATTTTTCAATTATAATAGAAGTTGGCTTTACTTACTCCTGGTGGAAATATTTGAATAACATTTCCAGCTATGTCTAGGATTTTTAGGTTTAGAAGATCACAAAGTCCCTGTGTCAGGAGACAAAAGAGAGAGAGAGAGCTTTTTAAAACTCTGTATGTAGAATTATAAATACTTCTTGTAAGTTTGAATTTTATGGGGTTGACCACCTTTCCCAAATACCTGATCAGTTCTTCAGTACATCTCCTCAAGGAGATCACTGTGCCTGGATCACCGGATCCTTCGACCTCTCCATTCCCCCTGACCACTCCAGGGCAACGTAACATGGTGGCCGAGAGTCAGACTGTTCGTAGTAAATATCTGCACGTTCAAATTCACCACTGACACTATGCATCTATGGGCAAATTTCTTTTTTGGTTTTTGGGGGCTTTTTTGGTTTTAAATTTTATTTATTTTTGTAAGTTCTTATTCTTTCCCCAGAGCATGCCTGCACTGAAGACGGGTTTGTTTTGTGCCATGGGGTCTTACTTTAAATTCTCCCTCTGTTATTGGAGACTTGCACTAGTTTCCCTATTTTTATATCATACAAGAAGCACCATTTATAAGTCAATATGGGCAAATTTCCTGTTCTTTGTGCTTCAGTTTCTCCTTTTGTAAAATGCAGGTATTAATGGAAGCCCCTACTTCAAAATGGTTGTTGAATGGATTAAATAAGTTACTAATCAGAAAGTGCTTCCTAAAGGGCCTAGAAAAGAGCTCTTTAGTAGACATTTCTACCCTTAAAACAGAAAGAACCTCTGGGAAACTGAAAACAGACGTAATCCAAGAAAGCCATCTCTATGGACAATTCCACCGGCCTTTACTTTGCATCTGCCTTTTGCTTAGCACTGTGCTCACACAACCCTTTCCTTTTAAGGAAAATAAAATATGTTAGTCTCTATTCATGTGCCCAGCGGGACTGGATTGGCATATACATTTATACACATGTGCAGACAGACACATAATTTATAATGTACCAGAAAATGATTCATAATTCGTTCATTATCAAAACAAATGAGTATTTTCTGTAATGTCTTATTTATAACGCAGACCAAGAGAATGATAGACTGAATCATATGTTTTCTTATTTTTTCATTTAGACTGATTTCATATTAAATATACAAGGATATCAATGATCATACGCATCCTTTACATGATAATTCAGGATAGAAGTTATTAGCATTCAAAATTTTTAAAAGTCTAAACGACTTGGGATTTATAAAATTGTAGTTAAGAGTGTTGATTTGAAGTACAGACTTTTAAGTTAGACAGGGATCTGAGCTGCTTTCTGGACCTTTGCAAACTGTGTTCAAGTCACATAACCTCTCTTATCCTTTTTCTAAAATAGGTATAATAAAAACTACATGATAAAGCTGTTACAAACACTAAATAATACAATGCTTCACAGTGGTCCTGATGTGGCTGTGATGGCTGTTTCCTCAAATAAGGGAGATACACTTATAATAGGTTTATTCTGTAATTCCAAGATATTTTCCTATTTGTTTATAGGAAATAGGATTTGCAGTGGATTTAAGAAGGAAATTTTTGAAATATATTTATTGACAGCCTACACCTTAGATATTTTTACATATCACATTATAGCATGCACAGAATTTTTAAAGGAAATATCTTCCTGAGAGAAAAATAAGACAGTAAGAATTGATCTGCTTTTTCATTCCTCAATTTACTGTATGACATGCATTTCCTCCTATCAAATTAATTATAATTTGCATAAGTAAAGAAAGAAAACCCACTGACAGATTCCTAACAGGAAACAGTACTCTCAAACAGTACTCTCAGATTTCTCAGGAAATTTGAGGAGCGTTTAACAAAGACACTATTTATAAAAGTTTGACAGGGTGTAGGGAAATCAACAAGGTTCCCTAAACCAAGAATGGCAGTTCCCTAAACCCACAAAGTTCCCCAAAGCTAGCAACAGCAGGGAGTTCTTTATCACCACAGCCCTAAAGAGCCCAGGAAGGTAGTGATGTCCACTGAGGGTCACCTGACACTAGCTATGACCTTCCAGAAAGGCAGGCAGGCAACTCACAGAACGCCTTCCGGGAGAGGACCAAGGGAACACCATCTGATACTCACTCTCCTGCCCTTCCACCTCCTGCTAGAACCTCTCATTGGCCATATGCAAGAGGAAGCCAGAGGACAAAAGAGCTCACTGAAGCCCATACAGGTCAGTCTCCCAGGCATACAGCAGGCTGGAAAAGGATGGAGAGTGAACATAAAGGAAAAATGGAAGCCACCTAGCACATGTTTCAAAACCAAAACGTACTTATATTTTGTGCTGTATATGGAGCCAGATAAGATGACTCACTTACATTTAAATTTCATACACAAAAAAATAAGATTTTTTTAGTATAAGTATGTTCCATGCAATATTTGGAACATACTTATACTAAAAAATTCCTTGTTGCTAATCTGAAATTCAAATTTACTAAATCTGGCAGCCCTAGCTATGCGAAAAAAAATCCAAGTTATAGCCCTCCTTTGTCATGGGGATTTGGGAACTGACTACACCTAATCAGAGGGAAAGCAAATGATGGCTTGTACTCAGATGCCCAGATCTATTCTACAACCGCTCCCCAGTGTGCTGTAACGAATTCCTCCCCAGACAAAAGAAATTCTGGTTCCGTCTTTTGCTTACCTCTGGCAAAGATTCAATGTTGTTCCGGACCAGAAGAAGCTTCTGGAGCTTCTTCAAAAACTTAATCTCTTCGGGTATGCAAATGAGCTGATTGTAGTTAAGCTGAAGTTCAGAAAGATTCTTAAGGAAACAGAGTTCCCTAGGAATGCTGGCTAGCTGGTTATGATTTACACTCAAATATGTAAGGCTTCTTAATCTAAAAAAACAAATGAAGTATATGAATGAAACTTATGAGAATAACAAAGTCCATTGTACAGACATCACTCATCAGAGTTATGTGTCAATTCATCTTTTGTAGCTCAACTGAGCCTTATTTCCGTTAAGTGTTCACAACTGCTATGAATCATCCAAGCATAAAAAAATTTTTATTTGTTATAATTTAACTTTTAAAGATATCATAATCAGATGGCCTATGTTAAAGTATTTTATGTAATCAAAACCTAGATTTAAGAGAAAAGAAAATTCTATTTTCATTCTTTGTACATACACTTTGGTTATACCGAAGAGGAAGCCAACAAAGGAGGATATATACACAAGCGCAGATACAGACAGGTGTGAGTGTAGGTATAGATTTAGATACAGATACAGATTATGTATCTTGTACCACTGAGTTGCTGTAGAAGATGCAAAGACAGATAGGCCACAAATTCTGTCCTTATGTATTCATGGTCGAGAAGGAGATATTAGAGCCATAACATGAGGATAGAAAATGCCAACAAACAGGGAAAAAAGGATTAAGATTTGAGCCTGCAATTGCAGATATTGTACCTGAGGTATACCACAAGCATTTTGGAAGAACAGACATTTTGAACTTGGCCTCGAATAACAGAACTTGTAAAATTAGGGCAACAGGAGGGCATAGTAAGCTGAGAAAATATTTTGAATAACGAAGCAGAAAGAAATAAGCACTAGTGAACACCAACGATGTTCCTGGGAATTAAATTTAATCAACAGCACAACCCTAAGGTTGGAATTATCACCCTTAATTTAGAAATGAGGAAAACAAAGGCTCAGAGGCAGTGAATAACTTGCCCAATTCACCAACAGATAACAGTGTTCAAGATTAAAACGCAGGTGTGTCTGCTTGAATGAAAGCTAAGAATGAAGGTTTAATGATCTCAAGGGTGAATGTGTTGAGGTTAAAATAATAACAGAATGAGTGACATTTCTAGACAGTTAAAAATGGGGGACTAGAAGATAGGGGAGAGAGGTCAGTGCTATTGAAAGAGATTTGGGGGATAGCTATGAACTCGACAATGGAAGTCATTTGAATACCTGAAACTGACAGAAAGAAGACCACCACCAAAAGGGCAGGAGAGAGAGAGGAAGCCAATGGAAAGATTCCTGAGAAATGTGAACATCTGACAATTTTTGCAAAAGGCACCCAGAGGGGGTATGAGTAGAAAAAGAGATGAACCAGGTTAGCAAGGAATCTCTAAAGGTATGGGAGAAGAATATTTCAAAATTAAAGAGAGTCCAAACTTTAAATGTTACAATGCTAACAAAAGGTAATGCAAAAAAAAAAAAAAAAAAAAAAAAAAAAAAACAACCAACCTACTAGAAACAAAGGCAGGTAACAGACTACACAATCATTATTTAAAAAATTGACTTTATGTCTATATTATAGCTACAAGCAATTGGAAAATAAGTTTTTAAAATTCCATTTACAGTAACATCAAAAAAAAAAAAACCCACATAAATAGTTACAAATACATTTAACAAAAGACAATATTGTACTTTGTACTCCAGACAGAGCGAGGCTTACTAAATTGTGAAATCACAATATGCTATAGCTGCCAGGATTTTGAAGTTCATCTGCTTAAACTTCTTCCTTTAGAGATGAGAAAGCCAACGTCCAGGACAGTAAAACCACTTACCCAAGGTCATAAGGCTCGTTGCACAAAGAGAGGACCTGAACCTAGTTCGCCAGAGCTTCCAAGGTGTCCTTTTTTCATTACATCACCAACACATAAATCAGTGGTAAAATGCATGAGTGAAAAAGCAAGCAGACAACTACTGGCATTGTCACTGCTCTGAGTAACCCTCTTCTCCAGAAATTAGATAGCTTCAAAAATGTTTTCTAGTTGCTCTGACTTAAATTATTACTTTCTCTGTAAAAATCTAACTGGGAAAAGATACCCTGGCTAGAGGTACAGATAAGTGAATTGGGGTAGACTTTAACCTGCTGCAGAAAACGCTTTGTTGAGAACTATTCATAGCTTTGTATCCTCCTTTAAAAATCCGGATTCTCTTATGTTGTAATACATCTGTTTCTGTTCAACAGGCAATAAAGAGAGTCTTTGAATTAAACGCAAGTAGGGTTCTCTCTCCATCTGTCAGAAGAAAAGCCCAAGAGGGTGTTTTGCCTGCAGAAGGACAAGGCCTTCAGCTGCTCCAGAAAGTGACTGTAACAACAGCCCATGTGTGCAAATGTGTAGGATAAGGAAAAATAGCATTTTGTTTTTGTTAATGATAATAAAATGGGGGGGGGGGGTTAATGAAAATAACACTCCGGTTTTAAAATCTTTGCTTTTATGTTATCTTCTCCATCGAGCTAAAAGTGTTCTACAATACTAATATGAAATAAAGTTTAATGTCCCCAGTTCTGTCGCGGAGCAAGCTCCAGGAACCCTAAGTTGGGAAATCAGTAACACAATCAATTTCAGAACTTTGTATTTCAAACCCCCATTTTTATGCTTTATAATAACAAGTCGTGCAGTCTCTCATTTCTCTGCAGTGTTTAAGGAATCACCTGGTTAAAATCAGTGGCTGCCTCAGTCATTCAGGGGCCTCTTTGCTACGGTGTAAATCCCACAAGGACGTGAAGCCAAGGACACAGTGTTCAGATGACCAAGGTGGGGAGAAACGGGGGAGCGGTTTGATGGTAACCAACACTCACTATAAACAAAATTACCTGCTGACTTCCTGAGGAATCCATGTAAGCTGGTTGTTGTTCAGATTAAGCAGGATCAAGTTTTGTAAGCCATCTGTTAAAAAATAAGTTCAGTCACTTTAGCTCTCTGTTAGAAAAGAATTCTCAGCCACTTTTCTATACGCCTTGCCTTCCTTCTGGTTTTCGTGCCTTGGCCAAGGCTCTCTGGGTGGCTGGTGACTGACATCCTCTTAAATTAGTTTAAGCAAAAAGGCAGACTTTATCACGAAGTCACAAAGCTAAGTCTCAGCACCTGAGAGCGGCACCGAGGCTACGGCCGGACTCGCCACAACCTGGAACCAAGAGCTAAACGGCACCGGAGCCCAAGGTTGTTTTAGTCTTGTTTTTGGAACTCAGAACGGCAGTCCCGTAACTGTTTACTGAGCGAATGAATGAAGTCCAGAGGGTCTTCCTGACAAGGCGCACTCGTCCACCCCAAGGGAAGACGACGGCCGGCAGCCAGTCAAAGGCTCTGCGGCCCAGCGGCCCCTACGCGGCCGCACTCCCGCCGGCCCGGGGCGGGCGGCGGGGCCCCCTGCGCGTGCGCACGCCTGTCCGGCGCCGGCCCCGCGCCCCTCGCGCCCCGCCGCCTGCGCCTGCTGCTCTGCGCCGAGACCGTGGTCTCCTTAGGACCGAGCAAGTGGGACTCCCTGGCGAAGAGGGTGCAGTGGCCCTGGAGTGTGTTCTAGCGCCCACGCAACTGCAGGGCCAGGGTCTCCTTGAGGTGGAAGGAGCAGATGTCCGCTAGCACGTGTAACAGCCATGAAGTGATTCTGTATGGCACTGTAGTGGTGGCACATGTCGTTATGCATTTGTCAAAGCCCACAGAATATATAACACCAAGAGTGACCCCTAATGTGAACTATGGACTTCGGCTGGTAATAATGTGCCCTTGTTGGTTTGTCCATTGTACCAAATGTGCCACACTGATGAGGGATGTTGAGTGTAGGGGAGTATGTAGGTGGGGAGGGCTCTGTGCGAACTCTGTATTTTCTGCTCAGTTGTGCTGTGAACCTGAAAGTGCTCTAAAAAATAAAATCTATTAATGAAAAGTAAAATTTAATTTAATTAAAAAAAAAAAAAAGAGAAACAGCTGCTTGCTGATTTGCATGGGAGACTCAAAGGAGCTGGAGAATTCTCTGCTGTATTTCATGCGACCAAGTCCTCTTCGGTCACCAGCTTCTGGGGCTCAAGACACAGTCGACCTACTGGGGTCTGTGAACTTGACCTTCCTGCCTGCTCCTGTGCAGGAGTACTGTGTGGCCCACGGCGGTGGCCTGGTACCCCTCTCCCTTGCAGAATGCTGAGGGGGCGCGATGCTGCACGTCGAGGTAGTGGAAACCATCCTGGGGCTGCTCAACTGACCCTTGTCGAGGTCGATCTCCCGGGGCAACAGCACCAGCTCCTAGAACTCCAAGTTGGTGATTCCCCAACTTGGTGTACCCCACTTCCAGGTACATCTCCCCGGGCGGCTTCTCAGGTTGGGTTTGGCTTTAGATGTCCCCACGAGCCAGTGCAAGGCTGCGCCGGCCCGCGGCGCCCTACCTGCGACATGCTGGGCGCGGCAGCGGCGGCGACAGGAAGTCATATTACTATAAATGTATAAATACACATAGCTACATAATATATAACTTTAAACATATATATATGTACACACACACACACACACACACACACACACAGTAGACCCTTGAACAATGTAGGGGCGTTAGGGGTGCCGACCCTCCACACAGTGGAAAATCCACATATAATTTATAGTGGGCACCCCCACCTGCTCTTCCTCCCTTCCCGGAATTTAACCAACTCGGGGATCTGCAGTACTGCAGTATTTACAATTGAAAAAAATCCGAGAATTAGTGGACCCGCGGTTCAAACCAGTGTTGTTCAGGGGTCAGCTGTATGTCCTGGCTGTGTATACACACATAGTCCTTTGGCTGCTCTTGGAGTCACAGAAATGCTCATGCTTGGGCGTCCAGGGCTTCTGATGCTTCTTCCGAACCATTGAGCCAGGTGATGATTGTCCAAGGAGACCCATGTCGGCGCCAGGCTAATAGTCTGTCTCCTCTCAGAAGCTTCTGAAAGTCTGGTAGATTATACTCTCTGGGAATCACAGAGTTTCATTTCTCATTATAACTTCTCTCAGGTTGGTGTTCATAGTCTCTGTCTCTCTCCCCTTCTCTCTCTCATTCTTGCTCTTTTGAACAGATTTTCTGTATCTTTCCATGCATCCATGTAGCCGTCCCACAACTCCTGCATTTGAATGATCACGGAGTAGACAGAGTTCTCAAATTGAAATGCCTACAGGAACCAAGAAGAGAACTCAAAACACAGCAGTGGGCCTAGCAGGAGTGTGTCTGGGTGTCCTCCTGTGCCGGCAGGAGTGGGTTGAACTGGTGAGCACATGCTTTTTCCCACAGGGCAGCTGCCATTCAGCCAACTCCCAGTAATTGCTGTCACATGGGAATATGAGTCCAGTCTCACCTAATCTTTCTTTTTTAAAAGACAGACAAAAAAAGAGCCAGGGATCCAGCCTTTAAATATGAACTCTCTTGATTTGCGAATTTGGAGACCTTAATTCAAATTTTTAGAAAGGCAGACAAAACAGAACCAAGCTATTTTGTGAACCAGATTCATCCCCTGGGTTTCCGGCCTCTGTCTTAGTTCATGTAGTTAGCTCAGATCAACTAAACTGTTTTAGACTATGTCATAATCCCCAAGAAAGAGAATGTGACTGACCCAACTTGGGACACATGTCTCACCCTGGTCCAGTCTACTCTGCTCCAGGGGACAATGCAATGTAATACAGGCCGCAGAGGACACAGCTCCTTGACACTAACTGCTTCTGCCCTTGGACAATGAGGACCTGGCGTAGAATATAATTTGTGTCACTCACATGGGACTTTCAGTTCAACAGCACCAAATCAAGAAATATGGAAACTACAGACATTCAGGGGCACTGTACGCAGATTATATAAATTTTTTAAACCTGAAATTTAAGGGCAACGTGAGAAAAAAATTTCTTTACAGAAACCTAAAGTAGCATGAACTAGGTTGCTTACTATCATTTATACACACCAGGCTTTACCTAAGCTTGTCCCCTCAGTATAGTTCATAAAATACCATGTCTACTTGTCTGTTTGCATGCCCTTAAAACAGTAAACTATTTTCTAAGTAAATTGTAATTGGACCCAGAATCTATAGCTTTGTGTATACAATGGGCATACCATCAGTTAAGAGTTTGTTACAGTTGTTATTTTGTCGAAAAATATTTCTCCAAGATACGTGATGTAATATTTTAAAGTACTTTAGAGAGATGGTACCAGAATCTACTTGTGCTCTTTGCTAAATATATCCCTGTGTGCCCCATGAACTAATACCCTTAATAAATGCTGCTTGATGATGCCAGTGGTACATAGTACCCATGCCTCAAAAGCTCACAGAACCTTATAAATTCTATTATATAGTTTGATTTTACTACTGGGGACACATAAAGTAGTGAAGTGCCTTACATGAGTTGATGAAGCTACAAATATTATCTAGATCTCTTTGTTATGTGTTCTGTCCTTAAGCATATGCTACCTATATTGAACAGAAGTGTCATATTGAATGGATAAATTATTAAAAGGAAACACAAAGAAAATAATTGCCACTTACTGGATCTTATATCTTTTCCTTAAAATTCTCCCCAAGTTAGGGGGGCAGGAATAGCTCAGTTGTTAAGTGCATGCTTTGCATGCACAAGGTCTTGGGTGCAATCCCCAGAAACTCCATTAAATAAACTAATTAATTTAATAAAATAAATAGATAGATAGATGGATGAACCTAATTACACCCACCCAAAAAAAAAAAAAGAGAATTTTTTTTAATTTTTAAAAATAAAAAGGGGGAGGGGATAGCTCAGTGGTAGAGCACATACTTAGCATGCACGAGATTCTAGGTTCAATGCCCAGTATCCATTTAAATAAATAAACAAAAACTTAATTACCTGCCCCCCTAAAAATAAAATAAAATAAAATTCTCCCCAAGTGGATTTAAGCTTGGCACCTTTTTTTTTTTCATTGAAGTACAGTCGATTACAATGTGTCAATTTCTGGTGTACAACACAATGTCCCAATCTCTAAGTTTAGCATCTTGATCAAAGATTGTGACTTAGTATTGGAGACAGTATAAAAAGTGTGAAGAACAAGGAGAGCTATGGAGAGCATTTCTTGATTTGATTTTCAACTAGTTTTCTCCCTGGCCCAGAGAAAGTCTACCCAGATGACAGTCTAAATGTACACTGATTGTGAAAAGGGGAAAATTCACTAATAATAATGCTTACTGATTTTCTTAGATCTGTATGTAAATATATAATACATTCATTGAAAAAAAAGTTTCCCAAACTCCCTAATTTCAAGTGTAAATATCTCCAACCAAAAAAGATTAAAATGTAAAATCCTTTTTCCATGTTAGCCCTGAATTTTTCAATATAAGGAAATTAACTCTGATACTATATGATGCTCTTCTTTGATTACCGTACCACATGCTCCGGATGCAAACCTGTGAATCCTATTTCCAAACAAATGGAGTGTCTTCAAAGATGTAAGGTATTTCATCTCCTCTGGAACTTCTTCTAAAAGGTTGTTTCCCAGATTTAGTGCCGTCAACTGCAAACATACAGAGATTTAATGAACTCGTACATTATCCACCTTCAAATGAGAAGGAAGAAATAACTAAGTCCCTTCACTGAGATACATATAACCTAAGAAAACATCAATATGACCTTAATTATTTCACATACACCTAATATTATCTTTATAAAGTTCATCTGAGCTTCATGTTAATCTAAGCACAATTTAATTCTCAATTAAAGCACTTTGACTTCATTAAAATTGTATTACAAATCATTTCAAGGATATAGAAAAACATAATTAAGGATCCATTCGTAACTCACTTGAGCAACTCAAGAGTATCCTAACATTGTGACCCATTGACTCAAAACCATTAAAAACTCAGCAAAGGGGCTAATTTCCTGAAATCAGAAGTAGAGCCAAAGATCTGAGGTCCTCCCGTCATACTCTTCCCAAAGAGCTTTTACATGTAGGCCAATAAGACGTCTACATTACGTGGGTGGGAGTGGGGTGGGGGGCGGCCCTTAACATCGCTCTGTGTAATCACCACGTTGGTTCATGAGAGAAACTCCTGACGTGATTGGGTAGGGAAGGTCTGCCCGTGTGTGTCCACTAACGACAGGCAGGGCAGACGCAGGAAGAGCCATGTGTAAGAGGAGTTAGAGAGACCCTCCAGGTCCTCTGATCCAATAAACCAGTGACACAGGATTATCCCCTAGATGCGGTCTTCTTCTTTGATTCGAAATCTAATTGCACCTTTCAAGATGCAAAGGGAGTCTTTTCTTTTACTCCTAAACATAATTTACCGTTCAGATTTCATTACCAGCTGCATACTTCAGGATTTTAATATTAAAGGTTAAATGAAAAGGAATCATGGGAGTTTTGACCTCACAAATGATTGAGTTTTCTTAAGACAAGAAAAATAATTAAAAAGAAATTTTAGGCAGTTTATGATTTATGCTTAAATACCACCTGGTATTTGGTGTGGATGTATGTTAATGATGTAAATTAATGTAAAGTAGACGTAAGTATATTTACAATGAAATCCCTTGCCCTTAGAATTCACGGGAAAGGTTTTACTTCCACACACGCTTTCCTCTGGGAATTGCTATTATCTCCAAACAAAGCATAGTACATCTACCACCATGGAAGCCTCATCCTTTTGTGAAGGCTAAGGTAAAACATACTCAGGTAGCCATTCTAATGGAAAGATTTCATCCAAAGCCTGTGACTGTATTAGTTTCCTATTGCAGCTCCAACAAATTAACAAATTATCCCAAACCTAGTGGCTTCAAATCATACAAATTTATTATCTTACAGTTCTGGAGATCAGATACCAGAGCTGGTGGGAAAAGGATGAGGCTAAATTTCTCCTGAAACCATGACTTTGCCTAGATTCTTTTCCTGCTCTGTTCCACCTCCTTTATGCCCTTACTCCTGGGAGCACAGCCTCAATAAATTACAAAAATCTATGACTCAGTCTTTCCAAGATAGAGTCACAGAAGCCAAGGGGAAAGAAAAGGAAAAGAAGAGAAAGATTCAAGACAAATTCCAAAAGAAGGTCAAGTCAAATAAAAGCCTAGAAGTAATCACTGGATTTGGCAGCAGGAGAGTTATTGGTGACCTTGACAACAGGGGTGAAGTGTTGGGGGAGGAAGCTGAAGCATGCTGCGGAGAAAATGTGAGAAAGCTAAGACAACGACTAAAGGACATTTCTTTAAAGAACTTCTGCTAGGAAGGGACACCAGAAAGTTAGGAGGGAGCTGGAGAGTTTGTTTCCGCTGAAAATGAAATACTGTGCAGCCTATTTATGTGCCAGTGGAAATAACCTTGTAGGTAATGAGAAACTGATGATAAAGCAAGGCTAACTGCTGAACCAAAATCCTTTATAGATGAGCAAGGCTAGGACCCAAAGTACAAATGGGTGATGGCTTTGGGTAGAAGCAAGGAGTCTTCACTGGGGAATAAGGAGGAAGGTAGGGAAAGTTAAGTGTAGATACGGTGGTGGATGGATTTGGTGATTGGAAGATGAGAGGGTCCATGACTGAGAGCATCTGTTTTCTCAATGTAATATGAAACAAAGCCATCTCCTTGAGGAGGAAATGGAAGAGGTTTGAAGGATGGTAATTTTGAAAAGCAGTCTAGGGAAGTATAGTAGGGTGGCTGACAGCCACATCTGGTTTTCTGATTCCATTTGGCTCCCGAGAAGATGATATAAAATGGAAAGAAACTCAAGAAAAGCCACTTTCTGTTGGTGACACGTTAACTACATGGCCCTTTGGCTTGAAAATGCTCCCATGTGAAATTGTGAGCTCTGCAACCAAGAATATGTCATGTAGAAGATAAAGAGGATTCGACAGAGAACCTCAACATTTAAAGGATTTCAGAGTTAATGCTAAGATGAAGCGAGTGAAACAGATTAGTCTTGGGAGAATGGAATAACTAAAAGAACATTCACTGACGGACTTTAAATTCATAAAGGTGTCTTAAAGACCTCATACTCTCACGAGTATGACCACCTCTCTCATGATGGCAAACACGGCAGAGCTTCGCCCTACATTATGTAAAAATACAGGGTGACCAGACACTGCAGCAAGGACTGAGTTAGCTTTCAGAAATCCCTCAAGACCTTACCTAAATGTTTCATCAATCCAATCATACTAATTACATCTCTGTTGCGTGCTTGGTACTATTCTGAATGCTAGGGAGACAAAGACACACAAGACCCCGCTCTCACAGTGCTTGTATGTGGGGAGTGGGACAGACAAGACGTAAGTAAATAACGTCTGCTGGTGTTGAGTGCTACACTTAAGGGAAAGAAAACAGGACAACGGGACAAAAAGTGACTCAGGCCAGCTTGGGTCATCAGGGAAGACCTCTTTGAGGAGGTGACGTTTGAGGTGAGCTATTTAAGGTGCCTTGACAAGATTATTCCAAATGGTGCTTTGCTCACAAAGGGTTTCAGAAATAGAAGGCATCCAGAAAGAGAGTATCGGTGGGTCATTAGAAACTCTGCATGGTTATGGGTAGTTTCTGAGGGGAGGCTTTAGTCACATGGGAGATAGTTATATGCTAAGTTTAAAACTTACATGACTTCAGTAATCATCTACAGAGGAGTTCTTGGTACTCTCAGTGTAACTCTTCTGTCCTCTGGAAACCAGCATATCACCATAGATTGAAAGGCCCTCTCATTGCTGCTAAATAGACCCGTGACTCAGGGAATTAGAGCATCTTACAATCAGAAAGAACTTTCATCAGTCACCTAGTGCAGGATGTAAAATGCAAGTGAGCAACTATACACCTTCCTCACAGACACACTTGGTAATGGGCGCTCTTGTATCTTTCTAGGCAGTTTTATTTGTTTACTTATTTATTTATACAAATGTTTTTGCTTCCTTAAGCGCTCTGTAACATCTATTCCCACAGCAATCATAAAAAATAGTTTTATTCCCCTATTCTCTCCCACATAACAATCTTTAAAATATTTGAACATTGCTATCGTAGTCCCCCTGAATTTGTTCCATTCTTCCTTAACCATTTCCCTCAGGACATAATTGCCAGGCTCTTCACCATCCTGGTTACACTCTAATTTTTCTAAGTACCCCTCTCTTAGAAACATGGCGCCTGGGGTGAGACACGAAACGTGACCTCATAGCATCGATCTGTTGGGACCGTGGAATCTCCCTCAGGCAGATGACTGCACTTCTCTTAATGCAGCCTAACATGGAATGCATTCTCTCAGCAGCAGGGCACATTGTTGGTGCATAATTAATTTTGTCTGTGGCCAACAAAAACCCACCATCAAGGAGATAACTGTTCAGGAGATAACCCACATCCTGGACTTGTGCAACTGAATTCTTTTCTTAACTTAACTGTAGGAATTTACTGTAACCCCGGTAAAAATTGCATCTTGTTGCTTTTGGCTCAAAGGGCATCTCAAGTAGATGTGATGTTATCACTCTAAGTTCACAGTGTAAACTGAACAATGTTGATGGACAAACAAGATCAATTTTTCCCACCTCCACTTTGGTTAACACACTTACCTTTCTCGTAATCATATGATGGCCAAACTTTGGAATCACCTAGACTTGTTCCTCTCTCTCCACCTAAATTCAATGTCACCAAATCCTAGTCTCAAAATTCCTTTCAGGTGCATCTTTTTTCAGCCCTCACTGCAATCACCCTAACACTGGTACTCATTACTGCCTGCCTGTAGCGTCACGTAGCTGAAGGATGTAAAGAATGGGCTGTCTAATCATTTAAGTCCCTTTTATTCTGTCCTACTAGATTATGCCTCTGTAATGAGCTTCTCAGATGACCCATCCATGAAGAATTTCCCTACCTAACACATCCTCAATGTTTTCAGTCTTGCTGTAGCCTTTTCTACGTCTTTGTGCACTTGTCCCAAATTGGGTCTGTGTATCCTGACTCTTCCCAAATTTGATTTGATTTGTTCCCTTGCATTGGCCTGCTTATACCTCTAAGTTACAGCCTGTCTGTGGCCAGCCTTGCCAAGGATGTGCGTGCTTCCTCTTGTACCTTAGATATGAGGCTGGCATGTCAGTGTCCATTGATGTCTTTGGATTATGGACTCTAGGTTTAATATGTAGAGATCTTTGAATTAGGAGAGAAGAGGATAAGAAATTTGAGAAGAGGGTAAAAGGCACGTTGAAATTTGCACCTCTTGGGGAGTGATGGAAATGTTAGGTGTCTTGGCTGTGGTGGTGGTTTCGTGGGTGTAGAACATCTATCAGAATTCATCAAATTGGACATCTGAAATATGAGTAGTTTACTGTACAGAAATTATACCACGATAAGATTGTTTAAAAAATTTTTTAAAGAAATTTGAGAAGAAAAGTTACTGATTAACTTATTGATAACAATACTAATGACTAACATTTAAATAGAATTTAACATGTGCCAAATACTGGGCCACACAATCTTGTGCATTGCCTCATGTGGACTTCACAGTACCCTCAGTTCTACAGAAAAGGGCTCTGAGGTACAGGCTATGATTTATGGTGAAATAAAAGCTTCACTCTGTGGTCTGTGCTCCTAACTTCTACATTACATGCACTGTTTGGAGTAATTTTAAAACTATTTTTTAAAAAATTTATTGTTCAGAATGATCATATATATATGCACATAATATATACATTCATTCATACACACAGGCACCCACTATGCACACACACAATGGAATTGTATGCAGTACATGGATTTCTCATTTTAAATATTCTTATTCTTTGGGTATGCACACCATTCAGTCAGTATTTTGCAGGAGGCAAAGCACACACCTTGGAGACTGTCTGCTAAGCTATGTTATCTCAAGAAAGTACCTCAGATTCCAAAGTCTCCATTTTTTTTTTTTTAATGGAGACACTATCATCTACTTCTCAGAGCTACCTTAAGGACTAGAGGCAATATAACAAAGTAACTGGCAAATAGTGGACATTATGAAATGCTAACTATAATCTTTAAGACTCAGGAGAGGACCGTGGAACAAAACGTTAGACATACATGGGGCTAGGAATGCTTCACATAGTGTATGTGCTGACACTTGGACTCAGTTCTCAAATTTTAAACCTTTTGTTTTCTTAATGATTTCTGACTAATTTTTTCAAGATTTCTACATTCACAGCCACTTGTGGATGACATTTTCAGGAAAGAGAAATGTTGGCCACAGAATAATGACTTTCTGTAAATCAGTAATTTTGCTGGAATTTTTGTTGTTGTTGTGTCTACAGTGATAACGTGTTTTCAGGATTCTCTTTCCATTAAACTATCATGATAACTTGGTTCTCCAATTATTATAATGCACTTCTGTGTTTAATGCCCCACTTTGGCATACATCACCTTCTCCAGGAAAGCACCCTCTTTTTATAGTTGCGAAGCGTTGTGTACTTTTTTCTCTTTCTTTTTTCTTTCTTTTCTCTCTCTCTTTTATTTTTAATTGAAGTATGGTCAGTTTACAATGTTGCATTAATTTCTGGTGTACAGCATAAAGTTTCAGTCATACATAAAATTGCATATAACATATTCCTTCTCACATTCTTTTTTCATTATGGGTTACTACAAGATGCTGCATATAATTCCCTGTGCTCTACAGTAGAAACGTGTTGTTTATCTGTTATATATAGTAGTTAGTATCTACAAATCTCAAATTCCCAATTTATCCCTTTCTACCCCTTCCCTCCCCTGGTAACCATAAGTTTGTTTTCTATGTGGGTCTGTTTCTGTTTTATAAATAAGTTCACTTGTGTCTTTTTTCTATGGATAATTATTATCCTCTGCTTTGTATTATAGGGACTCAGGCATATACCTTATTTTTACAATATAAGTTGGAAATTTTGCAATGATAGAGTCTCTGATTCATCTAGCATTCAAAAAGCAGTTGTCCGGAATATAATAGCTGTTCAGTAAATATTAGTTGAATGCTGCCTGCTTAAATCATTTCTGTAAGCTCATGGTTCAGACTGTGAAGATACTCATTATGGCTCCACATCATTTGTTTTTCTCAAAATCAAGTATCTATTGAGCTCAGTCAGCGCCAGTCTACCCAGCTGCGTTCACTTCCTTCTAATGGGCTGTATGCTTGCTTGCTTCTAACCATCTGCTCATTCTCACTAACCCCTCTATTCAGTTCAACGTCGTGCCTAGCATATGGACGCCGGGAGCCTGGGGCAGGCGACTCCTCCCAACATTGAATTATGCTGTGCTTGTAGCTATTAATTTGCTGCTAGAAAACTCTATGCTATTTATTGTATCTTTCAATTACTTATTTGATTGTTAAAATGATATATCGATGATTAATTTGAATAAAAACTTATTTTAAAGGTGTAAAAAGATACCAGCTCAAATGTCCACTTTTATCTGAAAAGCTTTCTAAACTAAATCATGGTTTGATAATACTATTTTGGAACAAACTATTAGAGTCACCTATAACATGCACAAATATGTTTCAGTTGGTATTTGAAACATTAGTCCTTAAAATTCCTTAAGGACAGTGAATATTTCCATTCACTATACCAAAATAGTGCAAAATATAGTGTCAGGTTCTGTAAACTATTTTTAATAAAAATAATTGAATCAAATTAATGAAAGAAAACTAAGATTTTTACGTTTTTTAATTAGTTTGTCTATGGTCAAGGTGTGTAGGGGAAGGCAGCAAAGTGGCTCACTCTGCTAATTCTTTTAAATGCCCTTATTTTTGGAATCTGTGGCCCCACAGTTCAGTACAATTGCTAAATGCATCTTCTGAGTCCAGCTCCTCCTGAAAGAATTTGTTTATTTGAATAATTTTGCCAATTTCAAAACTATTGTCTAATTTTTTTAGTAACTTCTTAATACATAAATTCATATTTCTCAAAACAATTATACTTTCATTGGAAATAGCTTCAAGGGCCAGAATGGCACCGAATCGCTAGGGAATCCCTCCGACCTATAAGGACTGTTTGCTTAGAGCCCAGGGTTAACCCCAGTGTCATGGAATTGACACTTCCTACTCAGCAAAAGGGAGCACTGACATTCACAGCAAAAGCATTAACAAGGCAGTACCTTTCATCCTGGCAGAAGCTCCTAAAGGCAAGACTAAAGAAGCAAGGACAAGAATTCCAAATCTGGGAAAAGGGGATTTAGAGCACAAAACTCACGTTCAATTAAAAATGTAAACCTAAGTGTTTGGAAGAGCTAAGCATTTGGATGTTTGAGTAAAGGTAAGAGCTAAAGTCTCCTGAGTGAAAAATGGGTAAGGCATTCTCTACGAGATGAGTCAAGGGAGGTACAGAAAGATTATGTGCCCAGCTGGCAAGTGAGAGAAGAGGGTTGGGGTGCTTCTGGACACCTGCCAGCTAGACGAAGAAGCTGAAGTTCAAATGGGGTACGGGGGGCTTGCTGCAGGCTTGGGCAGACAAGCAGAGGCAAAGGAGGGGTGAAAGTAGTGCAGAGAAGGCACCCACTAGGTGCCTGTGTGCCGGGACAGGCTACAATAAACCTGTGTGAGAGAGTCCTGTTTTCATAGAGAAGCCAGGTGCAGACAACAAGCAGGAGGCGTCATCCACCTGACAGAAGAAGCGTGCATTTCTAGTGGATGGGACAGGAGAGAGGACAGGCTTGATGCTGACAAGCAGCATGAATGACATCAGAGCCTTTCTGTTCTCCCAGGCTTGGAGCGCGAGATCCAGGATGCCCGGAGAGGGGAGAGAGCGGGAAAGCCGTTGCGGTGGACTCTCCTCTTGTGTTCCTCTGCATAACTCCTATCCTCAGATCTCACCTGGCCTGTGCTTCTCAGGACTGCCTTCCCTGACTTCCCTGACCTCAGTTCCTCGTAACACAATATAATTCTTCTTCATCGCACTTTTCACAATGATAATTTTACATCCATCTGTATATCAATTACCTTTTCCCACCAAACCTGACATCGGGACACGTGGATGTCTGCTCCTTTCTGTATTGTCCGCATGCAGCAGAGGGCCTAGCCCACTGCAGGCACAGTGACTGGTGAACTTAGGAAAGAAGCAAGGAAGGGAGGGAGGGAAGGACGGAGGGGGAGAGGTGCCTGAGTTAGGGGTCATTAAGGACAGTACAAGTATGAAAAGGAGAGACTAGGGACACAGTAACACCTCACAAACTACCCAGCTCTGCTTAGAGGTGCCCTATTGACTGTCAACTGTTTGTGGCCAAATAAAAAGCTATGGCAGACCGTATCTCTGTCCTGGGCAGCCACATGTGAGCCACTTAAGGGCAACGCTGCTGCACTGCCATTGGACCCTGTGATGCATGTCAACGATGCTGTGCACAATCAGAGATAATGGCGATTCGTTTCTCTGGGGATTTTAGAACTGGCTGATTTACCTACGGGGGACCTTTGTTCTTAGATGCTGCCATAATCATGACAGCACTGTGTTTGACTAAGTTGGACTTTGAAAATGGCTTACATCCTCTTCCACTCAAGTTGACATTCGATGGTTTACTAAGTGCCAGGCACTGAGGACAAGACAAGGGCTCCACCCTCATGAGTTATAATCAAGTGCTTCTTTGAAAACTGTTGGTATCCCAGAACTTCATTAGTCCCAGGCTAAATGCATTCACCATAAATTATAGGCCATTAACCCATTTTTTTTCATGTCATTAGAAGTGATTGGAAATTTCCGGTTTCATCAGTCAAATTAGCAAAGGAAAAAAAAAGAGATAGGATCTATATTCTCTAAAGAATCTCCTCCCATTTTATCATCGTTGCTAGTTAGACCATAAACGTAAAGATAGTCATAACAGCAACCACGATTTATTGAAAATTTCCCATGCCAGGCATTGAGCTTTACATATAACATTTAATGTAAGTCCCAGCATGAAGATAAAGACGTTGTTTTTTTCATGCCTGTATCCTTGGGACCAGCATGCACACAAGAAATATTTGTCCAAAGAACGGATTTACGTAAACAAATGGAGAGCAGGAACAATCCATGTAGTGTTCACACCTGCCATATTTAGGCAACCCAGTTTTTGTTTTTAGAAACTATAAATTGAACACTGTCATTTCCCACTAAGTCTATAGAATGATAAGGCAATAGGGCTAAAAGCCACCTCAAAAGAGACCTCATTTCATACATGTATTCACTGGTTGAGTGATCTTGACGAGCAACTTAACTTCTTCCCGAACCATAAATTTTATGAACCGTTTGAGAATAATAATAATGACTTCCTTGAAAATGAACACAGACTGGCTCTCAATAAATGTGGACGTTGCTGCCTATTTGATACATTTTGTGGTATTACTTTTGTTTTTGGAACTTAAAAAAAGTAACAAGACTGTTTTAAGACTGTGCATTCTGTGGAAAATATGACCATAAAAATCAGTCTATTAGGGCAGCCTCGGCTTCCCGGGATGGTAAAAGAAAGTCCAGTCCAAATGGTAAGCACAGCATAGACCAAAAAAAAACATGTGATACGGAAATAGCTTCAGTTATTGTTAATAAAAGTACAGCCTGAAGCAACACAAGAAAGAATTCAAACTAGCTTTCGAAAAAACGCATTCAGGGATTTTATAGAAAATCGTTCGAAGAGAGTTAGTATGATCTTTGAACTATGACGGGAGCATCGCCAAACTGTGAAGCCCACAAGGAAGGGCACTCAGCGAGGTTTCAGCTGGCGCTGCGGGCCTTCTCTGCTTCTGTCTCTCAGCGCTCACCACTGCCTTACACTCTGCTTGTCATCCTTGTCTGCTTCCCGCGTCTCTTCTGACTAGGACATAAGCTCCATGAAGGCAAGGATTTCCATCCTTTTTTTTTTTTTCAGTTGCCAAATCACCTGAGACACGATGGTCCTCGATACTCAGGTGTGGCTTTGACTAAATGAAGGCAGAGACGGAAGCCCAGTGAGAGTAAATGCCTTATATGTAGCTGGTAAGTGGCTGAACCAGCTGTAAAGGGTGCATCCAGGACGTCAGTCACTCACCCAGGGCTCTCGGCAGCTAAACTCTTCTCTCTTTTCTGAAAGCGTTATCTGCCATTTCTATTAGCAGCAGTGAGAATGAGCAGTATTTCTGAACTGTGTAAATGTTCTCTATCCATTGTTGAGGGTTTCTAGTACATTTAATTCCAGCCGCTTCTAGAACTCCCCTTATAAAGGGGAAATCGATTTTTTTTCAAAACTGGAGACTCCATATGAAAAAAACTGCTAGTTCATAGCAGCCAAACAATAATGCCATTAGCCTGAATCTGACTTGTAAAGCACTTTAAAGACAGACCACAAGAACCCCAGTTTGTAATCAATTGAATTCTTCTTTAAAAGTGAAATGTTATTTCTTCTTTAAAAGTAAGTGCCGAACTGAGCCAACTCCCTATTTCAGGAAATTGACAGTAAACAAACAAACTGTCAAAATTCAGAGTCTCTCCTAAGTGAATAGCAGAAGGATGAGGAGGAAAGTAATTGGGGAACAAGAAGAAAAAGTGACGATCAGACTCTTGGGCTTTTTTTATCCTGAGGAAATATATTTTACAGTCTGTAATTTTTTTTTTTAACTGAACAACTATTAATCAAACAGGAGAGAAGAAAATACGTGTTTTCAGATATGCTAGAGTTCAAAAAACTTAATTACCACATACCTAGACTAGAGTGACCTCTGGAGACTTATTCCTACCAAATTAGTGAGTAAGTCGAAAAAAGAGAAGAAATATGGTTGCAGGAAACAATGGGTCCAATTCAGGAGAGCCGCAAAGGGATGGCCGGGCTGACGGTACCCAGCACAGCTAGTGATCAGCTTAAACTGGGGCAGGAAGATGGAGGCTCTTGGAGGCAAGTCACTCAAGGAAAAAGCACATTAGATAAATACGTAACATGATCAATATTAAAATAAAATCAGGCCATGATAAAGGCAAAAGGCACAAGAATAAATGAAAGACAATTAGAAACTCCAAGGGAACAAAAATGGTATCTGAGGAAGAAAGTATAATCATAATACATTAATTGGCTCCATGTAAATGATGTTTACTTATTTTTTTTTTATTAATGGACTTTATTTTTTTAGAGCAGTTTCAGGTTCACAGCAGAATTGAGCAAAAAATACAGCCCTCCCCACCCACACATATATACTCCCCCACCCTCAACATCCCTCATCAGTGTGGGATATTTACTTATTAACAGTATACATTTTAGAAGTTTAGAATCCTCCAAGAGGCAAAGATTTAATCATGGCTGTGACTGAACACAATATAAATGCTATACATCTCATAAAAGAAGTTTATAATTTGGGAAGGGGGAGAGAGAACAGAGCCGAAGGTAAACCACAGATGCTAACGTTCCCATCTTACCAAGTGGGGAGTAAAAAGACACTCTAGCTGATGAAGAAGAAACCGTGGTGTAATAATAATAAACTTAAAAGATAACTATGGAGAAACTGAACATATTTAATATAATTATATTTGGAAGATGAAGAAGAGGGGTATCTAAAATGGACAAATCAAGAAAACAGAAGAATTAAAAGCGGTTATATATGGAGATCAGAATTGCAGGTGGGGGGAGTGGAACAGAAGAGATGCTTTTTATTATAAACCTTTTATAGTATTTGATTTTCTTAAAACAATGCACTGTTACTTTCATGGAAACAAAGTTCAAGCGGAGGGGGAGAACCAGCTCTTGGCTCAGTGAAATCCCAAATTCTTTTGCATAAAAACTCCTTTGTCCCGTTAGAAAAGTCCAGATCTTTGTTGTTCTGTACTTAAACATGCACTTTTAAGTTACTATTAAAGGGGGAGTTTTGAGTATTACTCTGTTTCTTAGAGAGACATGCTCACAGATTGCAAACTCAAATAATTTTGTAAACCTGAAAGGGAATGAGGTAGGTGAAGTTATGTAGGAAAATAGAGGGTTTTGGGGTTTTTTTTGGTAAGTCTGAACTCGAAACTAATGAACTTTAATGAACTACCATGACTTGGCTGGTTAGAGGTTCTTTCTTTTTCAGTGCTGGTGGCAGTTTAGGAGCAAATAAAAAGAAAACTGCAAAGTTAATATCGCTTGCCTGCTCCCAACCTCAAGATTCTAGCAGCTGGGGTTTCACATTATTCAGCAGAAATGTTTAACACAAGCATCTGGGATTCATTCGTGTCAACTGTTGCTCTTTAAGAAGGATATTCTTTATTTAAAATACTAACCTTCTTTTAAAGACTACTTCAGAAGAAATGAATGCCCTCTCCTTCCCATTTCCTTGCCAACGCTCCCTTTCAAAGTTCAGCCTGCTCTAGGAAATTGAAAAGGAACCCCCTTCTTACATCTGAAACTTCCCTTCGTTCCATATGCAGAAGCTTCAGGATGGTCCCCAGGGTGAACAGCATCTCCGGGACCCTCAAACCCACTTCCAGATGGAGCCCCCAAGGTAAGCAAGCAGATCCAAGCTCCCAACCCCTTTCCAGATGATGGCCTCCAGAGAGATGAGTGTGGCAGAGACCTACCCCTCACTCCAGACGTGGGCCACGAGCACAGGAGTTAAGTCGAGACATCGTCTCCCCTCACATGTGAAATTCACTAAGGGAGAAAGCACTGTGATGTCCCTCCAGCCACCGTCCGCAGTGAGTCTCCGGGGAGCCCAGCCTCCAGGGGTTGAAGCCTCATTGTTTCCTCACCACCTATTTCCCATCCTCAATCAAAAAAGTTCCACTGGTCCTCACCTGGGTCAAGGCGCTTATCTCTGGGCACACGTAGGGGATTAGGTTATTCTGAAGGCGCAGTGTCTTCAGCCCAGGCAGGTTTCCTAACACTGAGGGCATCTTTGTCATCTTCTTTCCGTTTAAGGTGACAATTTTAGTGCTTTTACCACCCTGCAGTGCTCTTATTAACAACTTTTCAGCCATGGGCTCAGAAGAGAAATAGGTTCCTTATTAGGTATCTTTAGAACTTCTGACTGAAGAGTTGGTGTGTCATGGAAACAGCACCATTCTGAGATCTACCATGTTGAAGGTGGGAGGCGTCGGGTAGTTTCCTTTGTAAAAGGGAGGGAGGGAACATAGCTGGTTCCAGGTTTGGGGCAGGAAATGTACAAGATGAGCCTAGAACATTTTATGCCAGAGACATGGAAGTTATCGAGGAACAATGAGATCACATCAAAAGGACACAGAAGCCACTGCTAGGGGCTCCCCCTGGTCTAAAATGGGAAAAGTCGTGGATCAGAAGGAATGATGAGTGGAAACATCAATACACTAATATCAAAGAGTTCAGAATGCTATTATAAAAATAAAAGAAGCTCATTGATTACTTTGGGACTTGCTAGGGAACCAACTCATAAAACTGAAAATCGATAAAGGAAAAAAAAGGAAGCATTTATTTGGCTTTTCCAGTACAAACTGCATTTTGGTGTAACCTAATAAACTTCTTACTCATAAAAAAATGGAAGCCAGTAAATGAGGAAGAAAAATAGATTCAGAAAAATCGCCATTTTTGTAAATCCTAGTGAAATAATAGACATATGCAAAGATCATAATTGGATGCTAAAAGCATTAGATGAGAGGTCGATGAGGAAATGTGTAAGTAAGAAATCAGGCAAGTAACCTGCTGATCAATTTTAGCATCATTAAAATTGAGACAGTCACTTACTGTTTTTCAGTCTCATAATGTGATGCAATAAAAATTACACATCGCCACCTATGGAATATTCTTGTCTGAAAATTGACTCAAAGGCTAATCATGCTTCCAGATCTAACTAACATTTACAGAAAAGTTGAGGACCAGAGAACAAGCTACTTTAATCTCAGGTAAGCAGTCAGCCAAATCCAGAACATGGGAAATTCTACGGGGCAAATGACACAATGTTTAACCAACAAGTCAAAGTCATTAATAAAAAGGAGGGGAAACTGTCACGAAATAAATGAGACTAAAGACAAACAACCGCCGAAGTGCAATCTGTGAATCTTGTTTGGATCTTGACTTGAATAAAAATATTGTGAGTCAATTGAGGAAATGTGACCTTGGAATGGGTATTAGATGATAGGAACTGGTAATTCTGTTACATGTAATAATGACGCAATAGTCGTATTTCTTTTTTAATGTATCTAAAGTTTAGAAATGGAGGTGAAAAAGCAGTCTTGAATTTTCTTTAAAATAATCAGGGCACAAAAAGGTGGAAGAAACAGATCAAACAAGATTGACTTAAACACTGGTAATTATTGATGCTCACTAAGTACATGGGGTTCATTAGACTATTCCTGGTTTTTTTGGTATATATTTGAAAATTTCCAAATGAAGGATTAAGACAAAGACAAAAGAGGAAGGAGGAGATGAAGCCAATGATACTGATTAGAACTCCATTGGGCCCGCTATGAGGCTTGGAAGCATTTAGACTAACATATATAGCACATTTAGATTGTTGATTTCCAAAAACATGAATACTATAAAATGTATTCTGGTATTCTGCATTGCAAGTATTAAGAACACAATTCAATCTTCCTTTGTAATTCACAAATCATTTTATTAGTTCATTCAACAAAGATTTAGGAGTACCTACTGTGTGCTCAACACGGTCCCAGGCACTGGGGATAGAGGAGTGAATTAAAAAGACAAAATTCCCTCTTCTCAGTGAAATTACATTCTGGTAGCAGAAGGAAAACAAACAAGATACATAAGTAAACTTAGTATGTTAGATGGTGTTAGGTGCTAAGAAAAAAAATAAGCAGGTGAAGAAGCTAGGGAGGTCTACCTATGTTGCTGCAAATGGCATTATTCTTTTTTATAGCTGAGTAGTATTCCATTGTATAAGTATACCACACCCTTAGAGTCTACAGGAAAGGTAAAAATGTAAATAAGTCATTAATTCATTTAATATTTTTTCTAGTTTTACTAAGATCCAGTTGGCATAGAATATTAGTTTAAGGTATACAATATAATGATTTGATATATGTGTATATTGCAAAGTGATTACAAAAATCAAATATTTATGAAGCGCACATTACATGATAGGTACCATTATAACATTGAGGCACTGGGGAAATAGTAATGAACAAGATAGGTCATTTGGCTCATGAAGCCCACATTTCAATATAATAAATGCTAATTTAAATAAATCCACAAAGCAACAAAGAACTTGATTTGAGGTTCAAGGAAGATTTCCTGCTGTTGACTGCTCAGGCCAGTCATAGCGGATTTAAAAGGACTAACTAGCGGATGAAATAATGTGAGGGAGGGAAAGTAAATAAAGGAGCATGAAAAAATGTTCACGGCATGAAATACACAGGGCCATGGGGGATATAAATTATTCTAGTGCGTGAGTCTCAAGAAAGGAGTGATGGGAGTTGATGCTGGAGAGGTATGTAGGACCATGCATTAAGGGCCTCCCTTAAATGCCACAATAAGGAATGCGGGCTTCATCCTACAGCAATGGGGAGCCAGTGGAAGGTTTAGGTCAGGAAGACAGTAGCCAGATGAGAAGAGATTTATGGGAGTAAGACTGGAGGCAGGGACAATTACGAGGCTTGTGTACTACTCTAGGTGAGACAGAAAAAGGGACAGAGAGGAAATGGCAGTGCATAACATAGGTAAGATTATTTCTAGAACCTGATCTCTAGTACCTCAGATGGGGTAGACCATAATTCAGGATACCAAAAGGTGAAGATCTTGATTTAAATGCCTACATGAGGCTGTACAGAAGAGAACGTGACTGCCTTTACTGAGCACGTACTATGTGTCAGGCAGTGTGCTAATTCTTTATGTAAGTGGACTTATTCAGTCCTCACAGAAGGCAGGGGTTGGTATTTTAAGAAAAATCAGGAGAAAGAGTATAAGTCATCCCTGTTCAGAAAATGATAAATGCAGCAGCCTTGCAGAAGGGTGATCATTTGCTTCAGTAAGGCATTCTAGTCATCCTGATTATACAGAAATAAGACAACTATAAACTTTCTCCTGGTCAGTATATTACTAGTTTTTCATATTCTTATAGTCTGTATACTTGTTTTTGAGGACCTATTTTTTTAGGTTCATTAAAATCAGATTGTCCTAATTGACACATGAAGGTAAATAAACTGGAACACACTAGCAGAATTCTAAGTCACTGTCTCTTTTTTTTTTAATGTTTTAAATTATTATTTTTATTTATTTATTGTGGGGGTAGTAATTAGGTTATTTATTTATTTGCTGATGGAGGTACTGGGGATTGAAACCAGGACCTTGCGCATGCTAAGTGCACACTAAGCTATACCCTCCCCTCATCTCTTTCTATTGCTCGTGGTCCTTTAGCCTAATTAAACGCCTGTCATATACCATCCTCTCAATTGATCTTACGACTATCAACAAACATGAAGCACTTAATATATAGGCCAAGCAATGTGCTAGGTATTTTAGTAGTAATCAGCAAGTTCTCGTTTCTAAGCACTTAAAAGACTAAGCGAAAATAATAACAATAATAATAAACAACTAAATATAAAAAACTAGTTGTAAGTGGATAGTTACTAGGAAGCAACATGCATGAACTGGGATACCCAACCCAGCCCAGTGGGGGAGAAGTCTGGTCAGCGCTATTTAAGCTGAGACCAGGAGGACTAAACCAGGTGAAGAAGGCTGTACCCAACTCCGAATGTCAGTTCAAAGACTTTCAGGTAGAAGGGAGCAATGGTGGGATAAAGAGTAAGAACTGACACTTCCCAAAACTTACTTTGGTTTTATTTTTATTTTTTTCCCTTAGCAGAGAAGCTCAGGCATATTTATTTACTATTTACTACCCAGTTTCCCCATAACAAGCATTTCTCCACTTATTTAGCGCCTTAAGAAAAACGTGATTTGATTTTTATCCTGCATACATAAAGACTGGTTCTCCCACTTTTTTTTTAAATTGAGTTATAGTCTGTTTACAATGTTGTGTCAATTTCTGGTGTACAGCACCTAAAACACACTTTTAAAAAGAATTAGAAACCCTGTGAGTTCTGCTGTTTCCAGAAGATGGAAAAAGATACATTTTAAACAAGACTTAGAAGAATCAATCTTTGTAAAAACACAGACAGAAAAACCGCTCTCATTTGTCAATAAAAGTAAAAACAGTACGAAATTACCAATTAAATTATCAGAAAAACAAATGACTTGCTCTTTCAGCTAGTACATGATAACCTGTACCAAGACAATGTATTAACAAGTATGTGCCAGGATTAATTTGCACAAAATTCCTTCTAACTGTTTCACATTCTTGCACACGAATTCACTTTTCCTTTCTTCTTGAACACTCATGAGTCTTAGATATTTTAATTAATTTGCCCTTTATTATTCTAAAATAATAAAATATAATTATAAACATTTAGAATCTGTGATTGTATTATTTTCAATTATATGAGGACTAATAAAGGCTGAATAAAATTCTAAAACAAAATGAGCTTTCTCTATTTCTAAATTCTAAAATTAAAGAATAACGGTTTGAACAAATGTTGATTTAATTCATTCACCTTTTATTTTTCTTTTAGCAAACAGATAATTTGAGCAAAATTATATTGCTCACTTTCGTTACACACATTCTCTTTTGTTTAACACAAGTTGTAAACATATTTAAGGGATAAAATTTTTGGCTAAAGACATATTGCAGAACTCTGACATAAACTTTTCTGAGTTAGACAAAAGGAAGCTTATGAAACTTCCATAAGACACCAGCATCACACAGGAGACTCACTGAGTATATGCTGCTTCTATATACAGCAGAAATCAGTATATCTGCCATTTTTTAAAGATTTTAAGTTACAACTAAAATAATTTTTATCTCAAGTCTTATGAAAGAACAGAAGCTGACCATACAAATCTTGTTCATAATTATATTGGCCATTTAAAAAATAAAAAATACACTTACAATCAAGAAAATTCCACTCATCCTGCTAGAAAAAAAAAATAGCTACCAATAAGTTATTTCAGAATACTTTAAATAACAGATGTAATTCATAACAACTAGATTCCATTGTGTCTTGTTTTATTACTTCTTAATGCTTATCTTTTAATTTTAAATTCAAAATAAAGCCAAGCTGCTTAGTATGTCATAATTTCACTCTTTTATAAATTTCAGACCCCCAAAAAATTCATATCAAGGATTACAAAACAAGCAGCATTCAGAACATACTTTGTTTGGCAGGCAGAATGGTTCTTAATCTCCGGAAGTCGAATACCCACGTGTAGTCCTTACTTGCTCTAGCTTAACCACAACTGCTCCCCCCAGCTTCCCACACTGTCACCTGATGGGCATGTGATACTGACACCCCATTTTTAATATTATAAAACCCAATATTTACTTATAAAAATTAGTCGTATTCACGGAGAAAAAAATTCAAATATTATAAACTTCATGCAAAATCTTACCAGTTATTTCTTACTTGAGAAAACCAGATCAAACCAAAAAGGTCTCATCTTTATAACACCTCCTTACGTAACAAATTATCAGACACGTTTGTACATATGGATACTGTCTTCTTAGAATACTGTTAGAAGCAACATAAAATCTGAGCTAGACAAGTCATTCAACTGAAAAACACTGTACTGATTTTACTGTGCAGTCTTGGTTCCCAAACAGTGGCTTTCAGCTCTGTCCATATAAATAACATAAAAATTCTCAGATATGTGAGACAATACCCTCACGTATTTGAGGAAAGGTGGTATGAATAAGGCTAACAAAATCAAAGGTAACAGAGGCTTTCTTCTACAGAGTGAAGCAAAAAGAGAGATCTTGCAAGACAAACTGGAAAAGAGGAAGAATGTGAAGTAGATTTGGCCTGCTATTCCTTCGATTCGGACAAGTCAAAGAGTAAGAGAGGCCAAGAACTATTTCTTAGCAGAAGAGGTTGCAAGGAAAGAGAAGCAGCTGAGTAGTGACAGAGAAAACACAACTCAGAATATAAAAATGTACGGTTATGACGATAATAAAAAGATGATGGTATAAGCATTCTGAAGTTTAAGAAACAGTGAAGAGTAACAAATGAATCAGAAAGGCAGTAATCTGCTGGGTCTTTTTAAGTTATACACAAATAAAAGACTTCTCTGTAATTCTTCAGGCATTTAAATCTGACTAGGAACACGTATATACCAATGGTTTGTCTCATTTCTTAAAACTTAGCAACTGATTCCCATCTGAGTAAGTATTTTAAAATTCTTTATTAAAGCAAGCTTCTTAGCTGCCCTTAATGGGGTTATATAAAAAGATTCACAGCATTAATCCCATCAACACCAAGGTTACTGCAGTCAAGTTCACTTACAAGCATTAATTACATTCGCTATCACCATCAACGCGTTACTGTAATGTCCATGAGGCTGAGTCACTTCATTTCTTCAAGAAAAATTACACTGACAGAGTTACTGAAAGCTTTCAGTAAGAGAGAGAAAAAAATTTAATTTATTTCAACACAGAACAGAATGTTCAGGATCCTATATTAATAAAAATATCAGCACACGGGGTACCATTGTGGCCTATAAATGATGTTCTCCGCAAGGGACTTACAAATGTTTTTTAAAACACCACTAAGGGGACATGGGTTAAAGTTCGTCTCCGACACATTTTTTTAAAAACCTGTTAGTAGCTTTGCCATAAAACTAGTTTAAGGTAGTTGTGTTTTCCAGAAACATTTAGAACAATCCAACGCTTGGCATGAATACTCAGATCAGCACACTGTACAAAAACCCAACTTCAACATTTTATAGACTAGCTGCAGTTTCCAGCAGCTGTGTGCACCAGCCGTGTAACAGAATTGTAGTGTTCTCCTAAGCCGTACGCATGTCTCATGTATCTGGAATGAAAAAAGGAGGAATGAGTACTTTAGACAAAAGTAACTCATTGCACATAAATGTTTATTCTGTATATAAAACCAAGTAGTACTCTGAATTAATCAAACTCCCCAAGGATATCTATCGTTCAATAGACTTAATTGACATATTACTTAAAAGTTCAACACCATTTGCGAAGCATCAGCAGTCAGTGAGATCTGGTTCAGTAACTCTGTCTGCTGAGTGGAACAGTCACTGGAGTGAAAAAGGAAAGACCGAGATGCTGAGTGCTCCACAAGCTTAAATTTTTACCTAAACCCAAGCCATTAACGACTGCCGTAGCAGGTTTAGCTAATAAACACTAAAGCCAACGGCAAACTGTCCATGCTGGGTTCCAGAGGACTCTCGATCACATAAAATATTGTGCAATTATGAAGGAGAAGTCTCTAAGGAATAAACGATCAAGCCACATGAATGTATTTCAGCTTTTACACTTGTTGAAACTTTTTAACATTATTAATGTCACACCAGAGCAACATAAAAACTAACCCTGAAATTCTGTAACCATTAGAAATGACTTTATTCTCAACTCATACATAAGAATAAGTCACTAGAGGTTTCAACAACTAACTAACTCACGTATTTTGACAATGTTCTAATTCTGTCACTGCCTTTAACATAAAATAAGCATAATTAATCCTGCTGAAGATAGATTTATCAACATATAAAACCTAAAATCTTTTCATAATCCTCTGTCTTAATTATGAAAAATATTAACAGTAGGAATTTCTAGGTACTTACACAAGTATTAATGGCTTTTTGGGATATTCTTCACCAACTACAATGGGAGGAGAATCTGCCTGTATTATCTCTATTGGTGTTCGTAAGACGTGAGACAGGGCTCTTAGCTATAGAAAAGAAAGTGTAAAACCAAAAAAAAAAAAAAAAAAGAAAAAATATATTAGTAAGGAAAATGAAGAGGTAAACCTTATTCAAATCATAATCTACTGAGTTTATGAATGAAGAGGGCAACCAGTCAGAGTGTGGACCTGCTCTCGTCCCTTAATGTACACCAGGAACCTGGCACACAGTGGGCACTTAATACATATTTGTTGAAGAAAGAAAGAAATATAATATTTATAAAATCAAATGCGTAAGTGCTTTGGAAATATTTATGCCCAGGTTAGTGACGCAAGGGGTGGGGAGACCGGTTCATTCTCTTAGGCTCTCTACTTTTAAAGATGCCTTGAAAATTTCCATAATAAAAGTTTTTAAAATTATTGTTACCAGACCAAATCAATCATACTTTGGGAGAGGCTGGGGGAAGGAGTGGGGGAGCAGGGAAGAATAGGCGGCTTATTTTTTTTTAAAGCTTTTCAAATGATTCTAATGTACTCATGTTGAGAAAAACTGCTCCATAATTTTCAAGGTATGAGTAGAATGAGTTAGGTTATGAACTGTACTATCCTTTCATGGAATTTCCATCTGATTAATACACAGTTTTAAGTTCATACCACATGATATAAAATTAGAGCTCAAAGTCGGCTGAGTAATAGGTACTAATGAATACTGGTGGTAACGTGTTTTTAGACTTACTCTGACCCGGCACTTTCAGGGCTCTACGTGTTATCAGCTCATTCAGTCCTCACAGTAACCTTACGGGAGAGGTCCTACTGTGCCACATTCTGGAGCCCAGAATTACGGGCAGAGAAAACTTAAGAGACATCAAGCACAAAGAAAGAAAATGACCTGCAACTGAACTGAGAAGTATGACTCAGGGCCTAAGCTCAGAAACAAACCAAACCCTCAACAGTTTTCAGTCACCATGCCCTGATCTGTGTATTTGCCCCATTATAAGAAGATTCTGTCTAGAATATGGTCCCTTTCGGAAATTTTAAACAAAGGTAAGAAATTACTTAAGGAATATGAAAAAGGTTCTGTGCTGCACAGTAGCAAATTTAGTCCCATGTTCTAGCTTGTAAAATGTTCCTTTGAGGCACTTTTTCTTACACGTAAAACACTATTTTTTAAAAGTTAACATGGAATGGAGGGTGCAAAACCAGCTCTGGAAATTTTACCATCCCATCTAAGTCTTCAGAAATCGTACAAAGAATTATTTACCATTAATAATTTAAATTTACCCCACTGTGAAAACAGCAACTCTTATTTCAAATGAATTCACAAACCACTTATGAGAAAATGTCCGTCAAAAGATGTTTTAAAAGGTTTTTCTCAATTTAAAGAGTTGCTTAGGTTTCTAGTACTCATATTAATTTGTGATTCTTATCAAAGGCTTAAACATCTTTAATTACTCCTACTATGAAAACTTTCTGAGTTTCAGAGACCCAGGAGAGGCATGCAAAGCAAATGGACACAGTTCCCTCTGGTGGCTCAGAAGAGGTACAAATATATCACTGCTGAGAAAGACTTTGAAGAAGCATTCATGTCATATCTTCAAACAACATAATCCTTGAAGCGAAATACTCAGAGCCACAAACTACTTAAGATGACTAATCATCGTTACACAATAATATTAATAATACTGCTAGATTCATCCATCTGGCACTTCAGTTTGCAAATTTCTGTGCATATACCGTTGGCCTTCTTTATTATCCACAAACGGCCTACTATGCACACATAGGGGCTTTACTATCCCCATTCAGTAATTAGGAAACTCGAGCTCAGGAGGTTGGCTGACACCCCCAACGTCACAAAACTGAGAAGCAGAAGGAAAAAGCAGACCCAACCCCAGGACTTTCATCCTGTCCCCTGACGTTCTAATCGTACCCCAGGCTACCTCATCACCACTTGGACCACTTAGGTGTTTTGTTTATTTTGCTTTAATGAAACAAAGTTAACAATAAGATAAAATCCTCACTTTCCTAAGTCCATAAAATCAAACACACGGCCAATAGCAGCATCATAGATGGAAACACACAGACGCAGCACCGTCCTCCCCAACTCACAGAACAAACACTGGGCCATTTAAAATGAACTAGTGCGTCCGTTACCAAAGCTACATGCTTAAAGGCCTAAGAAAATCAACTCCCAATTTGAATGCTTTATCAGTAGAGAAAAAGGAAATACATAAAGAAAAGGAATCTTCAAAGAGAAATTTGGATCATCTGAAAAATATAAAGGGATTTAGAAATAATTTAACCACCCACAATCACTACGAATAATGACCAACTTACCTCAAGCTGGCCTCCCCATGCGGCTGTGTTTACAGTATCATCACAGTACTTTCCAAACTCTTCTGCAGAGAACAGGCCAGAATACGGCACTTAATAACTTTGATAACTCATGGTACATCCATCTATAGCTCCCACAATTCCTGAGGAAACCGCCCACGTATGAACTTCCTCCTTTACTAGCTGCACTCACCTGAATTTAAGCCATTTCCCAAATCCAAACTTAACTCACTCCAACGTCCCATCCAGGAGCAAACAATTCACTTCCCTCTCCCTCATCCTGAGGCCCCGAAACCTTACCTACGTAACAAGCCTGCCTCTCTCTTTATCCAAGCATGGGACCCCCCAGAATTGCCACCAATTTCACTATCTTGACATATATTTTAAAGCTCAGCTCTCCATCTGAAGGAATATGGTGAAAGACTAAGAAAAATGTATCCTCTGTAAAACCGGGTTCAGCGCTAAGATCCGACAAGAAACGTGAGAGGACAATCAGGGTAAAAGCACAAGTGAGCTGAAACTCCTTCCCCAGTGACAGCAACAGACCGTGCCTCCACCTGACTTTGGACAGGTCTGCTTCACGTGCATCAGTACCAGGTCTAGCCAAAGCTGGGCCTCCCAGCTTAGTCCTGAGGAGGTCTGAGACCCAGTCGCAGGGTGCGAGGGCACGTCTCGAGCATACACACTCCGACACAGAGAGTTAAAATGGGCAGCCCACACCCCTTCTGTTTATAGGAAGGGGAGAAAGTCACAGGGGCACTTAAGAGAAAGCACGCCCTGTTCGTCTGTCTCACGCACTGTCCAGTCTCCCCCGAGCGCAGAAGAGTGCCTGGAACAGTCCTCGGCACACCGCGGCCTTCAGTAAATACTGGCCGAATGCACGAAGATAATGAAGCGTTCTTGTCTTTTTCTCTGATGCAGCATGCTCAGTTGCTGCCTCCTCTCTGCTGCCCCACAACCAGCAAAGGTGGAGACTCCGTTAAACAGAAGTCAGCGCTGGGCTTCTGTCTTGAGCCCGCCCTGGCGTCAGGCCCGCTCTCTGGGGACGCCGCAGCACGCCGCTGACTCTCAGGGGCTAACCTGCTCCCTTACTCCCTCTCTTTCAGAACCTTTCCCAGATCTTTGACTTGCTCTCTCCTTCATTTGCTAGCTGTGCATTTTTTTTTACTTTCCCATGAATATTTCATCTTAATAATCAAAGGTATTGTAGAGAGTAAGGCAGGTTATTAACTCTTTTGTTTTGGGTTCTGCAAAGTCAGATTTTGCTTGAGCATTATGGCTTACTGGGAACAAAACTGAATCTCCCAAAGCAGAGGACGAAAGGAGGCATTAGTCTTCCTAATCATTCCCTACTTACGATCTTCAGGCCCTGGACTTCCAGATACTAGTCAAAACTTAACTCTGTGAAATACGAACTTATTACTATGTTTTTTAAATAATAATGACTCCTATTCCTATTTGTATCTTATATAAAAGATTAATATATTTTAACTACAAAGTTGCTAAGTACTTAAAAGATCTAGCAGTTATTCAACGTGCTAGCAGTTATTAACATTATAGAAAATAATTTTGCCTAAATTTTGATTTTTTCCCTCCATAAGGACTCTTCAGGTTTTTCTTATTCTCTGCTCCTGGAAGTACTTTAATGAACAACTACCACAACCACAACAGCAACAAGACACAGTAAAGAAACAAATTACCTGGAGTATATACCTCTCCTGTGTTAGGGTTTGTTAAAAACGGGAGGAAGTCCTCCACATGGCTGTGCATGTAGTCGGCAGTTCGGCTCCTCAGGGCAGCCACAGTCAGGGTGCAGTCCCTTTCTTTCAGCTGGTCTTCAATGGCTCTGTACATACAGTGGCCATCAGATGGAATCTGTTTAATTTCCAACTGCCTTGCTGCCAATATTTGAGCAAGTTTTTCGCTTTCTACGTGTCTAGCTCCTGTTAAATTCTCAACTTCAGCTTCAGCTATCCTTTCTTCCCGTTCCTTTTCCAATGCAGCTTTTTTGTCCTATGAAGAGGAGAATGTAGGAAAGTTAATTTCTAATGATTAGGACTAATTTACATTTATTATGGGGAGAGAAATAGAAGATCCTCAGAAGTTTTTGCCGTTTTTCTCCCTTCCCCGACAGGCGCTATCATACTGATCACCACTTGTAGAATCTTCTATATTGTGAACTCCTTTAAAGGCAAACAGTATTTCTCATCTGTATGTACCCAGCACCTAGCTCTGTACTAGGACAAAAGAAAGCCCTCAAATTTTTCTTTGAAGTCTATTTAAAAACAGCCTAAATGTCCATTGACAGACGACTGGATAAAGAAGTTGTGGTATATTTATATAATGGAATACTATTCAGCCATAAAAACTGACAACATAACGCCATTTGCAGCAACATGGATGTCCCTGGAGAATGTCATTCTAAGTGATGTAAACCAGAAAGAGGAAGAAAAATAGCATATGAGATCACTCATATGTGGAATCTTAAAAAAAAAAAAAAGAAAGAAAAAGACAAATGAACATAATACATAAAACAGAAACAGACTCATAGACATAGAATACAAACTTGTGGTTGACAGGGGGAGGGAGGTGGGAAGGGACAGACTGGGAGTTCAAAATTTGTAGATACTGACAGGTATATATAGAATAGATAAACAAGATTACACTGTATAGCACAGGGAAATATATACAAGATCTTGTGTTAGCTCACAGCGAAAAAAAATGTGACAATGAATATATGTATGTTCATGTATAACTGAAAAATTGTGCTCACACTGGAAATTGTTACAACATTGTAAACTGACTATAACTCAAAAAAAAAAAGAAACTACATGCCAAGTTTCTACAACTTTACTTACGGATTTCAAACTACCATTTTAGGACTGAGTTGTCCCAGGCCTTAAAGCAACATCATTAGCATAGTAAGTCCAAGCTAATCCAAGCTTTTAAACTTAATCTCTCCACCAGCGAAGTCTTAATGTGCTAAATCACCAGCTTACCAGCAAGACATTAATATGTTAATATTTAGAAGGGTACAGAAACTCTCTTCCTCTAGCTTTAAAAAAAATGTGTGCATACACACACACATTTAATTAAAATAAGAGACAAAAAACATTCTTCTCTATAAAAAAAATTACACATTAAGACTAAAGATCCCCCTTAAGGACCACTGCCAATCCCAGTGCTGCTCTACAAGTCTGGTGTGTATCCTTCTAGATTTTTCTTCCTATGCATTTTAATAAAATACAGACGTACTCATAGAAAACATATAGAGAAAAATATTTTAACAAAAGTGTTATTATATATTACATTCTACAATTCTCTTTCCTTATTCAAATGTCATTAAGAAATCTTCCCAAACCAGCATATGCAAGGATGGGGTGGGGAGAGGGCAATGAGAGGTTTGTGACTTGAAGGACAGATAGGAAGTAGGGTGGGAAGGTTGAGGAAAAAGAGAAAAAATTCCTGACGGAATAGCAACGATCAAAAGCCAGAAAGCACTCTACATTTCATAGCAGAACACAGTTCATATAGCTAGCGTACCAGAGAAAAGTGTCAAGAGATGAGGTTGGGGACAAAGAAGATGGTACGTAGTTATTAACAGATATTGTTTATGCATACAGAGTTTTTAAAAAACAAAACTAGAAGGATATACACAAAATATTTACAGTACTTTTCTCTGGATGGCAGGATCACAAAGTCAGTTTTATTGTGTTTTGCGTGTGTACCTGCGTATGTGTGTGCATCCTTCTAAGTCCCCACGGTACGCTTTACTTGCATACCGGGAGCAAATGCTTCTCAATTTAAGAGGATAAAAATAGTTAAAACTAAATTCTGTGGATCTTGACATTGGTAGCAAATCACAGTGAAGGATTTGGTAAACCAAGAAAAAGAAGGACAAGGTAAAGAGTTTTATGTCCCTAGCTCTAACTTCCCCTTGGGGGCAGAAGATGTGAATGCAAAGGCAGATTCCAGTTTCACTTAATGCCACTTGCTTATACTACACGCTTGATGTGTGCCATGCCAGATAAACCAAAAGCGATTTCTAAGTTACCTGAATCCAAAGCAGTTATCATGCTCCTAATAAAACATAAACCTACTTAAGTTTTTTCTTCCCAACTGCAACCAAGCCAGAAGTTAACATAAAAAATTTAATTCACTGCATACCTACAACTTTGGATCACAGTCACATAAAAATCTTAAGACACAAGATGGCACTATTACTTTTTAAAAGACTAGGGAAAACATTTTCAGAGGGGAGAGGAAGGATAAGCACCTTGGGTATCATCTAATCCAAAACCCCTCACTTTCCTCTTCTGAGGAAACAGCACGCAGAAAGCTTTCCAAAGGCCATACAGCTGGTTAGAAGCAGAGCAGGGACCAAGGACAACACAGAGAGCTCCTTCTATCCAGGAACCTGAATCAGAATAAAAGGCGGCAGATGGGAGTTGGAGTTAATGATGTCATGTACTAGTTACGGAAGAGTGGAACTTTATACTGTCTGTAAAACCTTAATTTGAGCCTCTAAAATACTAATCCAATCATTTCATATTCCCCCCTCCCTCATGCTCTGCTTCAATATTACACAGCAATTGTGTTTCCTTTCCAGGGCACCAGGTGGGAAAGCCATTGGATTCTTCACCCCACCATGTAGTTTTCCAATGGCATGAAGCACTTTCCTGTCTACATCCTCAGTGCTGGAGATAAAACGGCACCAATAAATTGTAATGGAAATGTATGTAAGATGAAAACAGCATGTACGCGTGAAAACACACTGTCAGCAAAGCTAAAGTCACGTTGGTGCACTTATATAACAAAAACAGCTCTGAAGAGGAATATTAAAAGCTGGTTCTAGGCCGGGGCTTGTATCAGACACGCAGTACGCCACGCAGACAACCTGGCCTCAGCTCCCCTATCTGTAAAATACAGAAACTGAACTAGATCTTATTCCAATTTTCAGATTTTGTATTTCTGGAACCCGGTTCTTCTAAATTCTACTCTGGGCTCTTTTCACTGTACTAATGAGATTTCACTGAAGTTCTTTGAAGTAAATAAAATACTCCCTATGCTTTTCTAGGTTAAAGTTAAGAGATTTGCTCTGCAGTGTTCCAGTAATAAATCTTTATAAAGTTTTGTCATGTCTTTCTACCAGAGAGTTGTATCTCCTCCAAAGATAAGCATCATTAGTTAATTAGCTTTTCATTTCTTGGTGCCTTTCACACACACACAAAAAAAAAGAGGCGGGGAGAGGTTTGAAGTAAGTCTAATACCCAATTATCCACCCTGTTTTCAGGTTCCATTTCCTTAAGTACCATATAAACTTTCAGGTTTCTACTCCAGAGTCCTAATAATACAACAAAGCAATAAGAAACTCTGGGCATTACTTACAGGGTGTTTTCTCTAACAAGTGTTAAAGCAGCTGACTATAAAAGACACTACACTTTTTTTGAGGGCATAGCTGGGAAAGGTATGCATTTCAGCTATGCAGCATTTTGGAAGAAAAGTAACAAAACATTTGAGAAAGGTAAGGGAGTTTAATGTATTTTTGTTTTTGTTGCCTAAGGGTCCAGGTGGGATGAACACCTGTCTTTTGATAAAGACAGGAGGAAGTTATGTCCTTACGTTTTCCAGAATTAAACAGGTGCTACTCTAAGATACAGCGATTACTAAGTAGACGCAATTCCAACAGATATCTTGTTGTGCTTCTGCCAGGCAGAATTTCTGCCCTTCACCTGTGATCTGTAAAAGCTGGAAGACAATTCTAAGGCCATAACAAAAAGAATACATGAGTAGAGAGTTGAACTAGAAAACCTTCAAGATACCAGGATATCTAAATTTCACAAGTCTATGAAATTCACAATTATAATAATTACTCAAGAATAAAATTTCATATTCGTATGAGAAATGTCTGACAATTTGTAACTTAAGGAACTTTCAAACAAATACTTATCTTAGGTTGAATTTTTTTAAAAGGCACACTATGCAGTACTTAACACAATGACAAGTACTATCATTTGGCGACCCAGGCCTTATGTTAGGGCTTTGGAAACAGTAAATTATTTAATATCCACAATAACTCTGTAAAGTAGGTATTATTTTTCCCCATTCTACACATTTGAAACTGAGGCTTAAAAAGGCTAAGAATCTTACCCAAAGCCACCACCATGAGTGACATTAAAGCCTCCATCTGACTGACAGCAAATTCCACGTTCTATTAAATTATGTACTATGAAATTATAAAATGCAAAGCTGGCTTAAAAAAAAACCATCTAAATCCTAGAAAACATCACATGCTAATAAAACAATATTTGGGACTGAAAAGATTGAATTTCAACCTCTTGTCATTTTTCAAAGTGGAAAGGCCTTTACTCTCATTCCCATAACTTTGATATCATGATGTTTCCTCACGATGGTGCACAATTTCATCCCCACATTTGTTTCTGTGCACGTTGTTTCTCCTACTTCAATCATCCGATCCAAATAACTGCATTTCCTTCAAATACCAACTCTTTATTTAACATTTTGCACAACGAATTTTACCTTTTCAGTTTTCATCACAATTATATATATACTTAAATATATATACATACATATATATACTTAAATAATTCTGATAATTTTGTACACCTATATATCTTAACTTCTAGGGTCAAATACTTGTTTTATCACTTAATAACCTATTTTTTAACCAAAGCTGTACATCAAAATTATCTGGGCTCATACTCTTAAGATTCTGAATTACTGTACGGGACCACATAACTGTGAACAATACCCTCTGCACACCCCCTTTCTGGCCCCACCCTCCTATGAGTACTGCAAACTGCACGTTATTTTATAACTGCCTTAGGCCTATTTTTTTCTCTATAAAAGGGGGCTAAGAAATCTACTTCCCAAGACTACTGTCAGCACTGATGAGATTTCACACTATCTATAAGCCTAGCATAGTATCTGGCAAATGGCAAGTACTTAACAAATGTTAGTTCAAGTCCTTTGGCAAGGGACTCTCATTTTTTTCCTACTCCCTCCCAGTACAACCCCTAAGACAGCACTGAGCACACAGCACCAACAAGTACTTGGTGACTTTCATACCCGTCTCTTTTGTGCTTTGGATATCCGAAGCGGCTGATTCTCAAGAACCAAGTTTGAAATATTACCAGCAACAGAATCTATCTGAAGGAAACAAAAAACATTAACAAGTTAATGAAAAATATTTTTATTACTCAAAGTATTAGATTATTAAATTATTATTGAAAGTCATACATATGTGTCATCCCACAACTTAAATCTGAAATAACAGTACTACATACAATACTAAATCATATGGTTTTTGTCTTTTTCCTCTAATTTTGTCTGGGGAATCTGTTGGATTCCCAAGAACTTTCCTTGTAGCTCTTCAGAGACAATGCTCATTCCTGCATGGTTTCCTTCCTTCTTAGAATATCCACTCCATTCATCTAAATACTTCCTGTAAGTGCCAGCTCGCTCAGCACTCCACCTTTCCCTTCTCTAACTGCTGCTAGGACATACAGAATACGTGGTCCTGTGCTGGCTGAGTTCTTAATGACTCTCACAACCTCAAATGTGACGCGAAAGGCCTTTCTCCATCTTAATTAGCCAGAACCTGATGGGCTTGCTTCTTTGTGACCCTGGTAACAAATTGAGCTTTTTCTATCCTTTCCCATCTACAATTTGAAAAACTACAAGGGGAAAATTTAATTTATAATTATCATTAAGATGTTACAACCAATCATCGAATGGCTATTATGTGTTTGCTGAAGAAAAAAGATGCCAGACTTAAAACCATCAGGATTGAGTAGCTAGTATTTTATTACTACAGCTGCAAGTTGAGCTAGTTTTTAGTTAGACACATACATGAAACATATAGAAGCCTCTAGTAACAGTAGTCAGCAGTATCCAAGGCTACGGCCCAAATGATCAAAATATCAAAATCAAATTAAGACGTCAAAGACTGGTTATCAACTTTAGTGGAATTAGGATATTCTTAGCTTTTTCAGAGGAATCTGCTAAAATTTACAAACTGTCGTATTGACAACAGGCAAGATACAAAGAAGCATCTGGAAAAAAAAAAAAAAAAGACAAAGTAATGACCAAAGAATTCAGGTAACATTCAGGAAAAAAAAAAAAAAAAAAACAGGCTTTAGTTTTTTGGTTTTTTTTTTTAAATAATGGTTCAAAGTAAGGTGAGAGCTTGTATTTTAACAGTTGGACAATATGTAGCTTGACAATCAAACATTTTTGTCCTTGGAAACCTAGGAGAGAAATCTCAAAACTGAAAGGCCTGAGAAAGCAAACAAAGCTATTTCACTCATGGAAAAGACAGGGAGAAAATCAGGAATACCATGATTGTGATAACACAAACACTTCAAGCATCAGGCCTTGTTACTTCGAAATACAATACGTTAAAAGGCACACAAGGCCAGGACCTTGATGACTGGCTGAAAACGTTAAAGAAAAGAACACTATGTTTAACACAACAACCATTGCAAATTAGTGCAGACAGCTGTTTTCCCTGTCAACACAAGACCAAAAATGAACGGAATAAAATTTAATTTATTTATGGTAGGTAAAATTTTGCATAAACACGAGCACTTTCTAACTGGGTGTGAGGCTCTGGATTCTCTGATCTTTGATATCTAAAGCCCACGCAGTAAATTACCGCACTAGATAAAATTGTAACAGAATTCTCTATTCACATTCTGGAGTAAGATAGCTCTGATCTTGAATTCTGGCTTTGGTACTCTTATTAACTGTTAAAAATTCAAAACAAAGTTTTTAATCTCTCTGAGTCTGTTTCCCACTTGAACAAATGGGATTATCTACCCTTACATCAGAGGTAATACTTCACAGTGTTTTGTTGTGAGAATTATATGATGCATGTAATATGTTAAACAAAGTGTGCAGCATACAATACATTGTGCATGGCTACAATGAAGTAAATATTACTTAAAAATGATGAGTTAACGTGCTCCAGTTTACCTAAGAAACATGAGTAAATCAACATTCATTACAAGTTGCTCATAAATCACTTTTAAAGCTTAAAGATGATTTCACATTTGTTATCCCATTTGATTCTAAACAGCAGGAGTATTTGAATCATATGATATGTGGAGAAATGTATGCTCAAGATTAAATTTGCCCAGAGTACAATTCTAATTTAATGGCACTTCTGAGACTAGAAGATTAGTCTTCCAACTTTCATTTGGTGAAGCTTCCTCTAGTCCATTTTATCATCCGTTCATCTTTGGAGCAAGCAAATGGTTACAAAACTGGACTTTCTTTGCTGATCTCTCAAAAAACACACACCACCATGTAAATCAGGTCAGAAAAATATCAGTGGTGATACATGAGCATGACTGAGTGACTTCTTTCCCTCCAATTTTATGACTTTACATAGTAGCAGTTTAATAGAAGTGGACAATTGTTTTCAAATGCGTATACAAAGAGAAACATTATTTGACATACTTTATTCTCCTTAGAAGTCAGCTTCAATTGCTCCAGCTCCTCTCTATGTTTCTGTTCCATTTCTGCTTCTAATTTAGCAACATCTTCGGTGAGTTGCTTCCTCCTTTTTTTGTCATTCTTGGGAACAGCATTCTTCATACCCTGAATTTTTGCTGAAAAGCCACCAAAATGATTAAGTCAAAACCCCAGGGATTAAGAATCAGAAACGGTAACAGTAAGGGAATGGTAAGAGGAGAAAGGTATACAAAAAGGAATTATGAAAGCAAGAAGAGTAATTACATAACAATTACAGAGAGCCCAGACAAAGCTGAGATTCCCATCTCCCCCCACCCCCCAAAAAAATCCGTGAGTTTGTTCGGTGTGGTAGGAAGAAAAAGAGTAAAAAATGACTCAAATTTTTAAATCTTTCAAGTATCCCTTCCGAGTCCTCAAAATTGAGATATTTCAAAATGCGCCTCTTAGGGCCAAGTGTCGGTAACGAGGGCAGAGCAGGAAAGGGGTCTGGGTCCAAGTGCCGACTTGTAGGAGTTCCCAGACACGCGCGCACCCGAGCGGCGGCGCGGCGTAAGGGGAACGCAGCGGCCCTGAGGAAAGGGGGCTTCTGAAGGTCTGGGGGCTTCTGGGACCCAGCACAGGCGGGAGGGAAGAGACCACTGGCTACTTGGGAGAAGCCTAGGAGAATCAAGATCAGAAGCCCCTCAACATTCCCCAAAACCAACCCGCCACGCGCCCTTCCCTGGGTCCCCGCGACTTCTAGGGTCCCGTTCGCCTGTCACCTTGCAACTCCTTCTTCTCTTTGCGATGCCTCCTCACCAGCTGCTCCTCCTCATCAAGCTCCTCCGCCGAGACCGCCTCCATGTCGACCAGGTAGCCCAGCACACGCGCTGAAAAAAACCAGCACGCCCGGGCGAATAGCCACCTTGCACCCCTCACCTTTCCCCCTGGGCGTGATTGGCCGCGGCTGGGACCCAGCCCCGCCTTCAAGGCGGTACCGGACCTAAGGCGAGCCAATGGAGCGAGGACGAGGAGGGACGGAGTATTGCGCGTGCGCACTCCCGTGACCCGCGCTGGTGGGGCGGGGCGGGGCGGGGTGGGGCGGGGCCGCGGGGGCGGAGCGGCGCGGCGCGCGGGACGGAGGCTTAGCGGGCTGAGGTTTGCACCTATAGCAATGGACTCGCGCGCCGGGGCCCCTTCAGCAATAAAGGTACGCACCGGGCGATTGGCCCGACGTGAGGCGCGCAGAGATGACGTAGCGGGGACCATTTTGGACGTTACTTTAGTTAAGAGCTTGGTAAAATCCTGTATCTTCGCTTTAGGTCCCATTGCTGAGAAGAGCTATTTGGAAGGTAAGAAAGGAAAGTAAAACATTTCGCTAAAACCGTTAATAGCTATCAGTGAGAATCTTTATGTTGAATCAGTCAAGCAGTAGGGAATTTAGTTCTCTTTTTTATGTTCAAGGTCGTAATACCGCAGTTTTGGAGGAAAACAGCTAAGTGAGAAAATGCTGCTTCTTGAAACGGATATAGCGGTGGAAACAGAAGAGATAGTAAGGATTGAGTATCGTTTAACACAGGAGCTTAAGGACCTGTGCTTAGTGATAAAAAGGCTGTTGGCAGGGCGCTTGAAAAGAATCAAGAGATAACAGAAATGTGCAGTCCTGATCTGGCACAGAATCGAATGACCGAAGTTAACGCAAAACGACAACATTTCGCAGCATGCAGGGAAAAAAAAAGAGAGAGAAAAGAAGTCAGGATAAGTACGGGAAAGAAGAGAAATCTAGAGGGCCTGTCCAGGAGATGCAATCTACGCGTAATAGCAATTCCTGAAACAGAGGAGACAGAACAAAGGGAGCTCAAAGTACAATTACGGAACTAATTGAAGAAGATATTCCAGAGTTGAAGAGGGAACTAGATGTACAAATAGAAAAAGCTCGCAGGGTACCATTAACATTTAATGAAAAAAAAAAAAAGCATCACCCAGATACATCCTACTGATATTTTTAAATTGGAAGGATAAAGAAAAAAATTCTATGAATATCCAGAGGGAGAAAGTAGGTTACTTATGAAGGGGCAAAAGTCAGGCTGATCTCAGACTTTTCTCCTATTTTTAATTATTGGGGGAGGGGGGCAAATTTGTCTGTAATGGTAATCCTGGTAGTGTAAAAAGAAAATTTCCAAATCACTGATTGAGGAGGTAGTGGATTAAACCTTATTTTGCATGTGCCTTGCCTATAGGAAATCAGTACCTACTGCTTCATGTAGTAGCTCATTGTAAATAAGTTACTAAAAATAGAATATATATTCCAATTTTTTGGATTGGAGAGGAAGTAGTGAAAAACACCAAGGAAGCATTAAAATCAGCATAAAGTAGATTGGCAGAGGTACAGGTAGTTACCACACTCATAAACTGGTTAAATATTTCTATTAAAAAGATTAAAATTGGGTCAAAGATCAACCTCTAACCCTGGATACTCACATTTGTATAAAACAAAGGATAAATGTTTAAAGATTATGGAAACCATAAGTCATGGTAATGGAAGTAGGGAGCAATATTTTTATTAGACAACTCAAGCTATAACATTTATAAAACATACAGTACAGGTTGTAACATTTAAGGGACTTCATGAGGTAAATAACATGCCATTCATATGTAAAATGTTCTATTGATGTGAGTGGTAGTTTTACTGATGAATATATGTTTTAAAAATGGTGCATTTAAAATTGGTGCATTTTATGTGTTAATAAAGTAATCCTTCCATTAAAGAGAATACACATGGCAAAAATTGTTGGACTGTGACTTCAATACTTATGCTCTGTAAAAAATCAATTAAATGAAAAGTGGAGATAGTTAAGGAGTAGTTAAATAGTTCGGAGGTGTGTGTGCTTTTCAAATTATCCTGAAACATTTCTAAATGACCTCATATTAGGGTACAGAGAAAACTTTAATAATACATTTCTAGAAAGCATAAATGATCACGTTGCAAAAAAGCCTAGGAACTAAGTTTAAGTGCTTGAAAAATAACATACTTGGAATTTTTCAAGTGTTCTAACTTTTGGGTCAACGAGGAAATTATAACAAATACTGATAATTTAGAAACTGCAACAATAAGGGCATTATGAGTTATATGTTATGGAGAGGATGCACAAAAGGCAAGGGACTAGGCATGAAAACACTAGATGAAAAGTGGAATGTGCTCCTAGTAACGACTTTCTAAATTTTGCTACCTTCCAATTGTAAGTAGTGGATTTACTTCAATATAAGCTGTTCTTAGTGCCACACTTAACTTCTCGGTGCCAGATTTTTCCCAACTGAGTTTTACCATAATGTATTCTAAGCAGCTAACAGTTAACTCTCCAAGAGGGAGAAGCCAATTTCTCTCTCTCACCACCACCAACTGCCCTCCTCTCTCCCCACCCCCACTACCCCTTTTTTGTTCTCCCTTCCTCAGACCTCCATGTAATACTTCTTGCTCTACAGTCTTTTTTATTGAAACGTATGGGCCTCAGAAAAGCCTCACATTGCCTGGGAACTTGCTAGAAATGTGGTATCTCAGGTTAAAAGCAGCATGGGATTAGATTATAAAATGTATTCTTAAGCTCCTACAGGTGTTCTCAATTCACACAATACATTGTACATTATAATGCTTAATAAATGTTAAATAGTAATAGAATCTAGAAACAAGTTTGCTTAAGCAGTATTATCTGAGAGATTCTGTGACTGAATTGTAAGCTATTGCAACATCCCTATTGAATCAAAGATTTGATCACATTTTCCAAATATTTCAGATGAAAACTGTTACTTCTGTTTCTCTCCTGTCTTGCAAATTTTTAAAGATGGGACACAAGGGAAAGTTCAGGTTGAACAATTCAAATTTGAAAATGTTGAAGGAGTACAACTTAAAATGGCAAAGAAAGAATGAGCCTTTCTCTAGTGAATAAAATAACCATGGAGTAGATTTAAATTCGTTATTTCAAGGTTTCTGGATAAAATGAAAGATCCACCTACAGCAGCTATAAAGGGCCTGAATTAACTATCTGATTGGTAACAGGGGGATAAATAGGAGCCTTGGCAGTAATTGGAACAGTAGCTCTATTAAGTTACAGACAGGACTGTTTTGATTCTTCAATGATCTACTCTACCGAAGGTGATAACACATTTGTGTTAGCAAGACTCATGCTGCTCAAATTTGAATATATGCTAACCAATTGCCTGAAGAGCATATTAAGATACAGATACTGATTCATCAAATTTAGGGTAAAAATGAGATTCTATGTTTCTCCCAAGTCCCCATGGATTGTTGGTGCTGCCAGACTAGGTACCTACCACACTTTAAAGAGCCACAATAATAAAACCTATGCTGTATATACGTACCATGAAAGTGAGGCTCAAAAAAAAAAGTAATTGGCTTAAAACCACACAGTAAGCATCAGAACCAAATCTGATTTCAAGACTAATTTATGTCATCTGTATAATCCTGCCTTTCATCCATACTACAGCACCTACCTAGAAGATTGTGGTGAGGATAAACTTTATGTAATAAGGAAGAAAGCTCGTTACTTCAGATACTGTACATATGCAGAAAACAATGGCTCATGGAGGGGAAAAATAAGTTTTGTTTGTAACATGTTGAGCATGATTTGTGATAGGGACATTTGTGGATAAGTCACACAGGTATTTAGAAATTCAGGTCCCGAGCCAGGAGAGGTGTGAAAATTGGAAATTGCAGTTTTAGTTTTCTGATTTGAAGGTGGTATTTGAGGTCATGAGAAGTCACCCTGGAAATAATAATAGGAAATAGAAGAAAAAAAGGAAAGGTGGTTAAACCCTAAGGGACACAGTTATATTTGGTGGGTAGGTATTTAAGAGGAATGGAGTATTTAGGTTTTTAGTTCCAATTGAATTAAATCTTGAAAACAGTTCACTACAGTCAACTCTATACTTCCAGTTGAATAATAAGTAGGAGGAGCTTTTATCTTTGTACTAGATTTTTTAAAAAACTTACAGTTTGCAAACTATTAAAAAATCTATAATGGCACACGTTGTTCCATTATAGATTCTAATTTTGTAGTTCACTACTACCTATCTGTATCTGATTTTTGTTACTGGTAGCAATTATGTTCTACAGAGTCTCTCCAAGTATCATTGTCCTTAGGAGAAATACAGAATTAGGTTCCTGCAAGACTCTGGTCACATTATTATCACCAACTGATCAATACATAGCCTTGTTTTAAGGTATCTTGTTTAATGTCTGTTGGTGATTCACTAATGTCAAACTCATGGCCAACAGAACTATAACTCATGGCCTGAGTGAATCTTACCTAACATATTTTCTCTGTAAGGTACTTAATAATAATACATAGCACAATACTTAGGGACCATTTTAAACAGCAAAATCACCGATAAAAAGCACAAAAATGCAAAAAGCACACTAAATATATCCCAGAAAAGGTACTTGTTTACAGTATGAGAGCTGAGACAAGATAGGGTGTTACCTTGTTCCACTTCATCTAGGATTGTGTGTCAGGTGACCCAGTTTTTTTTGTTGCTCTGCATATGTGCATGAAAGAGCCATTAGTTTTGATTTGGGGATTACTATTTTAGTAAACAAACACAAATGCAGAAAAATAAACAATATGGACTAATTCATTCAACATGTTTCTTGTTCAGTATTTTTCCACCTCGAGTTTGGGAAACCACATTTCCATTAATGAGACCTAAGAATTCTGGCTTCTTTTGCGAGGGTACAACTCTGATGACTCCCACAGAATTGAGGATCACTACAAAGGTTCTGAAGGACTTGTACGTGGTTACCGTGAACCGCTCAGCTGACTCTGCTGTATTCCATTCTGTTGGCACTGAGCAGAAACCCTAGATTACTAGCAGCCATTGTCTTGTCCTCTCTGGGACAACAAGAAAAGAATGTTTCCGGTATGAAACAGAACAACTTGAAATCTAGAATACCTGTCCCAAATGTTAATTTCAAAGAACTCTCAACAAGACTAAATGATGGTATAAATCTGTGTGCCAAAAAAGATATATTTCAAAGGTCACAAGTTACCAAAGCAGGGTTACTTACATACACAGCTGAAGGGAATTGGGCTTCAGTTTTAATTGGCAATTTTGAGCCTCTCATCCTAAAGTCTATCATGATGATAAAACAGAAATGATATATTTCTTAGTCTGTGTGAGCTCCCATAACAAAATACTATAGATTGGGTGGCTTACACAACATAAATTCATTTCTCAGTATCCTGGACTGAGAAGTCAAGAATCAAGATGCCAACAGATTCTGTTTCCAATGAGGGCTCTCTCTGGCTTGTAGGCCGCTGCCTTCTCATTGTCTCCTCACATGGTTTGGGGGGTTGGGGAAGGGCAAGGTGCAGGAGTGGGAAAGAGAGAAAGTTCTCTCTGGCATCTCCCTATGAGGACACAAATCCTGTTGGATTAGGGTTCTACCCTTATGACCTCATTTAACTTTAATTACTTCCTTATTCCAAATGCAGCCATACTGAGGTTAGACCTTCAATACCTGAATTCTGGGGAGACACAATTCAGTCTACAGCAATATGGGAAGGCTATACATTTTGAGACATGCTGCCTAACACAACGGCTAGTTTACCAACACTGAGCCTTTAGGCGGCAAACTGTCTTTTTACTCAGCTATTATATGCTAAATATTTTATAGTAATAAAATGTTGAATGAAAATCAACTTGGAAGTTTAAGAGCTTTTTGGCTTGTGAAAAGTTTAACTGGACTTCTACATTTTCTCTTAAATAAGAACTACAAATATTCAGTTTGCATAATATACCTGCTGTGATTGCTAAAATGGACACACTGCTTTATGACTTATAAAAGTCTTTCTATATTATTACTATCTTTAAACCTCAACTCAGAAAGATAAGAAAGAAAAAAAATTATTACCATCATCAACCATCTGTTAAACATAAAGAAAATAGGGTCCAAGAGGTTTGAAATGGAGCAAATGATACAATAGTGAAGAAATGATCAATGCATTCATTCAATGTGAGTAACTTATTCACATTTCTTGAAAGTAGCTTAGTAGTTCTTATTAAAACCAACTATTTCATTTCTGGAAATTTATCCTGGAAAAACAGTAAGAAAGTATGAAAAACTTGGAAAATTGGAAACAATGTTTATGTCCAGTTATAAGGACTTAGTTAAATATATTAACATGTAATCATTAAAAAGAGTTATATATATACTGATAAGGGAAAGGAACTCATGACACGTAAAAAGGAAAAAAGCCAGTTAACAGCAAATATAGTAATGTTTACTTTTTTTTTTGTTCTATATATGTTTGTCTCTCCATCTTTCTGGAAAATGTAGAAAAGTATTTGATATTGCAATGTTAACAACTTACATCTGAGTGGTAGCTTTCTGGATGATTCTTTATTTACCTCTTTATCTTTCTTTGGCATGTTCATGTTAACAGAAAAATAAAGCTATTTTACTTTTTAAATTAAAACATTTCTGCAGAAATTTTAAGCAAAATATCATAAGTGTTATCCATTATCCCACCATGCAGAGATGTCCTAAGAACAGGATATTTCTTTCTGGGAATTACTTTTCAAATTTCTCATGATACTATATAAAATTTTTCTCCAAGTCATTTACTCTTCAAAAACATTACTGCTGTATATTTTCCCATCACATTTGACTAACCCTTCTGCACATTTCTACTCAAATGTGAGGGGAACTCTCCTACATGCTGGTGGGAATGTGGTTTTTTGCAGCCATTATGAAGAACAGTATGGAGATTCCTCAAAAAACTTTAAGTAGACTTACCATATGTTCCAGCAATCCCACTCCTGGGCGTGTATCCAGAGGGAACTCTAATTCAAAAAGATGCATACACCCCAATGTTCATAGCAGCACTATATACAATAGCCAAGACATGGAAACAACCTAAATGTCCATCAACAGATGATTGGATAAAAAAGTTGTATATTTATACAATGGAATACTACTCAGCCATAAAAAAGAATAAAATAATGCCATTTGCAGCAACATGGATGGACCTGGAGATCATCATGCTAAGTGAAGTAAGCCAGAAAGAGAAAGAAAAGTACCATAAGATATCACTCATGTGTGGAATTCTTTTTTTTTAAAGGGAAAAGAAACAAGAAGACACTAATGAATTCATCTACAAAACAGAAGCAGACTTGCAGACATAGTAAACAATCTTATGGTTACCAGGGGAAATGGGGTGGGAAGGGATAAATTTGAGAGTTTGAGATTTTAAAATGTTAACCACTGTACATAAAGATAGATTAAAAAACTTTCTTCTGTATATAGCACAGGAAACTATATCCAATGTTTTGTAATAACATTCAATGAAAAAATAAGAAAACGAATATGTGTGTATATATGCATGACTGGAACATTATGCTGTACACCAGAAATTGACACATTGTAACTGACTATACTTTTAAAAAAGGGAATCTGGGCATATGCTAATAAGGACATGTGCTCTCCATCCCACCTTCTCCCCCACCAGTACTAAACACTGTTCCACTCAGCAGCTGAATCTCCTGTTGGTGTGAAGCATAACATTGTTCCCTGCTATTACACAATAAATTTTGCTTTGATATAGTAAAAAAAAAAAGTGAATGAAGCCTGCACTTGTTCCTCCATATAAAAACAAAGCAGTGTGCCCTCCCCACCCAGCTTTCCCATTGCCCTGTTTAACCTGTTTAACGTCTCTGCATAGTTATCACCATCTGACATACATATTCTTCTTAAATTGAGTGTTGTCTATCTATCTCCTCCATTGGCTTCCAAGACACACACACCCTCTTCTGCTTTTTCTCCTTTGGTTTTGGCTTCTCCTCTTATCACTTGCTGAAATTTGCTGGGTCCCATAGGGCTCTGTCCTAGGCACATTCGTCATTCTCTACACCTTCTGCCAATTTCAACCCCCATGGCTTTAATTACTACATCCATGTACCAGCTGGACCTTTCTCCCAAGTGCCAGTGTCATACATACACATACAGCCTCCTGGGTGACTTCACTTGGATTGCCCCACAGGTCCTTCAGATTTACCATGCTCAAAATCCTCTTCTCTAAATTTGTTCTCCAGCTTTTTTTGTTTTGTGTTTTGTTCTTTTTTTTTTTTTTTAATTATATATTTACAGGATTTTTAAAAAAAATCTCTGTAAATGACACTACTCCAGATTCTAGAAGAACCCACCTGCATTCTTGTCTGAGCCCATCTACTCACAGTTCCACTCTTCAGCAATTTTTGTCTTTTTTTTTTTTTCTGTTTCTTATTGTCACAGACGTTTTTCACTAGGTGCGTCCTTGGCTTGGGAAGAATACTCAATTTTTGCAGAAGCAGATTTTTATTACCATTCAGATTAAAAATGCATATGTTTCACTTTATCACACATGCCTCACCTACTCAATATCCTAAATGGTGCCCTGTCATCAAGTATGTATCTCCTCTCAAGGCACTGTCAGTCACTTCACCTGCTGTATCACTGGCATAGCCCTGATTACTCCTGATAGCATCTTCTTTTTATTTTTTTATTTTTTTACAGTTTTTTCTATTGAGGTCTAATAGACATACAACAAACTACAGCCAATCAACCAATAAATGGCACCACTGTCCTCTCAGTTTCTTACATCAAAAACCTGGGTATCATTCTTGACTACTTTTTCCCCTTACACTTTACTTGCAGCAAATCATTAAATCCCACCTTCTACATACATCTCAAATCAATCCACTTCCCTCCAGTTCCACTGGCACCACTCTAGGCTCAAGCCTGAGTCAGTTCTCGCCTGTATTACAAAAAACATGCATCTCTCAAGTTTATGACACAATAAGAATGGTTCTTATAAAATTCAAACCAAATTTAAGATTTTCAACTCAAGTAGTTCTTCATTAAGTGTATACTTCTTAATGTACTTAGGGCCATCTCCAGTCTCACTCACCCCATGACACACTCTGTTATAATCTGCTTAAGCCATTCTGGACTTTGGTATCTTGAACTCCCACACTGTTTTTCCCAGGAATGGAATACCTTTAGAACAGTGATTTCTCACCACTGAAAAAATGATCTGCCATCAACTCCCTGACCACTCTATCTAAAGTAATTCTCAATTCTTACTCATTCTTTCTCTACTAGAAGTACCCATTTTTCTCCTTTTAATTTTACTTGCCTTCTTTTACTTTTCTTGTCTGTTTCCTACACTTGAATATACTTCCATGAAGTATAGACTAGCTAGATCTGTCTTCTTCACATTTGTGTCCTCGTAACCCGATACAGTGCTTAGCATATAGAAATCATTAAGTAAACATTTAAATAAATCAAGCATGGACTGGATAATCATTTAGCTATAGTAGAGGCAGATTAAAAAAAAACAGGTTTTTTTTCATCTTTGTGTTATACAGTTACAGAAATATTGTCATATTTTATCCTCAATATTTCTCAAACTCAAATTAGCTCTCATTGGTAATTAGAAGTTAAAAGGTCAAATCGTGCCCCTGTGATGAGATTTTACCCAAAGGAAAATAATAGAATGCCAGTAAATGAAAAGAAACATCTTACAGAACTTTCTCTTTTGGCCTGTTAACTTTCTAGAATTCCTCTTAATTTATATTGTTTCACTTTCTTCAAATATTTTCAGTTGTAATATCTTAAAATCTCTCATTTTTGTTTTCTCACGCATTTCCAAATCCTTTTTGCTAAGTTATTTTCATTTTTCTTCATGGTATTTTCTTCTTTTGCCTATTACAAAAAATTTGTGACATGGGGAAAGAATCCTAACATGAGGGAACTTGGTGTGTTGGATATAGGAAATTGGTACTTAGCATCCATTCCAACTTTCCAGATTTGAAAGAAATTTTCAAAGACTGGAAAGATAAATACAGTATTTTTCACATTCTCATATAGGCGTCTGCATGCAAATTAGTTTCCATCCATTAGAGACACTTGCCCAAGACTAATTGAGGTGGGCTCTTTTTTTCTGTTATTTCAGATGTCATCACCAATTAGGACATTTATGGAGAACTTGGGTGGCACTGATAAAGCATTGCAGTGTCCAGTGCCTTAGCCTGGCGTCTGGGTATCTCTGTGGTCTATTATCAAAGCCACAGCTATATGTTCTTAAAGTGAACATGTCTTCTGGCAGCCTTTGTATTATCCTTTTTATGCCTGTTTCCTATTTTAAATTGAAAGAGGAAAACCTATCTGTTTTGAGTTATTTTTAACTGTAAGACTATTGTTTCAAATGAAATCTTATACAAAATTCTAATATACAAAACAGATAAAGTTGGAGCCAATGAGACCAGAAAGACTGAGTGGCGTGAAATCCTGCCTACTTTTCCCTAAACTTGAGGCACCTTGGTGGAGGATCTAGGAGTATAGTTTGAATATCTGTGGATAATCTAAGGCAGAAGTTTTTAATCCAGCTGTACTTTGGAATCATGTGAAGAGTTTTGACTAGTGTTATTTCTGATACTGATGTCCTGGGCTCTTTCCCAAAAAGACAACTATTGACACCAGGCAGGTGGATTTTTTAAAAAGTTCCCCAATGATTAATATGTACACCGGATTGGAAATAACTTCTCTGAAGATTTTTTTTCCTGATTCTGAGCACTCATCTTTTCATTGATTTTCATTAAGGCAAGTCTTCCATCTCATTCTGGGTCCTTATTTTTCTTTCTCAAACTATAACTTCTCCAAAAGTCCCTGGATTTCCCCAAATTCTTATATTCCATTATACCTCTGTTCTTTAAGTAACCTAGCTGATCCCAAACCAGCATCATCTTCTGAAACCAAACACTATTTGTTTCTTAAGCATTATTATGGGTTTGTTGTTCTTCAATAAATTTACATAAATAATTAGTTAATGATTAAAAGATGAGCCATGGAGTCAGAATTGAGTTATTTTATATTTCTTCCCCATTAACTCTGAAACTTACTAACTCTTTTGACAAGTTAGGGAACAATGATAGTCTTAGTACTTAGAATTATCGTAATGATTTGATAAATTGAGGCCTACAAAGTGTTTACATGGTGCCTAGAACACAGAAAGTTCTCAAGATTATTAACTGTTACAGTTACTGTACTAAATGCTCTAATCAAGATATAGGGTGGCTGATTAGATGTGAAAAATAAGAGCCTAAAAGAGGCTCACTTCAGGACTAAAGAAACAGAGACAGAAAGTGTGGGGATGAGAAAAGATACTTCATGCAAATAGAAATGATGAGAAAGCAGCTGTAGCAATAGACTTTAAAACAAAGACTATAACAAAAGACAAAGAAGGAGGCCATGATATAATTATAAAGGAATCAATACAAGATGATATTATACTCATTAATACATATGCACCCAATATGGGAGCACCTAAATATATAAAGCAAATACTAATAGACATATGGAGAGAAATTGAAAATAATAGAATAATAGAAGGGGACTTCAACACCCCACCTACATCAACAGACAGATCTTCCAGATAACAACTCAATAAGGCACAAGTGGTCTTAAATGACACAATAGGCCAGCTGAGCTTAATAGATACCTACAGGACATCAAATCCAAAAAGAGCAGAATACACATTTTGTTTCAAGTATATATGGAATGTTCTTGAGGATAGATCACATACTAGGCCACAAAACAAGTCTCAACAAATTTAAGAGGATAAAATTATATCAAGCATCTTTCCAACCACAGCTGTATGAAATTAGAAATCAATTACAGACAGAAAAATGGGGAAAGAAAAAACATGCAGAGACTAAATAACATGCTATCAAAGAAACCAATGGGTCAATGAAGAAATCAAAATGGAAATCAGAAAATACCTTAAGATTCAATGAAAATGGAAACAGAACATTCCAAAATCTATGAGATTCAGCAAAAGCAGTTCTAACAAGGAGGATTACAGTGATGCAGGCCTTCATCAACAAACAAGAAAATCTCAAACAAGCTAACCTACCACCTAGAGGAAATGGAAAAAGAACAAACAAGCTCAAAGTCAGCAGAAAAAAAGGAAATAATAAAGATCAGAAGCAAAATAAATTACAAGTCAATATCTTTGATGAATATAGATGCAAAAATTCTCAACAAAATGTTGGCAAACCAAATCCAACAATATATAAAGGGACCATACACCAAATCAAGGGGGATTTATTCCAGGGATGCAAGAATGGTTCAGTATTCACAAATCAATCAGTGTGCTATACCACATTATTAAAAGGAAGGATAAAAACACATGATCATCTCAATAGATGCAGAAAAAGCATTTGACAAAATTCAACATTGATTCATGATAAAAATTCATCAAAGTGGGTATAGCGGGAATGTATTTTCAACATAATAAAGGCCATTTAAGACAAATACACGGGCAACTTCATACTCAATGGTGAAAAGCTGAGAACCACTCCCCTCAAATCAGGAACAAGACAAAGATACCCACTCTTGCCACTGCTACTTAACATAGTATTGAAAGTCCTGGCCACAGCAATCAGACAAGAAAAGGAAATAAAATCCATTAAAATTGGAAGGGAAGAAGTGAAACTGTCACTATTTGCAGATGACATGAACTTTATATAGAAAACCCTAAAGTTTACACCAAATATATATATAGATATATAGATATATATATAGTTATAGATAGATATATATATCTAATAAATTCAGAAAAGGTGCAGGATATAAGATTAATATACAGAAATCTGTTGCTTTTCTATACTAAAATGAACTATCAGAGAAATTTTAAAAAAAATTCCATTTAAAATCACATCAAAAAGAATAAAATATCTGTGAATAAACTTAACTAAGAAAATGACAATCTGTACTTTGAAAGTGATTAAACATTGATGAATAAATTGAAGGTGATACAAAGAAATAGAAAGCTATCTCATACTCTTGGATTGGAAGAATTAATACTGTTAAAATGGCAAGCTACCCAAAGAAGTCTACACATTTAATGCAATCCCTATCAAATTACCAATGGCACTTTTTACAAAACTAGAACAAATAATCCTAAAATTCATATGGAACCACAAAAGAACCCAAAGTGCCAAAGCAATCTTGAGAAAAAAGAACAAAGCTGGAGGTAATCACCCTCCCAGACTTCAGAATACATTACAAAGCTACAGTAATCAAAACAGCATGAACTTTAAAAAAAAAAATAAAAGGCATGGTACTGGGACAAAGACACATTGCTCAATGGAAGAGACTAGAGAGTCCAGAAATGAACCCACAGACCTACAGTCAATTAATCTATGACAAAAGAGGCAATGATACACAATGGAGAAAAGACAGTCCCTTCAATAAGTGGTACTGGGAAGACTGGGCAGCTACATGTAAAAGAATGAGATTCGAACATTTCCTTACACCATATACAAAAATAAAATGGATTAAAGCCCTAAATGTAAGACCTTAAACCATAAAACTTGTAGAAGAGGACATAGGCGAAACAGTCTTTGATGCAAGTTTGCAGTTTTTTTCTTGGATCTGTATCCTAAGGCAAAAGAAATAAAAGTTTAAAAATGGTCACATGGGACCTAATTAAACTTAAAAGCTTTTGCACAGCAAAGAAAACCATCAACAAAATGAAGAGACAACCTATGGAATCGGAGAAAATATTTGCAAATGATATGACCAACAAGGTTATATAAATACAAATATATAAATAGCTCATAAAACTCAATATAAACAAACTCAATCAAAAAATGGACAGAAGAAATAAAATGATACTTTTCCAAAGAAAACATTCAGATGGCTAACAGGTACATGAAAAGATGCTCAACATTGCTAATTATTAGAAAAATGCAAATCAAAACAGCAATCAAATATCACCTCACACCTGACAGAATGGCTATCATCAAAAAGTCTAAAAATAACAAACGTTGGCAAGGATATGGAGAAAGGAAAACTCTTGTACTGTTATTGGGAATGTAAATTGATGAAGCCACTATGGAAAACAGTATGGAGGTCCCTCAAAAAACTAAAAATTAAACTATCATATTATTCAGCAATTCCACTCCTGGGTACATATCCAGCAAAATCAAAACCACTAATTCAAAAAGATACATATACCCTCGAGCTCACAGCATCGCATTTACAATAACCAAGATATGGAAGAAACCCAAATGTCCATCAACCAAGGAATAGATAAAGAAGATGTGGTATATATTTACAATGGAATATTAGTCATAAAAAAGAATGCAGTACTGCCATTTGCAGCGACATGGATGGACTCAAAGAATATTATGCCAAGTGAAACAAGTCAGAGAAAGACAAAAACCATATGATATCATATATGTGTGATCTAAAAAGTAAAATGAATATATATAACAAAACAGAAACAGACTCACAGATACAGAAAACAAACTAGTGGTTACCCGTGGGGAGAGGGAAGGAGGGACGGACACGATAAGGGTATGGGATTAAGAGCTACAAACTACTATGGGTAAAAATAGATAAGCAACGAGGATATATCATATAGTACAGGGAACTATAGCCATTGTTTGTAATAACATTTGATAAACTACAATCTGTAAAAATACCAAATCACTATTCTGTACAACTGAAACTAATTTAATATTGTAAATCAACTATACTTCACTAAAAAAAACTTACAGTTACCAAATACATAAATAAGCTTTTCAAGTTCTCTCTTCATATGAATTTTAAAACTCTGCATTTTGAACCATATAACAAAATGTGTATGACTTATTCATTTAGTCAGCCCCTTCAACAATATTTATTGAGTACCTGTTACATAACGTGACAGGAGCTAAATAGTCATTCTGCCTTTAAGTATCCCACATGCTAGTGATCAAAGGTTCTATCAGTTGAAACAGAAATATTCATTAGGGTGGAGGCAACAGACATCTGAGGGCTGCATGTGTGGTGTAATCATATTTGTTTGATCTGCACAGTGTTTCTACATATTTATTTTTTAAGCGAGCAGTAAGATTGTTTTTATTTTTTTATGTTTTATTTTTCATTGAAATATAGATGACAACCACATACTCTTTATTGAAGTGCAATTGAATTACAGTATTACATTGGTTTCAATTGCACAACATAGTGTTTTGGTGTTTTCATACATTGCCAAATGACCACCGCAATGAGTCTAGTTACCATCGGTAACCGTACATTGTTATTGTATTATTGTTGACTATATTCCCTATGCTGTACATTATATCCCTGTGACTTATTTTATAACTGGAAGTTTGTACCTTTTACTCTTCCTCACCTAGTTCACCCATTCTCTCACCCTCCTCCACTCTGGCAACCACCAGTTTGCTCTGTATCTATGAGTCTGTTCCTGTTTTATGTTTGTTCATTTGTTTTACTTTGTAAAATTCCATATATAAGAGAAATAACATGGTATTTGTCTTTCTCTGTCTGATTATTTCACTTAGCATAATACCCTCTAGGTCCATCTAAGTTGCCACAAATGGCAAGATTTCGTTCTTTGTTATGGCTGAGTAATACTCTTATATCTATAAATATATATAATATTCGTATGATTTTTCTCCTCCATTTTGTTGCTGGGGTGTACGAGTTTAATTGTTTTGTGGATGTTGGATCATCCTTGCATCCCTGGCATGAGTCCCATGTGATCATGATGTTTGATCCTTTAATGTATTGTTGAATTCAGTTTGCTAATATTTTGTCGAAGAGTTTTGCATCTATGCTTATCAGTGATATTGGCCTATAATTTTTTTGTGTGATGTCTTTGTCTGGATTGGGTATCAGTGCAATGACAGCCACATATTTTTTTTTAAATTAGGCCCCAAACATTTAAAAAATCTGATACTTTAATAAAAAATTAAAAATAAAATACTTCCCAGCTTCTCTTAAAAAAAATTGAGCTCAATTTTTGACAAACACTGAGTTTACAGAACAGCGGTGGTGTGGCACCCTTTATTTGGAGGATGTTTTCTCCAACTCCTCACATTCGTCCATTTCAGGTTGTCTCCTCATCACTGAGGTAAAGGGTCAATTGCTATTTCCATGGCACTTGGCCAACTGGTTTCCTTATAGCGGAGTTAAACATGACCTGTTTTTTGTATCCGTGTCTGTACCATGGAAAAACAAAAGCTAATCCAAGAAGACACATGTTCTAAGAAAAATGGGAGAAAGCACAATTCTTTATTGGAAGTGAAGAGTATTCTTTTTATCCAAATATGTTAAAAAAAAAAGTGTGTGTGTAAAAAAAATACAGTTTAAGAAACAATTACAAAAATACTTCAACTCAGTGTTCACTAACATATTTTCAGCATTAAGAGGAAACTCTGTCTTGTGTTCCATCGATCTTTTATGCTACATATACTTCTAAAAATACTGTAAATAATAAATAAATATTTGGAATATATAAGACTGTTACAAATAAAAGGGAGACCAGGAACTGCTTTAATATTAACAAGTATCAAATATGTACATGAACTGTAATAAATGCAATAATTGTTTTTCTTCCCCTACTTTTAATAACTTGGAGGCAGAAATGCACATTGCTTCTCTTCTAATTTCTCCATGAAAGCCAAATTAAATCAAGTTTAGAATTTGTTAAATTCATATTTAAAAATTTCTCCCTACCCTTTCTTTCCACTGATAGTAAAATTTATTAAGTAACTGCTATGAAACAGGTATAGTGATAAATACTGTGCACTGAAGACCTAAAAAGGCATAGACTTCTTATAAAGGCTTATTATTTACTTCTAACAAACAAGTTAACAAATATATTATTTGATATGCAAGTAGGTAAGAGCAAATTGTATTAAACACTGTAAAGGAAATCAAATATGCTATAACAGAGTAACAGGGTCTATGGAATGAGGGTAGGAATCTATTTAGATTTGACAGGGGAATCTAGATCTGAGAAGGTAATATGTAGGCAAAGAGCTGAATGAAACATAAGGAGTCAACCTTTCGGAATAAATGGGGCAGGCATTTCCAAAAGAAGCAGCATATTCCAGGCTTTTACTTATTGATATTCTCTTGAACAAGTGTTCCTTGTTCCATGACACCTTTGCCACCAAGAGATTCAGTGTGATGCCTAATTTGAAGCAGATGTAGGTAGGTTTCTGGTCCTAATCTCTTGTGTAGAGAAAAATCAGTGGTAGATAAAACCAAGCCATTGGCTCCAATGGAGTCTGCTAAAGATGATACTTGGCTGTTATCCATCTTAGTCCAAACAACAGAAGAGGTGGGGTTTATCTTCAGTGTCCTCCCATCTCCCTTTGCATGTCCCTCTCCCAACTTCTGACACTTATACCCACAAGTGCAGGCAAATAAAGCATTATGCTGTTCCCTTGTTATCCAGAGTTATCCTATGTCCTTCTGCCAGACCTCACAATTGTACACCCCCATCCTCCTACCCTACACCCTTAAATAAAAAATAAAGGAAAAAAAGCAGGGAAGGGAGGAAAGAGAGAAAAGGATGCTCCTAAAGATCTGTCAGGTATTGAAAAAGGTTATTAACTTAATCTGAGACAAAAGTGAATGACTACACCTAATAAATGTAACTTAAGCTTTTCTAGAACTTTTACATTTTAAGAATGATCTTTAACCTGAATGTATCTCAATTTGACAGACTTTGAGGAAATTATTTAAATGAAGAATTTCACAAACTTAAAGAAGATGGTACATTAGGGGTGAGCCTCTGACACCCCTTCTCCTTGCATAAGCTATCATGATTATTTCAGAATAGAGGTAAGGACATTGACACTGATAAGTTTTGTAAGTTTGATAATCAACTGAAAAAAAAAATCTAATGACCTATTCTGGGTCACATGCACTTTGGACCAAATAAAAATAGTATTTGCTGCATCTCAAAATTTGCTTATTCACTTATTTTCTTTAGAAAATACACTTGGCTTCACCTTTCCTAATGTGAGGTTCTCCTCTGTAGTCTCTTCCATTTTTAAAAAATGTTTCCTGCCAGAGTGCACCAGACATTATGATAAGAGACACTTTTTTGGGCTGCTGCTGTTAAAGCACTTACTATTGTAACAAGGAATAAACATGGAATAAAAAGTGAAAAGAAAGTTAGATTTTAGAGGAATCTTACAATTTTGAAATCTAAGTAATGAGACAGAATGTATCAGAATAAAGAACTTCTAACACCCGGAGTAGGAAGGATTCAAATATGAAATAGGGAACTGCTGGTGAAACTCACTCCATTATTTGTTGTGGTAATTATACCCCTTACCCCCAACCAATTACAATAGTTAGGATAATGCACTGGCTGATGCAATTTTCTTGGCAGGACCATTATTGTTTATGTGGGAATTCATGTAATATCCTTAGTTCATTTTCTTTTAAAAAAAAAATCAGATTTTAACTCAAATTAGCATATCTATCATGGTGGGGAAAAGAAAAGACTTTGTCATTGTGATGTTCTGTCAAGGTTTGGATGCCTTATTAAAATACTTTTCTCCTAGCATTTTAATTATACTGAAATTGGATAATGAGTAGTACCTATTTTGAGTAACATGGTGAGTAGAATTAAGAATAGAAAGCCTTGGGAAAGAAAAAACAAAAACATATCAAGGATTTCTAACATTTTACCCTCTTAGATTTTAAGGAAAAGTTAAATTTATTTTGTAAATGGCTACAAATTATAATAATTAATTTACTTTTAAACGAAAGCCATAAATTTTCAAATAGAAAAAATAGTGAAAAAATTATATTATCATTTTTAACAGTATTTTCAGCTATAACTTTTTGTCTGGTTAGTACTGCTCTATTTAGATATTTCCTTAGCCTATTCCACTCTTTCATACTTATGTAGTAGTTACTTTAATTTTTCAATATTTTAAATATTTGAAAATATTCCAATTTTTCAATGTTTTGTGAGATTAATATTTGTATACATTTTGATTTGCTGAAATGTAAAAGTATCTTTTTCTGTTATATTTTCTATCTTGTTATAACTGATTCACAAAAAATTACTGATCTTTCTAGCTCCTTTCTTTCTTTTTGGCTCCTATCTCTCCAACTCTTATTTCTTTCTTTCTCATTCTTCTCCCAAACCCTTGTCAGAGGGAAAAACATGTCTTTCCTTTACTCATGAAGAGCAGTTTCCTGATTTCTTCGGATGTCTTCCACCTCCTGATATGAATTCCTATAATGCCTCAATCAGCAGTAGGAGGCTCTTGAAAGTAATTTTCCAAAGACTGATTTGTGTCTGACAGAAAGTCTTCCTATATTCCTAAAAATGTTTAATAAGATAATGTTTAAAATGCATTTGAAATTAAGAGATCAGCAACTTAAAATAATCATGTTTATATACAGACTGTTATACAAAAACCACATGGTAACCACAAACCAAAACTCTATTATAGATATACAGACCAAAAAAAAAGGAATCCAAATACTACACTAATGATAGTCATTAAATCACAAGAGAAGGGAACAAAAGAAGAAAGAGGGGGAAAGCCCTACAAAAACAAATCCAGAACGATTAACAAAATGGCAATAAGAAAATACATATCAATAACTACCTAAATGTAAACAGACCAAATGTTCCAACCAACAAATACAAGACCCATATATATATGCTGCCTACAAGAGACACACTTCAGATGTAGAGACACATACAGACTCAAAGTGAGAGGATGAAAAAAGATATTCCATGCAAATGGAAATCCAAAGCCAGAATAGCAATACTTTAAAATAAAGACTGTTACAAGAGACAAAGAAGGAAACTGCATAATGATCAAGAGATCAATCCAACAAGACAATATAATAATTGTAAATATATATACATACCCAACATAGGAGCACCTCAACATTTAAAGCAAATCTTAATAGATATAAAAGGAGAAATAGACAGTAACACAATAATAGCAGGGGACTTTAACACACCACTTACATCAATGGACAGGTCATCCAGACAGAAAATCAATAAGGAAACACAGGCCTTAAATAACGCATTAGACCAAGTGGACTAAATTAATATTTATAGAGCATTTCATCTAAAAGCAGCAGAATACACATTCTTTTCAAGTGCACATGGAACGTTCTCTAAAATAGACCAAATTCAAGAGGATAGAAATTATTTCAAGCATCTTTTCTGACCACAATGGCATGAAACTAGAAATCAACTACAGAAAAACAAATGAGAAAAAAATAACTACGTGGAGACCAAACAACACGCTACCAAAAAACCAATGGGTCAATGATGAAATCAAAGAGAAAATTAAAAAATATCTTGAGACAAATGACAATGAAAACACAACCACACAAAATCTATAGGATGCACTAAAAGCAGTCATAAGAGGGAAGTTCATAGCTATACAGGCCTTTCTCAAAAAACAAGGACAATCTCAAACAAACTCACCTACCACCTAAAAAAATTAGAAAAAGAAGCACAAACAAAACCCAAAGTTAGCAGAAGGAAAGAAACAGTAAAGATCAGGGGAAAAACAAATAACATAGAGATTTTAAAAATAGAAAAAAATCGGTCAAGCCAAGAGCTGGATTTTTGAAGAGTAAACTAAATTGACGAATCTCTGGCCATGCTTACCAAGAAGAAAATAGGACACAAATAAACAAGGTAAGAAATGAAAGAGGAAAAATTAAAACCAACACCACAGAAATATAAAAAACCACAAGAGATTACGATGAACAACCATATAGCAACAAATCAGTCAATCCAGAAGAAACAGACACGTTTTCAGAAACGTACGGTCCACCAAAACTAAATGAAGAAGGAACAGATTATTTGAACAGACTGATTACTAGAAGTGAAATAGAATCAGTACTAAATAAATAAATAAATAAATAGAATGAAACAAAATAAAAAAAACTTTCTGCAAATAAATATCCAGGCTTCACTTGGCATTCTACCAATCATACAAAGGAGAACTTACACCAAGACTTCTCAAATTCTTCCAAAAGAACGAAGAGGAGAGAGCACTCCCAAACTCATTCTGTGAAGCCACCATCACCCTGATACCAAAACCAGACTACCAAAAAAGAAAATTACAGTCCAACATGGGCAGAAGATCTAAATAGACATTTCTCCAAAGGAGACACACAGATGGCCAACAGACACATGAGAACATGCTCAACCTTGCTAATTATCAGAGAAACGCAAACCAAAACCAGTGAGGCAGCACCTCACACCAGCCAGAATGACCATCATCAAAAAGTCTACAAATAATAAATGCTGGAGAAGGTGTGGAGAAAAGGGAAGTCTCCTACACCTTCGATGGGAATGTAAATTGGTGCAGCCACTATGAAGAGCAGTATGGAGGTTCCTTAAAATACTAAAAATAAAATTACCATATGATCAAGTAATCCCACTCCTGGGCATATATCAGGAGAGAACTTTAACTTGAAATGACACATGCACCCTAATGTTCATAGCGAGACTATTTACAATAGCCAAAACATGGCACCAACCTAAATGTCCATGGGCAGATGAAAGGATAAAGAATGTGTGTGTGTGTGTGTGTGTGTGTGTGTGTGTGTGTGTACACACACACACATGCAATGGATTATTACTTAGCCTTAATAAAAAATGAAATAATGCCATTTGCAGCAACATAGATGGACCTAGAGATTATCATACTAAGTGAAGTAAGTCAGACAAAAACAAATAATCACGTGATATCACTTATTTGTGCAATCTAAAAAAATAGTACAAATGAACTTATTTACAAAATAGAGATAGACTCACAGACAGAAAATAAACTTACGGTGACTAAAAGGGAAAGAGGGGAAGGGATAAATTGGTAATTTGGAGTTAACAGATATATACTACTGTATATAAAATAAACAAGGACCTACTGTATAGAACAAGGAAATACATTTAATATCTTATAATAACCTATACTACAAATGAATCTAAAAAAGACAATATATATGTAACTGAATCACTTTGCTGTATACCTGAAACATTGTAAATCAACTATACTTCAATTTTTAAAGACTCTATTAGAAAATTTTAAAAGGTAGTTTTACCTGGAAATTTACAATTATTAGAGCAGAGACTCTAATAATTAAAGTAAAATGGGAAACATCATTAATACCACCAGGCTAAAATGCTGTTGTAAGGCAGTAGTAGCTGAAATTTTAAAGTTTACTATAGAAACTATTACAGTAGTGTATGAAATGCTTTGAACAGATGGATTGTCTTCCTTTTTTCCAGACTTGAAATTCAGAAATGAAATTCTATATTGTTTTTAAAAATTAATTTTAATGAACACTTCTAAAATATAAAAAATCTATAATTAACTCAGATGGGAAAATTATTTATTTTATTTTTATTTTTAAGTTTTTATTTTGTTTTATTTATTTTTTATTTTTAGAGGGGGAGGTAAATAGGTTTCTTTGTCTGTTTAATGGTGGTACTGGGGATTGAACCCAAGACCTCCTGCAGGCTAAGCACACAATCTACCACTGAGCTGTATCCTTTCCCTGCCCAGGAAAAATTACTTTTATTAAATATAATTAAATTTAGTTATAAGAGCTATTTTCAAAAGTTGTGTTTTTAGTGAAGATAAGAATCTTTATTACATTAATGTTCCATATGGAGAGACTGGAATAAATGATTCAAATAACAGGCAAAAACCTTTGGGAGAAGAGAGCAGAGAAAGGAATGCAGCTAAGAGAAATGATCAGATGCAAATAAGTTTGGGGCTGAAGGTGAGACAGGAGCGCTAATGCAGGATTGAGGTTTATGAGCAAAGTGAACAGCCTAGTTTTCAGATTCAGGAGCACATCATACTAATAGATTTGAAGAAGACTTTGGCAGACTATGGCTAAAAGTAGATTAAATAGCTAATACAGCTAATAGCTAAAAATTGATTAATTTGTAACAGCCAAATCCATCTGTATATGGCTTCATATTTCTCAACATATGCAATCTATATAAGGGAGGCAGTTATGTTCAAAAACAAAGGATTTGGGATCGGATTACTTAGGTTGAGAGTCCAGCTTTAACAGTTAAGACTAGTAATATGAGGAGTGAGCAACTCTTAGAATTTCAATGTCTACCTCAGTAAAATGTGTGTAATAGTAGTACGTGCTTCAAGGGTTGTTTTGAAGATAAACTGGGATAATTCAACCAAAAGAAGTAAACCTTCACTTAAGAATGTTAACTACTGTCATTATTAAAGATAACCCACTTAGTAGTTAGAAACCCCCAGCTTCCCCAGTGGGTTTGGTGTTACTTCTGCCATTCCTGCCCAGGGCAAGAGCTAGGTCAGAACCCCCACATCTACCAGGACTGTGGTCAGGACACCATCTGGCCTCTGCTCATGAGTCTGAGTTTCTGAAACCGCATCCCCCATGCTGCTGGCTTCCCCTGTATACTTGCCTGTATGACAGGGCGTCTGCCCCCACTTGTCCCAGCCCCTCATCAGCCTTCTGGTTTCTGCTGCTGGTGCAGAGGTCCTGCCTTGCATGTGAGCCTGCTTCACTACTGCCCAGCAACACACACAGTCCATGCCAGCCTTTCTTCCACAGGAGTTAAATCTGTGCCTCCTTCATCAGCCAGATCCCTGCTCTCCTAATGCTGAATTTCAGTTCTTCCTAGATTCTCTTGCGGCTATACCTGAACAGACAGGTCAGAGGCCCTGGGGTGCTGATTTGATCCTGAACAAGCTTCAGTTTCCCTGTCCGTCGGACATTGTTACCCTACACTATAGGAGCCAACTGTATGCTCATGTTAATTCACCTATTTATTCTTGCTTCTGATACCCTGCCTTTACCTTTCAAACTAAGTAGGATTTCCCAGAATGTGTCAAAGCCAAGCCAGTCTGAGTTGTAGCCTAGAAAGCATGGAGATGTTCCATAAGGTAAGAAGTTGGAGTTTGGATGTCATATGGCTGAACGATATTAACTCTTCCACTTACTTACTGCACTGGTTTACAGGGAAATGGAAGTCTATATACAAAGTGTATTTTAAAATCTAAATCGTAAAGCTATAATGATAATGAACAGACATTCCTTTTTTGTTTCCAGCTCTCCCTTCCTTTGCCTTTCTGGTCATGTGTTTATTTCCCTGAGGTGGCTACCTCGTTGCCTTTCGTCTCTCTCATTTTCTTATTCCTTTTTCCTCTTTCCTTCTTATCTTTCACTCTCCACTCTCTCCACCCGCCATGTCCTCCGTACCTTTTTCATCCAATAAACTCCCATTTCTGTGCTGGTTGGGGTGGGGGGGTGTCAATGCCTCTCTGAGACCAGCTTTCACACTCTCTCATTCTATGTGATAATGAACTTCTGTGCCCTTCCAAAAGAACTTGCACATGACGGGATGGGACAAGTCAAGGTTTGAGACACAGTGGGTGTATTCATACAATGGAAATAAATGCGAATCTAAAAAGAGTGAAATTTATCCATATATGTTGATATGGAAAGATCTCCAAAATAGATTATCAAGGTAAAAACAAAATACAGAAAAATGTATATAGGATTATTCAATTTAGGTAAATAAAAAGGATATACACGCCTCACATATTACAATTTTTGTAAAGGCTAGACAAATTGACACCGTTTTAGAGTCTTTTAAGAGTCAAGGTTATTTTGACTCAGCAACTCCACTTTTATTAATAAAAAATTTATACTGAAGAAAAATTTTTTATAATTATTGCAACATACCTATTGCAATCTTTTAATAGCAAAAATGGAAATAATTCCAACACTAAGAAATTTGTTAAATAAATCAAGGAATATCTACAATCAGACATAAGGTCCAGTTACTAAAGTTACATTTTTGAAATCTATTTAATGATATGGGGAATATAATAAAAAGTGTGTAAACAGAAAATCAAGTTGCAAAACAAATGTTACAGAAGTATCTTAATTTTGCTTATGAGTAAGACACATTTGCATAGACAAATAATGAAGTTTCCATCCATTGTATCAGTGTTTAGAGTAGACGTTACTGGGTAATCAGATTAAGGTGATTTCTGTTGTCTATTCTTTCTCCATTTTATAAATGTTAAAATACAAAAATACATTCTTCTCTAATACTAAATTAGAAATGTTGTTAGAAAAAATTTTCCCCAAAATTTGTGGGTTCAGTTGAGCTGTTCCTTAGAAGTTTACCTTTTTAAAAAAATTTTACCACATAGCTGGCTTCTATATCCTAAAGTAAATATATTTTCTTAAATTAACTCTATCTAGCTATCTATTTCTCTATCAATCATCTATCTACCCACCTACTGATCTATTTACCATCTCTCTCTGTCTGCCTGTCTTCTATCTGTCACCTGTCTTTCCTCTCCTCAGTTAAGCTTTCTAAACAAGGTTCTTCTATGTTTTCTCTTGTTTATTAATAGTTCTTATGGTAACAAATGGCTGCTGCTAGGTTTGTTGTGTAGACTTGGTATGTTCTTCATAGAGATAGAACTTTTCCAGAAACAAAAGTATATTACCATAATTCCTTACCTCTTCAAGTATAAACTTATTTACAGGGCATTTTAATTAAAAATAGGACCATTCTTAAATGTCTCTGAGTAATGATGCGTTAAAATGCACATTGAGCCTAGAAATTACACAGCAAATTTGCAAAAGGCAAGGATGAAACTACCTGCACTAAATTCTTTTCCCAATAGGTAGTTCATATTTGTTCAAATTAAATGTGAAAGTTAAACGATGACCCTTTGGGTCATCCAGATTGGTGCAAGTAAAAATGATTTGGAAAAGATATCTGTTGCTCAAAGAAGCAATCTTATCATCTTGAAAGAGATAGGATTAGTAATCAAAATATTGGTATCAATATCAAAAATAATTTTACTGTAATCTGGGCTCACAATTCATTATTCCTCCCTGGATATTACTTCATTCCATGGTTTGCTACATAATACATCTAGGTGCCATCCTCTTCATTGTTCTTTTACCTAACTAGTAATAGCAATAGTGATTGCTTAAGAATTAGATGCTCCCTTTACTGTATTTCCATCGTATTTTCTTCACGTATCTATTAGTTCAGAAATAACTTCTTTTTTTAAGTAAATGTCACACTAGACTGTAAACGTCTCATAATTAGAAGTCATGCTTTACTCATTTTCATGTACCCACACTAAGGATAGTGTTTGGTACTAAGTAAGCCATCAGTAAGTGATTTTTATGATTGTAAAAAATGGTAGATGATAAGAACAGCTGTTAAGAGAAAGCAAAGGAGCATGGTTGAATTTGAAACTCTAATATGATTTTAGTGAAAAAAATTTCTAATACTTAAAATTTAATGTTATTGACTGATCTTGCAAAACATTTTATACTGATTGATGTTTCTGATCTTCTGATTCATTAGAAAGAGGAGAAACCAAATGGTAGAAATATTTATTGAGAGCTTGTAGTTTTAAATTTTAATCAGTGTTTCCTAAATGAGAATTTGTACTATTTTCTTCAAGATTTTTCAGTTTTTTAAGAAACAAAAAGTAAGTCATATATAAGTACAGATCTTTCTTGTATAATCCCAACTTAAAGTTACCTGTCTATCTCTGATTGTAACTCTGTGTTGAAGTTACTAATATTTCTATCAAGGGATTATTTCCAGTGCAATAGTCTCACTTTTGTTTTTATATATTGTCATTTCTTCTAGGATTTTTTTTTAACTTGTCAACCAACTCACAAAATTAAGAAAAATTTAAAAAGTCGTTAATTGAGATTTTTGTCTGAAAAAATTTTCTGCACTGAGTGGTCCATGACTAGACACAATTTAAGAGTCAGGAAAAGACCATGGAGAGGGCCTTGTGTTATGGTGTGGGGAAATTCTCCTGGGGGAGGTAGAGTGATGGCCTACCAGAGATGTCCGTCCATATACTAAACCCCGGAACCTATGAATATGTTACCTTGCATGACAAATGGGCACTTTGCAGATGTGATTTAAGTTAATACTGAGATGGAAAGATTGTCCTGTATTACTCATGTGAATAATCACAAGGGTCCTTATAGGTGAAAGAAGGTAGGAGAGTCAAAGTCAGGTTTGAAGACGATGGATTTGAAGATGGAAGAAACGAACACAGGGAAGGAATGCCGATGATCTCTTACACCGAGAGAAAGTAAGAAAATGGATTCTCCCCTGGAGCCTCCACGAAGCAATGCAGCATTGCTGACAGCTTGATTTTTTAAATTATTTTTATTTATTTATGTATTTATTTTACAATAACATATTTTTCATTGAAGTATAGTTGATGTACAATATTATATGTTACAGGTATACAATAGAGTAATTCACAATTTTTAAAGGTTATATTCCATTTATAGTTATCGTAAAATATTGGCTCTATTCCCCATGTTGTACAGCACATCCTTGTAGCTTATTTTATACCTGAGAGTTTGTACCTCTTAGTCCTCCACCTCCATCTTGCCCCTCCCCTTTCCCTCTCCCCATTGGTAACCACTAGTTCATTCTCTGCATCTGCGAGCTTGTTTCTTTTCTTTTATATTCACTAGTTTGCTGTATTTTTTTAGATTCCGCATGTAAGTGACATCTTAGAGTATTTGTCTTTCTCTGACTTATTTCACTTAGCATAATGCCCTCCAAGTCCATCCATGCTGGACAGCAGAAATTAATACAACATTTTAAATCAGCTGTACTTCAATTTAAAAAGCAATCAACCCATTTAAAATATGGGCAGAAGAACTGAACATTTTTTCCAAAAGAGGAAATGCAGATGGTCAGCAGGAATATGAAAAGTTGCTAAACATCACTAAAATCAGGGAAATGCAAATCAAAATCACAACAAGACATCACCTAATACCTATCAGAATGACCATCATCAAAAAGAACACAAATGACAAATATTGGCAGGGACGTGGAGGAACGGGAATCTTTGTACACTGTTGATGGGAATTGGTGGGAATGTAAATTGGTGCAGCCACTATGGAAAACAATATGGAGGTTTCTCAAATACCCAAAAATAGAACCACCATATTGCCTAGCAACTCCAATCCCAAGCAGATATCAAGAAAAACAAAAACATTAATTGAAAAAGATACATACACCCCGCTGTTAACAGCAACATTATTTATAATTGCCAAGATATGGAAGCACCCTAAGTGCACATCAATAGATGAATGGATAAAGAAGATGTAGCATATATATATATGGAATGGAATACAACTCACCCATAAAAATAAGGATATTTTGCCATTTGCAGCCCTTCATTTACTTTTTTTTCACTTCAAAAACCAGAATTTTATAACTGGCATAAACATTTCTATTGCATCAAAAACAACAAAATATCCAGAAATAAACTTAAGCAAGGAGGTTACCTATGATGAAGGAAATTGAAGATGATACAAACAAATGGAGAGATATCTTATTCTCTTGGATTGGAAGAATCAGCATTGTCAAAACGGCCATACTACCCAAAGCAACCTACGGATCCAAAGCAACATCTGTCAAATGCTCATGATATTTTTCACAGAACGAGAACAAATAATCCCAAAATTTATATGGAACCATAAAATACCCTAAACTGCCAAAGCAACCTTTTGTAAGTCTTTTTTTCTTCTTTTTGTTTTCTTTTCTTATGGTTTAACGTTTGTTGTAAAGCTGATTTGGTGGTGAATTCTTTTAACTTTTGTTTATGTGTGAAGCTTTCGATTTCTCCATCAAGTCTGAACGAGAGCCTTGCTGGATCGAGTATTCTTGGTTGTAAGTTTTTCCCTTTCATCACTTTAAATATATTGTGCCACTCCCTTATGGTCTGTAGTTTCTGGTAAAAAATCAGCTGATAACCTTATGGGAGCTCCCTTGTACGTTATGTGTTGCTTTTCTCTTGCTAATTTTAATATTTTCTCCTTGTCCTTAATTTTTGTCAGTTTGATTACTATGTGCCTTGGTGTGATCCCCTTTGGGTTGATCCTATATGGTACTCTCTGTGCTTCCTAAACTTCGGTGACTGTTTCCTTTCCCAAGCTGGAGAAGTTTTTGGTTATTATCTCTTCAAAAATTTTCGCAGGTCCTTTCACTCTCTCTTCTCTTTCTGGGACTCCTATAATGTGAATATTAGTGTGGTTAATGTTGTCCCAGAATGCTCTTAAACTATCCTCATTTCTTTCCATTCTTTTTTTTTTTCCTGTTCTGCAGTAGTAATTTCCACTAATCTGTCTTCTAGCTCACTGATCCATTCTTCTGCCTTATTTAGTCTATTCATGGTTCCTTCTAGTGTGTTATTCACTTCACTAATTTTATTCTTCAACTCTGGGTATTCTTTATATTTTCCAACTATTGCATAAAACTTTGTTCTGTGCATCTGTACTCCTCTTGAGTTCTCTAAACATCTTTGCCATCATTACCTTAAACTCTCTCTCAGATCAATTGCCTATCTCCTCATCACTTATTTCTTCTTCTGGGATTTTATCTTATGCCTTGGCCTGAGAGATATTTCTCTGTCACCTCATATTGTCTGTCTTTCTATTTGTATTTTTAGGTATGTTACTTATGTTTCTTGACCTTGGAGAAGTGGCCCTCTGTGTGAGATGTCTTGCATGTCCCAGCAGCACACTCCTCTCTTGTCACCCAAGGACCAGGGTCCAGCCAGTCCCAGTGTAGAATCTGGCATGTGTTTGTGGATTCCTTCCACAGGCTTTGGAATTATTGTTTCCCTATTTCTGGCATCTTCCCCCTGTGCAGGTTTGTGCAGGTTTCCTGGCAGGAGGAGTTGGTGCCTGCCCACTGCTGGGTGAAGCTGGGTCCTGGGCCTCTGGTGGGTAGGGCCCTGTCTAGAGGTGTCTGTGGCTCAAGAAGTCTGCTGATGGTGGGGCTGTGCACCCACCCAGGATGTTGTTTGGCCTGAGGCTTCCCAGCCCTTAAGTCTACAGGCTGTTGGGTGGGGCTGGGTCTTGGTGCTAATAATCCAATCAAGACGTCAGCCTCCAGGAGAGCTCGTGTGGATGAACACTCCCGGAATGTCTGCCACCAGCCTTTAAGTCCCCTAGGTGAGCTACAGCCACCCCCCACGTCCCCTGGAGATCCTCTAAAACCAGCAGTCAGGTCTGGCCCAGGTTCTTATAAAATCATTGCCTCTGCCCTTAGAACTTGCATGTGCTAGGTTCTGTGTACACGCCCCAAGAGAATGAAGTCTGTTTCCCGAGTCCTGTGGGGCTCCTGGAGTTAAGCCCCACTGGCCTTCAAAGCCAGATGTCCTGGGGTCTCCTCCCCTCAGTGCTGGAACCCGGGTAGGGGAACCTGACGTGGGGCTCCCAGTTGAAGTGGAAACGTGGGGTTTCCAGTTGAAGAAGACCTTTTTCACTAGGTTCCAGTCTTCCCTGCCCCTCTAGTGGTTGTTTAGCAGTCAGCTGTGGGTTTTGCTGTAGTCATGAGGAGAGGTGCGCCCGTGGTCCTACTACTCCCCCGTCTTGACCAGGTATCTGCTGACAGCTTGAGGCTAACCTCGTGAGAACCACTTTGCGCTTCCTGCAGACAGCCCTGTGTGATGAGCTTAGCTGGTCTGACCAGTTAGTGTTGACTAGCGTGGCCAGGGTGGTCAGTGGGACCAGTGAGAATATGTGACAAGTAAGGTTAATGACAAACTGACCAGCCAGACAAGGCGCGATCCTTCAGAAAGACTGAGTGACCTGAGGCATATCCTTAAGAGGCAGGTGACCAAACGGGAGAGTCGCCCTGAGAGAGAATGAGAGTGAATAACACATGAGGTGGACTAAACAAGAAATGGCACCCTGCTCACTCATGCATCCTGTATTCTGGGCTTAACCTGAACTGAGAAAGAATGAGGATGGGAGCTTTATCAGCAAAAAGCATGGTTTGATATTTCATGGGTTATAAATTACAGAGTATGTAAAGAAAGGTCATATACAGAGAGGGCATATAGTGGAAAATTAGACAACCATTAAATATTTTCAACACAGACAAAATCAAAAGACAATAAGCTAAGAAAAATGTCTGCCTTTTTATTTACTACAAGTCTCTTAACTTTCAGAAGTTGTCCAGGACTCAAAGGGATGGCTTTTCAGGCTGTTCCAACAGGAAGAAGAGCCACAGGGAGTGTTGCCTGGAAAATGAGAAACAAGAGAGGTTTTATATGGAGAAACAAAAGTGGCAGAGCGCCAGTTGCAAGTTTGGTGACCAATCAGGAAGGTGTTGCAGCCTTTCAGGAAACGTGTGTGTGTGTGTGTGTGTGTGTGAGAGAGAGAGAGAGAGAGAGAGAGACATCTGGCCAGTTTCATTCCTTTGCGTCCTGCTCTTAGAACTGTTAACTCAAAGAAGGAATTTGTAAGAGGGAGCAGAGGTGTCAGCATACATTCAGAGAAGAAAATCTTACATTTCTCCACACAGGCAAAGATCAATATATGTACTATATGAAGATAAGCTCTTTATAATTCTTTCTATATATGTCTTTATTTAGGAAAAACACCTCCTGCTGTAATAAACAAACTGCAATTTCAGTGGCTTAATGCAAGGAAGTACATTTCTTGCTCACAAAACACCTCAAAACTTCTCTCTCCAATAAGCAGTGATTTAGTGTCTCAAGATCATTCCTTCCTTGTGCCATTTTCAACACGTGACTCCTCCAGTCCCCAGGGCGTCATATCCTACATCCCAGCTTAGAAGGGAAAAGTGCACGGGGGACGATGTGAGGGAAGTTTTCATGGCTTGGTCTAAAAGGAGTCTGTATCATTTCTACCAACCTTCTGTTGGCCAAAATTGGGACATATGACCATCCCTAAGGCAAGGGTGCCTGGGAAATGTAGTTGAACTGGATTCTCAGAAGGAAAAGGAAGTGGATTTTATCAGTCAATAAATAAAATTTAAAATTAAATTTATAGATAAAATTATAAATAATAACAAAAAGATGCACTCCCCAGTAGAAAAATGTACAATATCAATAATCAGTACAAGTATTAAATAATATTCAGAATCATCAAAGATAAAGTTAAATAAATTACAAAAATAACACATTCCCTATTAAACTGTTCATATAAACAGGTTATTTTCCATGTTATTTTTCTTGGCTGCTGAGAATCGTAGTGTCAGATACCACAAGTGAGGGTAAAAAAATGGTTCTCGGGTTCTAAAGGGCAACTGAAATATATATCCAAAGATTTTAAAATGCGCAATGTCTTTGATCCAACCTACCAATTCAAAACATTTATCAAGAATAAATAATTAAAAGTGTTCTAAGATGGATTGATGTCATCCTTGATTTCTGTCTTTCATAAACTACATGAAATCCGTTAGGAAATCATGTTAGATTTACCTCCACAACACATCCAGAATCTGATCTCTTCTGTCCACTTCCACTGCTTCTGTCTTTCTGACCTATAGTCCGATTTTAACGTAGTAGCCATTGTGATCCTTTTAAAGTCTATGTCATATCAAGTTACTCTTCTATTCAAAAGCTTCCAAGAGTTCCGAAGTTTTCTCTTCTGAGAGGACAAGCCAAACCGGCCCCATGTGATCTGCCCCATCTAGGGTCCATGCCAAACTTCTCTGATCTCATCTTTTACTCCTTCCTCACCTCCCACCCAGCTCACTTCGCTCAGGCTCCACAGTCTTCCTTGCTGTCCTGCATGTACCAAGCATGCTCCCTCCTCAGGGCCTTACTGTTCACTGTCCACAAGCCAAACTAAAATAGCAATGTGGTCCCTCCACCCAGCTTTCCCATTCCCCTTACCTTGCTTTCATTCGTAACATTTATCATCATCTGATACAAATCCTTGTTAAACTGAGGGATACCCATCTTCTTCTGTTATAATGAGGGCAGGGATTATGTAACCCTAAACAGTGCTTGGCACATAGAAGGAGCTCAGTAAACATCTGCTGGATGAATAAACAGTAAAATCCTGCAAAAATTCTGAAACGTTAAAAACTAGAGGCTGGTTAAAGAAACTGAGTTGATGCACTTAAGGTCAGACTGCTAAGAGAGAGCCAAAAGCCTAGAAGTGAGGAAAATAAACTAGAATGTGGTTCTGTATCCCACAGGAGGAAATGCTGGGAATACCAATTTCTAAAGAGTTTAACAGGTGTTTTTCTTACCCAACTGGTTTCTGAAACCAGAGAAGTAAGTTTCTTATCATAAAATATGTTTTTACATTTATCAGTTGCTTCTATGGTCTCAAATAGGTTTCCCTGTGAAATTGTGTATGTGTGTCTCCAAGAGCTGAAAGGATTTTTAAAAAGCAGGATTACTCCTTAGAGATTGTACTAGCTCAAGCTGCCGTAACAAAATGCCAGAGACGGTTTAAGTAACAGAAGTTTATTTCCTCACAGCTCTGGAGGCTGGAAGTCCCAGATCAAGGGCTCAGTTTCTGTCTTCTCACTGTGTCCTCACACGGTCTTTCCTCAGTGCAGATTAGTGGAGAGAGAGGGACGAGAGAGAGAGAGACAGGGACAGGGACAGAGAGAGAGAGAGAGAGAATGAGCTAGCTCTCTGATGTCTCTTATGAGGATATGAATCCCATTGCATTAGGGCCACACTGTAGGGGCTTCATTTAACCTCAGTTATCTCTTAAATTGCCCTGTCTCATCTTAGTAGCCCCAGCATGTAGTACCAAATTCTTCTTTTTAAATTTTATTTATTTATTATTGTATTATTTTATTATTTTTTGGCAGAGGGAGGTAATTAGGTTTATTTATTTTTAACGGAGGTACTGGGGATTGAACCCAGGACTTTGTGCATACTAAGTATGTGCTCTACCATTTCAGCTATACTTTCCTCCTCCAGAACCAAATTCTTGTATTTATTAATCAGAAATATTTGAATCAGGGAAAGTTTGAATTTGAGGCACCAGGTATATATATTCCTACATTTATCTGTATCTATCTAGCTATCTATCTCTATGGGTTATTAAATAAACAGAATTCAGCAAGGTACAAATAGGAGACAGTTACAGTTTCCTCTGAATACTGCCCACATAACAGGGCCGTTTTAAAGTCCCCCTTGCCTTCTGACGCAGAGATCTTACCACATCATCACATCTTGTGTAGATTCTATGACTTCCTTGTCAGTTTCTGTGAATAACCATCCGGTCTAAAACTCCAATTTCATATCTAAATCAAAGATTTCCTCTTTTCTGTCATCTGCTAGCATTGTAGCTTGAAGGACCTGAAGTGGGGAGGGGGTATGGTCTTCCCTTTACCTCCTTCCCATTTTCCACCCTGGGGGAAAGAACGGAGTTTACCTCTGGGCTTCAGGTCCTTCCTCTCTCTTCTGGTTTCTGACTCCTCCAAGGAGTGGACGCAGGGAGGAGTCGGAAGGGGTCAATGGGCTGTCTTTGTAGTTTACCTTGTGCTGTCTGACACTAATTCTTGGGCCAGTACTAACTGGCCATTGACAATGCTCTCTCCATAGGTACTCAAATACCGATTCTAGACGAGGCACAAGCGTGAGTTCCTCAGGGGCTCCCCGGTCTACAATGTCCTGCTTAACTTCCTCCAACCCTCCTCAGCATTTGCACTCAGTGGAAGACCCCATGGGCTCTGTGTGCTGGGTTTTTTTCACCCAGCAGTTGGCTTTTTTTGTTGGTGTCAGCGTGATGGCACAAGCCCAGCTACGTTCTGTGGCGCTGACTTGGCTTAACAGAAACTCACATTCCCATCTAAGCAGGAGTGACAGCTGAGGCCCACGGCAGGTCCTTCTGCTTGCCCTGTCATCATTCACCAGTTCCTTCTTCCTGCTCACGTAGACTTGGGGAAGGTTGGCTAGCCTGGGTCCTGATTTGATGTACAATTAGAAAATGAGGTGCTAGAGTTCCCTTTATGCAGATACCTCCAGACTTTTCAAATGATTCTCCTAGAGCCCTTCCCACTTGGCTTTTCAGAAAAGGGCAGGGAGAGCCACAGAAGAGCCCTCTAAGCCAACAATCAGAGACTTCAGTAATGTCCACTTTCTTCCTGCTCATTCTCCTGCTCATACTGATCGGGGTAATTGTGGTTACTGAGGGGCCTTTCTACTGACGTCGTGTGTGGAGATACTGCTTTCTGTCCTCAGCTTTGGACCTTAGCTGTCCGTTTTGGATCAACATGGAAAGTTCCACACAACTTCAAGTCACATGACCTCTCTGGAACTACGCATTTCACTCTGTTCTCTTGGGAGATGCTAATAGAACTTAGGTCTTATCTTACTCTTATTAGCATCCTATGAGATGTAGGACAGCTATCCCCATTTTGCTGATGAAACTGGGACAATAAGAGGCAATCTAGGACTTGTTCATTGAAGAAAACAAACAACTCTTCTGTGACTGCAGTCAAGCCTTCAACCCTTTTCTATTGTCTCTGCAAAATGTTGCACCTTTTTCACGTTCAGAACATGACCTTACTCTCTCAGGGTTATAATTCTGTCTGCTGGAGGGCTAAACAAAATCCCTCAGCGCCAAAGGTAAAGCTATTTACCCCAGGCTGAGTAGGGTGTGTACCCATCCTTCGAGTTTTTCTCACCTAAGGACCAGTTTCCTGCCTTTTCAGGGTGTGCATACAACGAGGAGGTATTCGTAGTCCATCCTTCACGTGGCATCTAAATCCCTGTTTCCTTGGACCTGACAGTGTTCCTCAAAGTCCCTTTTACCGGGCATTTCCAAAAGCCTTAGAAAATTTCATGCATAAATACAACTCCCTCAGGCCTACCGAGATATCCTAGAGTTTTGCATTAAGCATGCAGACTACACACTGAGATGCTACTGTATAATAACTGTAAGGTGAATGTCATGAAAATGAGTTAATGAGTTAAAAAACACACATGCTTTGGCCCATTGTGCTTCTAGCTTAGCTCAGCAATGCCTACCCTCTGGCTTTCCTTCCAACTGAGCTAAGAGGGGAGAGTGATTAAAAAGCTTATATTTATGGCAGATCTCTGCCAGGCACTGGTAGTTACATTCCATACATTTTCTCTCTAAATTATCATAAATACCCCAAGAGGTAGGTGTTATTATCTGTTTTGCTGATTAGACAGCTGAGGTGTAGAGAGGTTAAATACCTAAGATCACCACTAGAGGTCCTGAATTCTGATATAATTGTAACTGATTTCCAAGCCTGGGCCCTCTCAGCACAGAGTAGAAAGACAGACGTCAGGGTGAGAGAGTGGAGGTGGTGTCCTGACAGGCACTAAGGAAAGTAGTTAGAACCCTTACAAGAAGATACCCAATATGAACATTGCACAGATATTCACAAAATATCCCTCTCAGATGGACTTTAGAATTTCAAATTAAACTTCCCCGAAGCACTCTGTCCCTTGAACCACTCTCCTTTGTCTTTCTCTAGGCCTTTCTTACACAGAATATTCTGTGTGGTTGTGACAGGTCATTATAAAATGGCCTCCAGTGAATCACACCTCCCTGCATCCATGCCCACTGCATCTTCCATCAAGAGACTGAATTTACCCTTCTGCCTGTTTGAACGTGGGCTGGCCTTGTGATTGGCTGTGACCAACAGAATGTGATAGAAGTAACCTTGCACGTGTTCCAAAACCGTGGGCTTATGAGGCCTTGGCAGCATCTGCCTTTGCCTCTAAGAGCACTATTCTGAGACTGGTGTGCAGTGAAGAAGACCAGGATGAAAATGCATTTGGAGACTGGGGTTCAGCCAACCCAGCCCTCTCAACTGAGCTCAGTCTCCAACTGATCCACCAGCTGAATGCATCTTTCTAAAAAATAATACACTGTTATTTTAATCCACTAACTTGTAGGATGGTAGATTCTTACAGAGCAATAGATAAATGAAGCAGAAAGTTGTACTGGAAATACAAAGCAATAAATAAATCGAATAGAAATTGGTACTCAAAGCACAAAGCAGCAGATAAATGTAACAGAAAGTAGTATTGTTCTAACAAAACCCCAAGCATATGGTGCTGTCTTCAGGACCAGGCCACGGGGTGAATGCTGACAGGGGCGGAGAGGAGACTGTTAGTAGAAGCTAAAAAACAGGGAGGAAAAAAATAAATAAAATTTTTTAAAAATTTTTAAAAAGATAAAACCTCTTAAAAGCTCACTAACCAATTTTAATAGTTTTGGTGTGTACCCTTCAGTCTTTCTGTTTCCATTCATTGCATCTCTTCTTAAAAACAGAATAATAGAGGATAATACTTCTCTAAACTCTGCTTTTTAAAAACTTATGACGGTTTGGATATGTGTCCTGTCTGTAAGTAGTCTTCAATAATATTTTTAATCATTGCATTTTTAATGGGCATGCATAATATATACAAATTACCAGTGTCAGAAATATGTCTTAATCACTAAATATTATAAACATGCTTTAAACATCCATAGTCATTTCCAAGGGATAAGTTTCTGGAAATGCAATTACTGGATCCATGAAGTTGTAAAATGTTAGGTTTTTTAAATGTGCATTGCCAAATCTCTCTTGGAAAATGGTTTCTCTATAGATTCAGACCAACAGTGGGAGAAGCCAATTCCCTGTTTGCTTCAAAGCACTGGATGCGATGACTTTTTTAAAGTCTTTGACAAGATGATACTGTATAGCACAGGGAAATGTATACAAGATCTTGTGGTAGCTCACAGTGAAAAAAAATGTGACAATGAATATATGTATGTTCACATATAACTGAAAAATGGTGCTCTACACTGGAATTTGACACAACATTGCAAAATCACTATAACTCAATTAAAAATGTTAAAAATAAATAAATAAAAAACAGGGAGGAAATTGCTATGGGAGACCAGAGAACAGAGGTTTACCAATTAACTATTGCTTGTAGTAACCTGGAAGATAGACTATGCACCTAATTAACTTGTTGATCTCACTAATTTCCATGTAAAATATAGAAAGTAACAATCAGCTTCTTTTAGCTTCGTTTGATTAGAGGTGACATTTTATATTGCTGCCTTAAAAAAAAATTACCACAAACTTAGCAGCTTAAAGAACATAAGTGTATTATTTTAAAGTTCTGTCAAAATCCAGAGACAATGAAAATTAAAACCAGATCAGTGAAGTAGTATCCAGTAAGTGTTTATCATGCACATAAGAAGAGTTTGCGAACTGGGAGTCTTCAGATCCAGCACTGAGATGAGGCTCAGAGACATGATGTCACAGGATGGCTTATAAAATGGAAGGTAGAAGGTTGCTTAACCTTTACAATGATTGGGAATGAAAATGGGGCTTTCAGGGGACAGGGGATTGATTAACAGTGATATTTTACACCATTTTAGGAAGATGATTATCAGAGACACTTACAGGATGTAAGTGTCTTACATGTAAAACCCAACCGAAGTTGATTTTTACTTACGTCCATGAAATAAGCTAGATTTACTTTGCCTATGTGGCTTCAATGATTTTGTCTGCTTGTGAGATTTGCAAGCCTGGCCTCCATTTTATTTTATTTGAACAGTTCTGAAGTCCAACACAGCTCTCACTGGATCAGAAACAAGGTGTCAGCAGGGCTGTGTTCTGACCTACAAGCTTTAGGGGAAGATCGATTTGTTGACTTAAAGAAAGCTCACAACATAAAGGGTGTGAGTTATTTAGGGTCTTACTGAAGAGCATGGGCCTGGGAGGCAGCTCTGAGGGAGGCTCTGAAGAGGTAGGGGAGGAGCCAGATCTCTGATTTTTTTTTGGCTAGGAAATGCAAGTAGGCAAGCATACATCTTGATAGAAATTTACTGCTAACTACAACGAATAGACATCTTTAGTGCTTTTCTGTGTATAGAAGATGTAAAAATTTGGGGTCACTGAAATTCTTCCTGAGATATGCATCTGTCTAGGGACCTGTTTATCCGAAGCACAGAGTGAGTCATTCTGTTTTTCATCTTGAATTCCGCTCAGGGATGACTGCAGTGGGTTTCAGCTTAACTCTTGTATAACTGGGTGAAGAGCGATGCCTTTTGTCCTTTTTGGCTCACAGTTTCCTTGCTCATTAAAGTTGCTTATCAAATGCAACTCCTTGTGGTTGCAGGGCTAAAAGTCCCCTCCAGCTCGAAAGGCCACCCATACTCTTTGGTCCCCTTCCTCCATCTTCAAAGTCAGCAATGGCAGGCCACGTCCCCCTCACCCTTCCGATCTCTCTTCCTTCTTCTTCTGCCTCAGCTGAGCCCGGCCCCCAGCCAAACTGCTAGCTGAATGCAGTTGCCTGACGAAGGTTAGGCAAGACCAACAGAATATCCACTCGATCAACATACAGAATCAGGAAAAATAACAAATCACAGCGTTTGAAGCCACTGGGCTTTGGAATGGTTTGTTACTTAGCAGTAATAACTGGAACTGTAGCTTAAGTATCTTAAGTAAGTAGTAAGATACGGCTCTTACCACCTCGCATGTTATCTGTTTATCTTGTACTATTATTCCAAAAATGAAAGTGAATAGTCATGGCAGAGTATCGTAATCATAAAATGCCTTGGGTTGATCAGTATTATTTAACATTTACTGACTATTCATGAACTATCGTATTACCTTTAAACTAGAATGAACTATTACTCATGTAATAAAAGATTTTTACATTTTGTGAAATTTGACATTGTTGCAAACATCATGTCAATATACCCAATAACTGTCTCACCCTCAAATAAATTCTGAAATGAACAGAGAAGCCATACAAAGAAGTAAACAGAGAAGAAAAATGCCTGATACTGATCATTATTACCTGGACAATAAAGACACTCTAGTTGTAAAGGTATAATAGAACAATAAAAGTCAGATGGCAAAACTCTCATCTTCATCCAAAAGTCAAGAAATGCTCTTAACTTTTTCTCCTGTTAAGTAAGATTCTGGGACTGTGTAGGATTTGTTCATACAGTCATTCTGTTGTGGGGGAGAGGTTCTTGTCTTGTTGCAGAAAGAATTCAGAGACAAGACTTGGAGGTTAAGAAAGCAAAGCAAGGATTTATTAAGGGGTAGGTAGTACGCTCTCAAGGAAAGAGCGGGCAGACCCAGGTAGGTGGCTGCCCCAGGTTTCCTTAGCAAGCTCGTCATATGAGTGTAAAAGTGAGTTGGCAGAATATTCATTGGCGGGGAGGGGTTTGGGATTGTCTTTCCTGATCTTCATCCCAGCTCCACCTTCCCAGGTGGGGAGGAGGAATTTTTCATCCTTAGTTAGTCTAGATCGGGAAGTCGGATGAGGTCATAATGAACAAAAGGTTACATTCGAATAGGGGTTTCATAAGCAAAAGGTTACATTTGGACAGAGGGCATAATGATTGAAAGGTTACATTCTGTTGGTGGGGATTCCTGTCCTGTCCCACCCTTCTGCCTCCAGGACACTTGTCAACCCAGAAGGTATGGGGTTTTCTCAGTCCAGAGGATCCTGTTTTTCTTGGTCTGTTCAAGGACCCCCATTGTTCACAAGATGTATGCTTCTCTGCCATTTGCCCACGTCCCCCTTTCTATGCTCATATCTAGCTACCTGCCTGCTCTAACAATTTGTTTATTTATTTTGCAAGCACTTATCAAGTGCTTATTAATGTGCCACGCATTGTGTTAGATACTGGAGACATAATTGTGAATGAGACAGATTTGGCTTCTGACTTCACAAAGTCAGTTGGGGATAAAAGGTGGGTGGGTAATGGAAACGTAAATACACTGTCACAGGTGACAGGATAGGACACTACAGTCTTGTTGCTGGGATTGGTTCCAGACTCCCTCTACTCCCCCCAATGCCAAAATCTGCAAATCTTCGGATGCTCAAATCCCTTACATAAAATTGCATGGTATTGCACACTACTGCATATAACCTACACACATCTTCCCCTATACTATAAATCATCTCTAGATTACTTACAATACCTAATACAAAGTAAATGATAGGTAAACAGTTGTAAATACAGTGTAAATTATATGTAAATAGTTGCCAGGGAGCACAGTAAATTTAAATTTTGCTTTTTGCAACTTTCTGGAATTTTTTTTCCTTGAAAAACTTTGGCCTGTGGTTGGTTGAATCTGGGGATGTGAAACCCCTGTATACAGAGGGCTGACTGTGTGGCAATAGGATTTTTGTTGATTCTTCTTAAAAGTTTCTTTAACCCAGGAGCTTCTGGGCTGCAAAACTGTAAAACCTGTAAAAAGCTGTAAAAGCACAGCTGTTCCTCTTGTGGAACCGCTCACTTTTGCAGGGGGCGTTAACATCTTGACTGAGCCCTCCCCTTCCAGGGTCCTGGAGGCAAAAATGCCCTGGGATTCTACGCTACGGGAATCCTTAGCTTGTACTGTATCCTGATACTGCTTCACCCACAAAAGATGCTGCGTAATAGAAGACATTATTCTTTGATTTTCCCTTAGGATTTCCAGCTGGTGCCTAAATGGATTTTTCAGAAGAAAGAGAATCTTCAGGGGGAATGGAATATGAGAAGTAGTTTCAAATGTCTGAAGTCTGCTTTTCCTCAAGCCTCTTTAAATCCACGGCTGGGACTACCAGCCTCATTTTCGGTTTGTTTTTGAGTGTGCTACCTTACAGGCACCTTGACGACCAAGACTGTGCCCTGTCCGTCTTTGTAGGTCCGCAAGCACATAATAAACGCGGGATGCATGACTCAAAGAGTTGCTGCAGAAAAATCATCAGCTGATACCATGACTATTTTTCTAACGCAGTGTGTTTTATCTGGGCATGTTCAAAACTTTGACTTTAAAACCACTCTAGCAAGCCACCAAAAAAAGAAAAAAAAAAAAAAACTAAAGACAGAAAACAAGATAAGAACGGTGCCTGCTTGTTTTTCTAAACTCTTTTACATGTGAAAGATTATTTTAAAACATTAGCTCAAGAGAATAGTTATTTGTCTTACATTATTCATAAACTTCATTATCATATATGTGTCAGTGACAATATTGTACAAAAGCAAAACTAAAATGACAATCTATTTTGTAGAAGGAAACTTGTAAAAGTCAACAGTTTTAATAAGGGAACTGTTACAAGGGTGCCAAACGGATATTTAAAAATCAGCAAGGAAAAGCAGGGAATGGGCCCGTTCATGCAAAAATCTACTTCCTCTTGGACAAAAGATGTTGAAAAATGATTTCCTGACAAAAGCAGCAGCCCTGAAGAAGGAACTGATAACCCTGGGAATAAGCTTTCTTCACATAATCGCTGCAAAGTTTGACGTCAAAGAACCCCCCTTCCCCCCTCGAGGAGTTAAGCTTGAGATCCGTGTTTGCTGTGGTTCTCCTGTAATCAAGTCCCAGGCCTCCCACCACCTTTCAGGCCGCTCTTAACCCTTCCTGGTGAAGGAAATGTACAAAGGCCAAGGAGTTGCAGCCCCTGCCTCCCGCCCACCCCCCTCTGCTTTCGGTTACTTCGCAGCGTCCCCGCCCCTCCGAGCCCAGTCGGCCCTACTACGTTCCCAGGGCCGCCGCCCCGCCCCGTGCCCCGCCCCGTGTCCCGCCCCCAGCCCCCAGGGCCCCGTCTTTCTTGCGCCCCTCCCCTCCCCCAGACGCGCTGCCCCGCGCGCGGCCCTTCCCCGCCCCTCCCCCCGCCCCCTACCTTGTGACACATCCCGGGTCCTCCCGGCGGCGGCTGCGGCGGCAGCAGCACAAACCACCGCCTCCGCCCGGAGCCGCAAGCTCCGACTCGGCCTCCCCCGGCCCCGCCGCCGCCGCCGCCGCCGCCGCCGCCGCCGCAGTCATGGCTGCTGACGGGGTGGACGAACGCTCGCCTCTGCTGTCCGCATCCCACTCGGGAAATGTCACCCCCACGGCTCCGCCGTACTTAGAGGAAAGCAGCCCCAGAGGTAAGGTCAGCGCAGCCCTTTCCACTTCGTAAGGAAGAGCCTAGAAGCGTAACGACCGGGGAGCCCTGGCTCCGAGGCGGAGGCAGAGAGGAAGGGATGCGGGCTGTGCCTTGTAAAGCGGAGCCTGCCTGCCTGCCGGGGAGCCGCACCGCGGGGCTTCCAGGCGGTACCGTGCGGGGTGTGTGAATGCGTGCGTGCGTGTGTGTGTGTGTGCACTTCGCCCCTTCTCACCCACCGGCATGGGGGGGGGGGTGCGTGCGTGTGCACGCAGCCTCTCTCATCCTCTGCCCTGGGTGTGTGTGTGTGTGTTTCATCACTTCTAACCCAGGGATACAGGATGTGACATGAATTTCCCTGGCTGAGCTTCGCTGTTTTAGAGCAGCCCCTAAGAGCGCTGGATGGTGGTGCAAATCTCACAATCGTTCACAAATCCTTTCAGGTTGCTGAGAAACCAGGGGTGTTGCTCACCTTGGCATCTGTCCTTGAAAGGGCTCAGCTTGAAAAATACTAAATCCTCCCATTCACCCAGCAGTGAATTGCCTTACCAGAAGGAATAGAGTTAATCAGTATGCCTAAGATGTCTGCAGTCTCTGCCCTTACTTCTTACTCCTCCTTGTAAGGAGTGCGTGTTAGTTCTAGTGGTGAATGAGGAGGGATAGAAGGGAAGATGGAATATTTTTGATGCATAGCTGGGTGAGATTGAAATTACACTTTAAAAGTAACCCAAGTTAATATAGCATATATTTATATGTATTTTTCTTCTCAAGGTGGAATCAAAAAAGATTGGATGGCAGTGTGGTCTGAAGAAAGAAGGGGGGGGATCATTTACCAAACTATTTGATTTATTCAAAGATCTATCTTTGTTTTAATCCTTTCAGTTGACTCCTATACTAGAAATAAGGCGGAGTCAGCAGTTACAGAAAATGGAAGCCAAGATTTTAAAAAACCACTTAGAACAGTGAAAAGGTTGGTCGAATATGGCACTTGCAAATGTAGGTTAAGTGCATCTCTCTTTTTTTGGCTGAATGTGAGAGGTTTAAAAACTCAAGGAGGCAAACATTAATGCTTTTGAAAATGTGGGTGGATCATGTTTCTTGTAACACAACTTTTTCTAAGTTCAAGTCTAGAATTGGAGCAGCTGTAGAGCAGGCTGAACTTGTCCAGTACTTAAAATTTCCATTTAACACATTATAACTTGAAGAGCAACACCTAGATCTTAATCCACACTTAGCTGTGGAAAATTCAGAGTGATTGAGAAATAAGGTGCAAAATGGTACCCATGGGAAACCCATAAGTCATGTTTGTTGGTCAGCATTAAACTTGTGTCAGAGGACACCAGGTGGGGGAATTTCCTTTAATGGGCAAATTTGACATTAATATTTTTACTGTTTTCTAAGTTGTATGGTCTACAGTGGTATAAACACTTATTAATGAGTATTTCAACTTCCTCCAGTCTCCCTTTTAAGACAAAATATTTGACAATTTATGGACAGACAGAGGTTGGATTTAAGGAACTGTCCTATAACAGATTTTCATCCTTGCATCTATGTTTTTGTATGTGTAGTCAGATAGTGGCTAAATTATCCCTCAAAAATGGTCATACTCAGGGATTTGCTTGTAGATGTCTTTCTCATTTGCCAAATAGTTGTTTGATCGGATAAGACTCCTCAAACCATACAATAAGGTACACATTCCAGCTCAGCCACTGAGAAAAAGAAGTTGCATTCCAGAAAACTTTTTGCAACCAAAGAAATTCAATGCGTTAAAAAACCAAATTCAGCTGAGTAAATTTTAAAGATGTCGTTGACTTTATTCAATGATTCATGAATCGGGCAGCATCCTGTCTCACAGATAGAGATGAGCTCCAAGGAGCTGTGCAAAATTAAAGACATGTAGGCAGGAGGGACAAGGCAAACCAGCAAAAGTGGACTGGTTGAGGCAAGGTCACTTTTCTTAAGGGGATGGCAGGGCCCCATCAGGCAGATTAACTCACTGGTGCTGATCAGATGATTCCTGACTGTTTGGGGTAAAATTCCATTTCTGGCAAAGGCATAAGTGACTCCACTTGGGGCCTGTTGTCTTGTTTTTAACAACTGATTGAGCAAAAAGCTCTTTTTGCCTATTGTAGAGTAAAATCTTTTCTTAACTGGGGAATGAGACAGGTTAGATGACTAGAAACACTAATTTCTCACGGCATAATACCTGGGAAGCCAGAAGCGTAAATTTGAAAAGCCATTTTATTTGCATTTTCAACAGAGTATCTTTTCTCAATAAATAACAAATGAGAGTATTTCTAAATATTTTGAGTAATACACAAGATCTGGTTCTTGAAGAGCAGGGCTAGCCGCTCATTCAGCAGTTCATTGGGACCATGTGCAGACCATGTGCCAGTGGCTGCTCTGGGTGACCAGAACTAACCAGACCTCACGGAGCCCACGTTGTAGTGTGGAGAAAGAGTAAGTAAACACATAGTTGGATTATTTCAGATTGTAGGAAACACTCTGTCACCAGACCAGATGTTTGTAGTAGCTGACAACAATTAGAGTTGAAGTGTGGGATTCAAAAGACCAGAAATAGATTGTACTTTTTGATAACGAACTTTGGCTTATTTTTATCTGTAATTTTTAAATTTTTCTTAAAGTACTTCATAGCCATACAGAGCAAATATTTTCTCCAATTCAACCCTTTGCTATTTGTGTAACCTTCTAAGTACCCCAAGATGAAATGCTCCACTTCGTATTCAAAGTTGGCGGCGTGTTTATTTATAGACAAGTTATTGCTAATGTAATGGGGAGCAGTTAGTGTTTTGCGTCTGGTTTCATGTGTGGTCTGTGCAACAATCCTCCTGGGCTTCTAAGTGGAATGCTGCTGGTGGTCTTTACTGTCAGTGCTGGATTCCTGCATAGACTAGGAGACCACCTCTCCTATGATTACAGTACGCCATTTGGTACACTTGCCAGCTTTTGTTAAATCATAGGAATTAAATTCAAAGACAGTTTTAGGCTCATCTGAAAGGAGATTGAAAAAAATACCACAAAACTTACACAATTTGGCTATAGTTATTTGTTTTCTTTAAAAATCCTACTAATTCTATAGGTAGGCTATGGGAAATGAATATGACCTTTAAATTTATGAGATTTCCTCTGTGAAAAGTGGTTTGCCTTTGAGTTGTCGAATTATCTATGTATTGAATATGGGCATGTGATTATCTGCTTCACTGTAATTTTGCAGGGAAAAGCATACTTTGTTATAAAGAGACAGTTTCGTTCCCTTAGTTGATTTCTGTTATTCATTCAGCAAATAAATATTTGAGGGCTAGCCAAGCTCTGTGGTGGTAAGAGGGGAAAAACAGACATAGCTCCTCTTCCATTCTGGTGGGGGATATTGAGACGTAAATTCAAATGAATGCAATGTGCAGGGGGGATGAGGAGAGTGCTAGAAATATGTCTAGTGCCGCGAGAGTGTGTAATAAAAAGATTTAACCTGGTTAGGGAAGTCAGCAAAGGTTTTCCTGAGACTTGATTGAGGTCTGGAAGCTGAGCAGTAGTTAACTTGGCAAAGGGAGGATTAGAAGAACATTCTAAGCAATAATAGTAATAATAGTAATAATAATAATAATAATAATAATAATAATAATAATAATAATAATAGCACATGCAAAAGCCTTAAGCAGGATAAAGTATGGTAAGTACAAGGGACTGAAAGAAGGCCAACGTGGCAGAAGTGAGACAGCAGCAGGGGATGTGCTGCATGAAGGGAGTGCAGAGACTAGTGTGGTCGATATTCTCCAAAGACTCTCCTCCCTCTCCTAAGAACTATGCTTTTTGAGGGCGGGGCGAGGACACAGTTCAGTGGTGGAGTGTTGTGCCTAGCATGCATGAGGTCCTGGGTTCAATCCCCAGTACCTCCATGAAATAAACAAACAAACAAACAAACCTAATTAACTCCCCCCACCCCCGCCAAAATAAAGAACCCTGGTTTTTGATATTCAAGTCTTTGGGAAGTTCTTCTCCTTGGATCTGGGCTGACACTGTGGCTCAGTTGGTCTACAGAATAAAGCAATAGAGAACTGAATGACTTCGGAGGCTAGTTACAAGTGGTCTCACAGCTTTTGCCTCTGTCTCTTATAAAACACAGTCTGAGGAAAGTAACTTATCTTGTAAGGATTTGAGTACCCTGGGACTGCCATGCTTTGAGGAACCCTTAGCAAGCCACCTGCAGAGGCTTTATGGAGAGAGGGATGGCTGACCAGTCTTCAGACACGTGAGTGAAGAAGCCATCTTGGATACCCATTTGTGCCTTCAAATGACTCCAACCCAAGCCAACTTCCTGCTGCACCTGCATGACAGGTTCTGGGTGATTACTGTCCCAACTGAGTCTGGGAAATCTACAGAATCATGAAAGCTAATATTAAATTGTTGTTTTAAGCCCTAAGTTTTGGGTGTATTATTCTGCAGCATCAGATGCTCAGAACCATAAGTATTAATCAATTCATTATTAGCCATGTTGAAGAATTTTACCTTAAGCAAGGGGATGATCTCAGATGTTTCATTTTGTGTTAATCGCTCTATGGATTAGAGAATGAAATAGAGATGGGCAAGAGTAGATGAGAATAGATAACTTTGCGTGGCCACTCTAATGATTCAGACAAATCTGACAAACTGATGATAGCTTGGACTCAGATGGTGGTGGAGCCGGAGAGGTGAGGTGCTGTTAGGAATTAAATTGAAGAGGGATTGATGATGGGTTGGATGCAGGATGAGAGGGAGATGGCACGGATAGCTCCTAGAATTCTGGCTTCTGCAACTCAGTGTGATCACCTGTATTGAGACAGAAAACACCAGAAGAGGAGCAGGTGTTGGAGAACACAGATCATGAGCTTAGTTTTAGACATGATACACGTAAGTGCTTTCAGATATCTACAGTGTCAGGTACGCAATTGGATCTGCAGGTGTAGGGCTAAGAAATGAGGCTTAAGCTGAAGATATAATATTGTATTATTTATGTATTGGTGATAGACCAATACATGGATCTTGATTTAAAGCTTCCCAAAGCCCCACCCATGTGCCACGGCATGTGCCAAGATGGAACATCCGTGTGCCGAGATACTGCTTATCCTCAGTCCTTGGAGTAGCAGAAGCCTTTAAGCCAGCAGCCTCCAGCTGAATGTGAAAAGGCTTGGGAACCTTTGTCTGAGACCACTTCAGGAGAAAGAATAAGGTAAAAAGAGGAGAGAGCCTAGGACAAAGCTTTGAGAAACTCCCACATTCAGTGACCAGTTAGAGGAAGACGAGCCTGCAAAGAGGCTGACACGTGTCTTCTTGCGAGGTAGGGAGAGAACCAGGAGACTGAAATACCACTAAATCAAGGGGAAGAAAATACTTAAGGAAGGAGTGGCCAAACACATCAAAAGCTGCAGCAAGAAAGAGCAAAGAGATGAAGTCTGAAAAAATCACCGTTTGCACTTAGTCCCACTGAGGTCGTTAGTGACCTTCGTGAGAGTTAAGATGTATTTATATTGAAATCCTTTATAAAGAATTAAGAATGTTCATTCCCATCTAAGATAATATTCTAATACGCATTTATTTTCATTGTAAAATTACCTTTAAGCAACTTAACTTCAGGGAAGAGGCTAATATCCCTTTATTCTGAACACACTGAGGTTTCCTGTGGCCCGTGATTGGGTTTTAGAGGGCTTTGTCATTTTCATCTTACTTCGTTTCACCTTGAAAGGTGTGTAAATTCGAAATTGCTTGAGGAAATGTTTTCAGTGACTAGCAAATAAATTGATTCCTGGTTTGAGAGATAAGTTATTTAATATGTACCCTGTACTTTTTACTTAGAAATTGTACCATAAATAAGGTATATTTTTAGTGATCCTCTCATGTGCTCTACCTGGAGAAATCTAAAGTCATTAGTTAAAATCTAAAGTTAAAAATGGTACCTTAGATTCAAGTGGGACAGAGTCTTTTTTTCACTTAGGACTATGTTCTGCACTAGACTAGACTTTTACTGAGTGTCTTGGTTCAGACTGTTACAACAGAATGCCATAGACTGGGTGGCTTAAACAGCAAACATTTGTTTCTCATAGTTCTGGAGGCTGGAAAATCCAAGATGGAAGTGCCAACCGATTCAGTGTCTAGTGAGAGCTGTCTTCTGGGTTGCAGACCACCAGCTCCTTGTATCCTCAAGTGGTGGAAAGAGGGCAGGAGAGCTCTCTGGGTCCTTTTCATAAGAGCACTAATCTCATTCATGAGGGCTCTGCTCTCATGACCTAATTACTTCCCCCAAATCCCACCTCCTAATACCATCACATTGGGGGTTAAGAGTTCAGCATACAAATTTTGAGGGGACACAAACATTCAGTCCATTGCACTCAGTTAGAGTCTTTGAATCTGTTTGGGCAGGCTTGTAAGTTTCTGAACCTCCTTGCATCCTTGCAGAGTTCAAGGTTGGCTGTGGATTGACAGGAAGAGATGACGTAGATCCAGAGACCAGCACTGTAGTCACAACGCACTGTAAGACTGAATTAATTCTCGTTTTATTTATCTGAACCCAGTAGAGAAGCCAGGTTGTCCGAGTGAGCACAAATAGATGCAGTGTATTTGAGATCAGCTCCCTGAAACTCCAAACAGAGGTGAGTACCTGCTGTGATACTGAGAAGGCAGGGAAGCTTGATTTTGTGCTGTGCTACAGCTAATGCTCCATTTAAGGAAATTTTTCAAAATGGTCCTTTTTTTGTTTGTTTTTTACGGAAGTGTAGCTAATTTACAATGTTGTGTTAGTTTCAGGTATACAGCGAAGTGATTCAGTTTTATATATATATATAAACATATAGAACATATATATGTTACATATATATGTATGTATATATACATAAATATGTTCTTTTTCAGATTCTTTACCATTATAAGTTATCACACGATATTGAATACAGTTCCCTGTACCGTACAGTAGGTCCTTGTTGTAGAATGGTTCTTGAATCAAAATCTGATTTTCCGAGACCACATTCTTATGGAAGGGAAAATAGAACCCAAACGCTGGTGAAGTACCTCTGTTTCCAGTGTCCCAGTATTATGGCAAGCCCATTTCCTATTATAATCCTTTTTCTATTATTCAGCAGTCATTGAGCTCCATGATTCTTTTATTCTATTTTATAATGCCCACATTTCCTCCTGGCTCTATATAGCATCTTTAAAACATTAATCAAGAAATGCTTCATTCAGTCGGTTACCATTTCAAATATTTGAGTACCTGTTATACTGTTCTAGATGCCAAAGAGCTTACATTTCAGAGAGAGATACATTTGGTGAGTGTTATAATTGCAGAGAGTGAAGAGAATAAAGCTGGGCATGAGGACAGCGGGCACCGGTGGCGTGGGGAGTATTTCAGATAGTGTGTTCAGGAAGGATAGCTCAGAGATGACAATTGCTTAGAGACATGAAAAATGAGTCAGAATCGGCCATTGGAAGGTTTAGGGGAAGAGTGTGTCAGGCAGCTGGAACCACAGGCATGAAACATGCTGTTTTAAAACGAGAAGGCCAGTGGATTAGAGCGTGGTGCCTCGGGGAAAGTGCGGTAGAGGGGGTTAGAGGACTAGGCTAGGGAAGACCTGGAGGGCTCTGTCGGCTGAAACAAGAAAGCACAGCGTGAGGCGAGGATGTCACCCATAAGCCACTCAGTGCGCTATTACTGGACCGGGCCCTGTGAAGAGCAGCCGGAAGTCTCTGGACCCCCTGTCTTACTAGCCTGTTAAGGTCCAGGAAAAGAGTCCCTCTTGTTGCCTCTTCCAGTGTCAGAGTTATGTGATTACAGTCATTGAGCGCATGAAGAAATATATAGCTGGTCAACTGCTTCCAGTCACCGAGCCATTATTTTATCAAAGGCGCAGTCACACATTCTGTAATGCAAGAAACAACCATTGTATAAAATGGGCAGAATACAGGTAGTATGGCTAGTAGTATTAATCAGGTCATAAGTAAGCATTTAAGCCCAGAACTTCCGCTAGGTGTGAGCCAGTCATGCCCAGGTCGTCTCACTGAGTCTGTTCTACACCAGCCCTTACCTGTAAGGGAGGTGATGGATAGGCGTTGTCCATCAGGCACCCAGCGCCATCTCCTAGTGTTGTTAGGCTGGTTGTCCTTAGCATTGTTTAATTATTCCCAACATAAAGGTGGGGGCCTTAAACTTAAATGATCATTACCTGGTGTTAGCCGTATAAATTCATCCCACGACTGAGGGAGGTCATAGTCTTTGGCTGAAATTTTGCTTGTTGCTCTGATTGGGCTTGAGTAGCTTTAAAAGAAAATTTATATTTGTGGTGACAGTCAGAGGAAGTATGATTGATTGGCCAAGAGAGGGAATCCCATCCAGTAATATCAGTGCTGAACCAAACAGAACTGTGACTGCTTCCAGAATAATTTTCTAAGGGCCATCCACCCAGAGCCTTGGAATGGAGAAATCCACAAAGCTAACCCAGACGTACTGGATGTAGATAGTTGACCATAAACCCAACAACTGGATTAATTTTAAACTCTGTGTAAGATCATGAAATACAGTCGGTTCATAAGCAAAGGTGTAAGCAATTATCAAAGTAATTGGTACACAGGCCTGATGCGGCATCTGTGGTCAGCTGGGTACCTCAAATGTCATCCTCTTATCCTGCTCTGGCAGTTTCTTCTTTGTTGCAGCATTGTTTTAAGGTGACTTTGAGGCCAGCAATCCTCTCTATAGGCCAGTCCAGTGCAGGGACCCTTTTTAAGTGGGAAATATTAATCCAAGAGTCAATTCCCTTCAGTTTTGCTGTTCATGAGCTAGTTAGGAGTACCTGATAAGTGTCCTTTTATCTTGGTTGGAGATAGTCCTTCAAATGATGTCTTTTCCACCATGCATAATCCCCTGGTTGCAGGTCATGGGGCATCTGATGTTCAGCCAAAGATAGATTACTGAGATAAGCTTCAGAAACAAATGTAGATTGTCCTTTTAATAATTCAGTTAAACTTTACAATAATATAACATCAGTGAGCTATTTGAGAAGTGAGTCTTGGTAAATAAAGACCTCAATTAACAAAATTAGAATTTAATATCCACTGTACCATAATTTTTTCTCTCTAAAATTATCCTCATTTCTACCAAATATAGCCAAATTAAAGCTAATTTGTTTGCCAAATAAATCTGGTTTCAATAAGTTTGGACTGATGATTTATAAGTGTAATTGATCATATAGGCTCTGTTTAAATCGGCTTTGCTGGAACTTTTCATAAGGAAACTCAGATTAAATTTTTAAGAAGCCTCTCAAGGCCAGGAAAACCACACCAAGGGCTTGTCACAGATTTTGCCTGTGATATCTATAGATTTGGGTGAATTCCTCCCTTTTCAAGGTCCCTAAAATACCTTGAGATTCCAGCACCTGTTAGGATATGGTCTTCCTAATTTACCTGATAAAGCTGCTGGGAACCTAAGAGTTTTCTGTTTCTGGGGGAAATAAGAATTCTATATAATTTCTAGAATATCTAGATTAATAAGATTTACCCACATAATATAAGAAGATTTCTCCCTCATTTGACAATGCTTTCTATGTAATTTAACATACCAAATGAACCTGATTAGTGTAATATCTCTTTAGGATGTTTCAGGGGCCCTTTGAAGCATCTCAAAGTTAGCTAGAGATCAAGGGAACTTCATTAGAATTTGATTTGGGAAGTTTATCAAAAAATATCAAAGAATTTAAAAATATTTGGTCAAATAGCATCATAGATCACTGTAAAACAAAACTTACTTACTTAAGCAAAGTGACAATAAAATATTCCAAAGGCAAATACAGGAAGTTATAGCAGATTACCAGTTAAAGGTTAAAAAAGTACTTTACAATCTGTATCAAAAGCAGGTCAACATTTTAAGAAAACTTTGTCCTTTTAATGGAGAGAAATATCAAATTCAAGTTTTTCACTAGCTACTTTTAAAATTCATTTACTCAATTAAATTTATCTTAAACTTAGCCAATCCTGACCATGCACAAAACTCTTTTCTCAGGGTCCCTTTACCACAAACCTTCCATAACTTTCTGTATCAGTGTTACTTTGTCTCTTATTTTTTCCCATTGGGAAACAACCAACTCTAAGACAAAATTACTTTATTTTCCCGTAACAAATTGCATTTCCATTCCTCATACCTTCTTTGACTGAAAACGTACATATCCTACTTTCCTACTGTATACTGAAATGTTTCTCTTACTATTTCTAGTAGTTTTAATTACATATTTAAATTAGAACCCTCAATTCTTAAAAACCTCAATTTCTATTGAAAACTAGAAAGTAAGTAATTATCAACTTTTACATTATCATTCTGTTGACTGTCAAACATAAATACCAACAATAATTCCTAAAATCATGTGTTGTCTTGTGGAAAATATCTCAGTGTGGCACAAACATATTTATTAATAATCATAAGTATTTTTAGATTCTTTGTAAAAGGAAGCCTGTGTTCAGTAATTAATGTTTCACTATCTTATTTTATTTGGGAACTTAGCTATTTAATAAAATTCCATCATTTAACTTAATTTAGTACAACTCTAAAATTTCAAGTTACCAAATATCTGGAAAAATTGTTTTTAAGTAAACATTCCTGTCCTAAAACATAATTATTCCTAAAACTCTTATCTTCTTTACATTTAATTTACTTATAAAATTTTCGTCATGCCAAGTTATTTTTTGCTGACAAATTCGCAACAGATATAACTAGATTTTATTGTACTTCTGTTAAGCCTAAGTACAATAAAAATATTATACTTAATGTTGATGACTCTAAAGACATGTCTATATTAATTAAATGGACAAACAAATTAACTTTAATACCAGGTATTAATTAATTCTGAATATTTCCCAGTTCAGCATGAACCTGAAATTCATCTTGGCCAGTTTTCTTTTATATTTCTAATAATTTATGTAAGTGCTCACTTTTCTTTAAGCCAATTTAATAGAGCTCATTTACAAATTAATTTTGATAATACCATCCAAACGTAAAACATATATTTATGACACACATGGACATATAGACTGGCACAACCAGAGATCTCAAAGCTTCATTTTAAAACTTAGTTATTAATCAGGTATTACAATATGAAACTCACTAGTTTATAAATAACAATCAGAATAAGTTACATTTAAAACACCCTCTTCCTCACTCTTTTTTCCCTCCCAGTCTCAGGAATTGGAGATGGTCTAGATAAGTATTGCTGAGAACCCTGGTTAAATATTTACAGCTCAAGGCACAGAGAGAGAAAAGCAAGTTCTCTTTGAGGAGCTTGTTCCCTCAGTGTCAGAATTCTGAGAAGATGTTTTGTCAAGCCAACTTTCTCTAACAACTGCATATGCAATAAAAGAGCCCCTATTGACCATTTTCAGGGCAATATTTTCCTTTAATTCCCAATTAAGTAAGCACTTGTAATTATACTTCATGTATGCACATAAAACTGGCTGCAGTGTTAGTTGAGGCTGGCTCTCCGACACCCCTTGTTTCTCTGTTTCAGAGACTCTGTTTCCCATTTTAAAATTGAATTTGTTGAGGATAAAATTCACTAATGACATTGTGTGGTGGGCCAGTGTGCTGCTTGTGCGCTCAACCCCTCTAGGTATCACCGGGGAGTCGTTTCAGCCCTCTTACACGTCTTGGTTTCTCCGTTCAGTAGCCTCAGGCCGCTGTGGTTGCTCAGATCGCTGAATGGCCAGTTCTTATACGTGATCCCCAGGTGAACAAATCTTTTAATTAATGAATGGGTTTCCCTACGGGACTGCTACACGGTATGAGGACTCTGTCTCCACTATTTCCATAAATTTATGAGTTTCCTGAGAAAGCCATAACTGACCAGAAGGAGCCTTGTCACTCTTCTTAGGAGCAAAGCTCTCATGTAATATCTTCACTTTTATCCTGACAGATTCTGTTAAGCCAGCTGAATTGAGGAGAGGCATCAGATCAGCCTCCTACCTAACTACTCTGCCCAGGCCGCTCAGTCTCTTTCAACAGAGTAAACCTGTTTTTTTCAGCCACCCCCAGTGTCTTTTAGCTGGGTGGGCATCTTCCTCAGTGTTTTTCAGCTAGGGGGACAGGCACCTGTTACACATCACCCAGTAAAACTCAAAATCATCAGCCAATATGGGAGATCTAAGAACCAGGAGAGGCTCACCCAAGTTCATCTGGACTCTTCGAAAAGGTAGATGGGCACAAGAGGCCTCTGCTGGTACCGAGATCTGGTTCCTAGTAGAGTCCAGGCAAAGGAAAGAAGTCTGCTCTGGGTCCCTTCATTGGTCACCAAAACTGTCAACTGAAAAAAAAAAATGCACCGTGTGAGAGTTAGGAGCTAAGTTTTATTTGAGGCAAAATGAGGACTATAGCCCAGGAAACAGTCTCTCGGCTCAGAGGAGCTGTACCAAAGAGTTTGGGGAGGGGGAGTCAGTATCTATATGATTTTAGTGGAAGGGGTATACGTGCAATCAAGCACACATTCTGGCAGGAGGTTGCTGCTACTCACAAGGAGCAGATCTTTTTTATGTTAATGATTTTAGTGTTTTTCTAGATATGAGAAGAAATTAGGCTCCTAAAATCTCCTGAAAAATATCTCACTCTCTGAAGGCCCATTCTGCTAGTTTTTCCTGGAGCACAGACAGAGTACCTCATTCCTGACCCCGACCCTGAACTCTTCTCGGGACGTGTAGAAGGTTAGCAACTGTGGTGCCTACTACTTCGTCCTTGGTGATGGCAGGTGGCGAGTGACAGTCTTTAATTGGTAGCTTTGCAGGCCACCATCAGAGATGGGATTGTGTGCCAAGGATAATGGGAGGCCAAGGAAGCTTTGGAGCAAAGGAGAGATGTGAAATTTAAAATGTTTTCCTTTTAAGTAGATCAGCCTGGTTGGTGTTTGGAGAGTGAATTATTGGGGGGAGGGAAATGAGAAGAGGCTAATAAGACATGAAACTAACCAGGAAGCTGTTAGGATGGAATAGGCAAGAGGTAATGGTGGTCTGAACTAGGGCAGAGGTGACGGAAGCAGTGAAACGTGGTTGGATTCAGGATATGTTTTAAGCATAGAGCAGCAGGACTTGCTGATGGATTGAATCAGTGGAAAGAAAGGAATCATAAATCTCTAAAAAGACCTAAACGACTAGGTAAAAAAATTGTGCTTTTTTCTAAGATGGACAAACAGCAAGAGTTGAGTGTATGGGGGTAGAGAGAGAAGTACAGTGGAAATCAGTATTCTGTTTTAGACAAGTTGAGTATGAAATACCCTTAGTCATCACTCAATTTGAAATGTCCAGTAGGCAGTTGGATGTACAAGTCTGGAGTCGGGAGACATCAGGGCTCGGGAGCAAATTTCATTCAAGAATTATTTATGGTAGCACTTTGTTGTTGTGGTGGTTGGGGGTTGGGGGTGATGCTTTCAACTTCTCATTTATTTCCAAGGATTCTGCAAACTCTTTTCAGCAATGCCAAACTTTTAGGATAAAGCATTCTGTTAAAATCTTGCAAAATTTGTGGGATAGATACAGATGTTAGCCAGACATATGATGGAGATGTTAGAGAGGAGAGTTAGCAGGATGGATGTTCATAATTATATTTGAGGGCAGTAAGCAGCTATCTGGGAAGTGATCAATGGAAACCCTAATCCTTCCACTTTGGGGAGAAGCAGACAAACCTGGGTACAGCTTTGTGCTCAGCTGTTTTGTGTTTCATTTTTATGAGGATGGAGAGATACTGCATAACCCAGAGTGACAACTCTTTAATAGCTCTTAAAAGGGGATGCATTCTTACTGCTGCTTTCTGTTCTTTTGAGAGAACTTCTATACTTTTTTTGGGCAGGGGGGAGTTCAGTGTGAGTGGGGAGTGCATCAGCGTTTGTGTTGCTTTGGCACTTGTCTAGATTTTTTTTTCCTTTCCCTGGTTGCTATCCTAAAGTGAATTTCTTTTTATAAAAATAAATATATGAAAAAGCAGTGAAAAGTGTGGCTCCTCCTCCTGGCCTTCAGATAAGCTTCTCAAACACTGTGTAACTAAATCCCTTTGTAGTCTCCGAGATGATCTGCCTTCAGGTGTGGTTTGGCCTGGAGGAGCTGACACTTGAATTCTCTCTGCCAGTTGCTAGCTGTTGGCCTTAGAATAGCTACTTTACATCTCTGGGCCTCAGTTTTCCATCTTGAGAAGGAGTGGTTAGCGTGTTCCCTCTTGCGTTTATACTCCATGACACATTGTTCTTGGTAAGGAATCTGGTTCCTAGGAGGAACCTAGGAGAATGTAGCTGTAACTTCAAAATATAGATGGTTATTATCTTTTCTTACCTCATTCTTTTACTTCCAATGTCCCTGTCTTACTTAAGTTCCTATTTCTTCCAGTACTCCTTTGAAAATTGCAAAGAAAGTATATTGGACTTTAAGGAGTATTACGTGACTCTTTTAAGCAACTAACTAACATGCAGTAATTTTTTTCCTTCCGTAGGCAGTATTTGTATGTGCCACATGACCAGTTAGGGCATTCTATTTAAAGCATGTGTTTCTAAAGGCAACGGCAAAATCCTTTTTCCTCCCATACTTTGTCTGTTGAGGCATTTTAGTTTGGTAGATCCATGATAGGGATTTCAAACCAGTATACAAGAAACCCTCTATAGTTCAACCTTGAATGGGTGATTTCTGCAAAGAGAGAGTTTGAGGGGGGGCTTCATTACGAGATGACATTTTTAAGTTTCCGAGATTAAAGTGCTTAAAGTGCTGAGATCCACCATCCAGAGGAAAAGTAGCGCGTAGTAGTGACGTTGCGTAGACTCAAAGTGAGAAGCCTTTCACAGACACCTTGAGGTGGAATTACTCTTAGACCACAGGAACTTCCCAAATAAACATTGATTTCTACTGAGCTGTATGGAGTCTACCAATTAATACAATTTAAAATGCCAATTTTAAAATTTATGAGAAGATCAATTTTTCCAGATTTATAGAATTCAGGGATCCTGTTCTGATTCTCTGTATAGAATGTTAGGCCTTGCTCAACAAAAATAGTATTTGCATTTATTACCAGTCCCTCCTGAGAGCATTATTACTGCAACCATCAGACGTGCCTGAATACCAGATGGCCTAAGTAGAAGGCATTTGGTCTTTTATGACCTAGTCTCAAAAGTCAAATGCAGTGTCACTTCTGCCATGCTCTGTTGGTCAAAATAGTTACACAGCACCTGCACTTTCGCCGAAGGAGCATAGGTTTCACCTCTAATGGGATGAGTATCAAAGACTTTGCCGCCATGTTGTGAAGCCAGTGCAATGAGCTGTGATGTGCCCACAGACTGGAACACTATGCAGCTGGGAAAGAAATGAGGAAACTCTATGCGCCAGCATGGAAAGACTGCCAGGATATAAAATGAAGTGAAAAAAGCAAGATGAAGAATGATATATAAAGCATATTCCCTTTTTTCGTAAGAAAAATGGAGGAAAGAGAATATGTATATGTGTCTATTACCTGTAGTAGACCAAGAAGCACTGGAAGGAGTCAAAAAAATAATAATTTAAGTGGAAATCTCTGAAGTAAGGCATGGTGGATGGGCACAGAAATTGGAGTAACAACTCAAGCATACACTTTTGTACGTTAATATTGATTTTTGAACCAGGCAAATATGTTACTAATAAAAATTTAATGTATCAGAAAGCACTTTGGCCACATTACGTTATTGATTCTGGTAGAGTTTATCCTTGACCAGGACCCTGAACACTTTAACAAATGGTATTTTTAAGTCCATGCCCCCACATCTCTGTGCAGGTCCTTGCAATGGCACCTTATGTTTCATGTGTTTGCTTTGGTTCATTACTCCAGCCTGTCAGGATCTTACTAGGAAGAACCCTGTTTTGAAAAGGGAAATGTCTCACTGTGGGTTTCTGCATTTTCCTAAGACCATATTCATTGCCTCCTACCAGCATCATTTATCAGCCACTTCTAGTCTTCAAGATGAGGATTTACTTTTGGCTTCCTGTGGGTAGATGAGTAAGAGAGGGATTTTGGACACTGAAACATTTAAATTCTATCCAATTATCAAAGCCCTTTCTTTTCATGTAATTTGTTCTAATCTCTGTTACTGGAAGATATATGTTCCCAAAGCAATGTCTCTCAACATTTCCGTTATCTATTTTGATACTTATTTGTGTGCATGACCTTATCAAGGGAGACAAGGAGGGGGATCGGATTCCCGCATCTTTCTTCTCTGCATCCTGCATAGCCTCTTGCCTATGATCTTCTACTTCTAGGCACTCAACAAGTATCAGTTGTATGAATGAATGACAGAGTGAGAAAACAAGGGAGGACGCCATGATGGTGACTTTGCAGTCACTTAGGGAGTGAAGACTTTACAGGGAGCTGGCGGAACATGAGAACAAAAGATGGAACCAGCAGCCCATGCAGTTGAATGCCTTTCTTCATTAGAGGTGTCCACGTGGCAAAGGAAGGCGCTCCATTGCGATACCTCATGCTGGCTACAGCGAGTTACTGGATTAACCTCTGATTTCTTTCGCAATCTCTATTTGTTTTAAATGAAGTTGAGTGAACCCATGGGGCAAAAATATCTATGTTCTAGAATTTAAGGGATTAATTCAGTAAATATGCTTTAAAAATACATACTGGTTCTAAGAGGTTCCATTCACTGCATATATTTTGTCTGATTTTGCTTAGATTTATGGTGAGTGTGTCCCAAATTCCAAAAGTGCTAAACTGGTGACTTCTTATTTCTAATCTATTAGTTCCTAAGTCATTTTTTTTAAAGAGTGAAATATTTCAGGATAGAAAAATACTGAGTATAATATAATCATTCATGTGAGTCTCTCAGACCTTAGCATTGCGCTATACTGTTTCATGTATTTAAGCAAATAAAACATCACAAGTCCAGCTGAACTGTTTCCTTCCCCGCACACTGGGGTCATTTCCTCCCTTGCACTTTCTCATCTAAAATGTTTTACAACTAATTTTGAGTTTCATTATATCAAGTATGTTTTATAACTATGATTTATGAATATTTGTAAACCTCATAAGTTATCATTTAGTGTTTATACCTCGTTATATGTGAAGAGTGTCTTGCTTTCTCTTAGAAAATGCACACGGTCTGTGATAGTGAAAGTGAGTGGTCTGGGAGGAGAGACAGAGTAGAAATTCGTTACCTCTTCAGGCTGTAGGAGTTTCTTAATTTCTAGGCAAGTACATTTTTTTTTTTTTGCCCTGGAAACAATTTGTTTTTCTGCACTAAAAAATGAATCTCTCTCTATTTTCCTTGAAACACATGCTTTCTTGGAAGCAATATTGTAAATAACAAATTAAGAATGGACCCAGGCATATAAACAGCATGATTTCACATAAGTCATGTCAGAAAAAAATGCACTTTTTAAAATAAAAATAAACACAGTGGTTGGTAAAACGGAAGAATACCTAACTTATTAACTGTCAGTACTTGAAGAAAGCACTGATGCCGCAGATGAAGTGCATTAGAACCGGGTGACAACATTGCCTAATGAGAAACAGAAAGGACAGAGCAGGAGCTTTTGTCATCTAGGAAGTGGTCATTGGCAGGTCCTTTGGCATTTCTTGCCAGCATCTCCAGTTATATGACAGTATTTTGATACACCCCGAATGCCTAAGACCAGAAGGGAATGAAAAATAGCAGATAAATTGGTCATCGTGGAATTCAGCATTCATCATCACCTGCTGTATAAGAATGCCTGGTCCATTGTTGCCTTGGGGTCAGCCGTGGACCCACATGAGCTCCTGCAGGCAATACTGGAGGCACTAGGATGTAGACTGATACTGGTCTCAAGCTGATCTTGCAACCACACTTCATAGGGTTTGGCTGTATTTCTAGAGCTGCTGTTTGGACAAAGGAGTTAGTGGTAAAAATACATAGCAAGGTTGCAGCACGTGAATGCTAAGCTGTGCTGGAGTGACCCTCTGTCACGACGCCCCCTCCCTCCCCACCCCTCATCCCCGACATGCTGTGCCTTAGTCAGAGCTGTATGCCCTCTTCTCTGCTCCCGCAGCCCGCTGTGTGCATGTCCTTCTCAGAGCACTTAAAGTGCCAAATTGCACTTGGAGTTTTCCTGCCTTTCTACACGTTAGGGATTTGAGCCCTTTGAGCCCTGGAGCATGCCTCCGTCTCCACGGCATCCCCGGCATACATCCAGTACAGCGTCTGGCACAGAGCAGATGCTCAGGGACTTGTGACCGAATGCTGACCAACTCCTGGAGATCCATCGTGGAGGGCCTGGCTGGCTGCTGCTTTCTGCCCGATTATGACCAAAGGCCTCTTGCCCTTCTCTGGCATCAGAGCTCATAGAGGGGACTCACATCACACCTCCTCAGTTACAGAACTGGAATTGCTGTGGGGCAGCGGTCCAACTTAGAACACAAGTGAGTTGAATGACGATGTGCCATTTATCACCACTCCTACATCTTTCCTGTCCTTCCCAGTCGCACTGATCTCTGCAGTCCTCCCAGGGGTGGGGAGTTGCTTTTGGCAGAAGTTCCAGGGGCCCTCTATGAGCCCCTTCCTATCTCAAATTATGGGCCAGTTTAGGTATCTTGCTGGTTGCCAAGAATGCCTGTTCCAATTCTATATTCAGGAACTGGGAAGATGACTTCAGAGTGGGTCCCAGTTCTACCAAGACCACTACGGGCTGCATCTGGGTATACAGATGTACTCTGTCTATAACCTGGCGGTCAGATGGTGTAGACATAACCTCTCTGACTGGTGAACCACAGTGGAATTTTGAGTCTTCAGGAATTTGAGAGCAGTTTCTAGTAATCCCTGAAAGACGTGGGCGTTTTCTTTTTCTCCAGTGTGCAGTCACTCTAGCTGATGGTCTCAGAGGTGTTGGGGGAAGGCTTGGAGATTTGTAGTATATGCTTATGGTGGTGTTGCTGGATCACTCCTCAGAGTGTCCACAGACCCTTCAGTAAAGATGCTCTGGGTCTGTGAACTTGCCTTTGTTAGAAACTGATTGAAAAGGTCATGGCTCACCACTTTGACTACTCAAGTCGGGCTGCTGGTTTTAAGACCTAGTAATTTTGTATTATGTATGGCCAGGGTGAGATTTGTGTAGGTTACCCATCTATCTCATTCTTAGGCTCATTTCAGTGAGCCACTGCCAAAGGTCCTTGTGGGTCAAAACTTTCTCATATCCACTCTTCCCCTTTATAATAAATACACCCACCTTGTCTTCGACTTTTAAGTGCTGCCATTTGGCCTCTGTCACTGTGGGATTTCGTAGTCTCAGTTGGAGTCATCCTGCACTGTAGTGCCCTGTGTAGGAGGGCCACCGCAGCAGAATGCTTGTGTTCTCCTAAATAGTGTATAAATCAGCATCTCAGTGAGAGGGTATCCTCTGGGTCCTCTCGGGGGATGGAGTGGGGTGTGGGCATGTGGATTTCATGTGGTAAATTAACCCCAGCGCTCCTGACTCCATAGGCCTTTGATTGCTTCTTCTGCATCACGCTAGGGATATTTTGACATTTCAGTCTCATTAAATGCAAGGCCAAGTCTCATCAGTCAACAAGTAAACTGATGGAGCCGCTTCCAGCTTTAAACAAACATCGAGTCCTGAGCTTCTGGCAGGTGCACTTGTATTACTACATTTGGCTCAACTCAGTGTTCTGTTCTATCCTCCTTGCTTTAATCCCCTTAGGATTCACTCCCACGCATATTCTCCAGGTTTCTGACAAAATGCACTGTCAAACCTTGCAGTTTTCTTGATGTGCAAGCCGCTTCTTTCTGAGTCACACTTTGACCTCGTCCTCCTAAAGCTTGTTGAGCTCTGATCTTAGTTTATGGGTCTTGAAACAACAAGGAGTTTGAGGACGGGTCTTAAGGCAAATGGTCGTCCCCTTTAAGGCAGCTACTTCATGTGAGGTTGTTACAGTTTTCCATTAAGAGGAAGCTGATCTCCTCAGACACAAGAAGGAATGATCCACTTGCAAGGGAGGCTCAGAGTGACTCAGGGGTTTCAGATTCTCAGCTCTGTTTGGATACAACCAGATGGTCCCATTCCAAGTTTCAGAGTTCCTCTCCTTTGCAATCAGCGTCCTAACTTCCACATGGCAGACTTGGTAAGGCTGTGGATTTACCTGTGTTATAATTTAGCAATCCCCACAATTACGTTTGGAGTTTGATTTTCAGCAGTATTAGCCCTGTGGCAACTGGAAATAAGCAGAACTTCAAGGGCTGCAGTAGAAGGTCTCTGGTTCTCCGACCATGGCTTGTGCTGAGAGTTTAAAGACCTGAGCTCCTCCTTTTTTTTTTTTCTTTTTCTTTTTCTGAAAATGCTCCAGTCCATTCATGAGAATCTACCCCATATCACAATCCATATAGTAATTATTGCTGCCGTAATTGTCAAGTGAAGAAGCCACAAACGTCACAATCATCTACAGGAAATAATCTGATTCACCAAGATGCCACTGGATGCCATCAATTACCACCTGACACTGTGTCACTGGTGAAGGAGCTCAGCACTGCATTCAAGCCCGAGGCATGACCGACCCACCTCTCCAATCCCATTTTTGAGGGTCTGTTTCCTGGGACTGCTTCTGGTACGAGTTTTTGTAACAGTTAGGACCTGAAGATAGAAACCACATAACAGAATAGAACAGAAAGAATTGTTGATTAGGTATAAAGTTGTTAACTAGGAAACTAAAATGTAAAAATATCATCCTCAGGTATCAAATAGGTATTAAATTCAGGAAACAGCTGTCACCTCTAGGTTTGAGAGAATAAAGGGAAGAGACTGGAATTATTAAAATTTAGTAACTTAGAGGAATAGAGCTGGAACGTGACTTCCAAGAGGCACCGGCCAGCTGGCGCTGGTGTCTCTGGGCTCTGGGGAAGGATTTGTCCCCCAGGGGAAACGGCTGCCAGTCCCTTCTTCCTCCTCTGACCTTGCAAGTTCCCTTTATCACCTCCTATTAACAGAACACAACCTGAGGCCAGCTGACAAAGCAAAAACGTGGCTTTTAGAGTTTGAGCTCCAGCATGACAAAGCAGAGAAGGGTGGCTTTGGACCTGAGAGTTGGTAGCCTAATGACTAGCACATTTACCTTCCAATCTGACTTCAGCCAGATGGACGCTTCTGAGGATGCCATGGTTCTGGAAGAACCCAAGAGTCTCCAGGAATGATTTATTTATTCAGTTTCAGAGAGGGGAGGGGCATAAGGTGGTCTTCCCTTTATCTGGGTTGAACTGGACTAGAAAGCTTTTACACAAGAAGTAGATATCCCGTAGCAGCCAGCACACCCTGTCCCTAACTGTGCCCACCACAGAGATGCTACGGAGGAGAAAAAGGAAAAGCCAGGGCTTTCCTCACTGGCTGGTCCTTTATCCTTTTCTTGCTCATCCAATAACCATTGTGTTCTAAAACACCTCTCATTTTAATCTGATGTCATTTTTCGATTTTGATAGAACATCCTTGTCAAGGGCCTGAAGGACTGAACATAATGAATATTAGTGAAGTAAGTGGATTAAATTGGAAAATATTGTCACTTTATAGACTTATAAAGCAATAGCTGAGATAATAAACATTAGAGCTATCCAACAAAACAATTTCAACCTTTAAAATGCTCGAGGATAGATCTGGTAAGAGATGAAGCGTGGATTAATACACCAGGATGAATTAGCAGGGAGGAGGGGCTTTTTGGCATAAAATAGATAAACTAGGTTGACGTTTGTGATGGGAAAGTGTAATTTGATCACTTGTGGGTTTACCGAATAGTAATGGTTCCTTTTGAGTGTTTCAGGGAAGACCATTATGTATGCCTGTGGTCTGTGTTAGTGCTTCTTGTCTCTTTTACGAGTTTCAGTTTTTCTATGAAATTTTTATATGAGATAATTCTTTCTTCGTACTCTGTCCATTCTGTTCTAATTTTCATTTTTCCTGACTCTTCTTTCTCCTCCTCCTAATCCCGTTTAACTCCGATCTGATTCTTGTCTAAGTATTTCTGCAGAATCATCATTAGTCCTCACATCTTGTCCCTGTGTTAAATCTTTATTCATTAAGAGAGACAGTTGTCAATATAGAGAGACCTCTGGGACGTGAGTCAGCTCTTGGCTTTGTTGAAGTGCTGTATAAAAGTTTCTTCAAAAGTTAGAATACTATACTTCAATTAAATATATATATATACCAAAAAAAAGGCAACCTGGATTGAGAACTCCAGAAAAAAAAAAAAAGAGAAATTTCTGATGATTTTAATTTTTTAGACAGTCTTTTTTTTTTGTTAAAAAAGGTACATATTTATTTACATTAAATGTACAAATGGGAATATTTATATACATAATATTAGTTTTTAAAAATTTCTCAAGGTAAAAATTCAAACTATACAGAAAAGTATGAAGTGAAATAAATGTAAGTTTCCTCCTCCAGTATATATGTGTATATGAACACGTAATAGACTCTCAATATATTTATTTTAACACAGTTTTAAAACAGCATGCTAGGTTATTTCACTATCTGATCTTGTGACTTAACAGGTTTGCATATAATGACTTAGAGGTGTGTGCCATGCTTTTTAATGTCTACGCACTAGTCTATTTTGTGACTGCACCATACTTTTTAGAAACATGTCTTCTATGGCTAACATTTAGGTTCTTTCTGATTTTTTTGCCATCATAGGCAATACTGCAGTAAATTTTCTTGCATATACATTTATACATACATCTCTGATATAGGGTGTATTTCTTCAGGTAGAATGGTTTAGCTAAAAATTTATGTCTATTTTAATTTTGATTGTTTTGCCTAATTACCTCCAAATACATTGTGCCACTTTATGTTCTTACCTACATATGTGTTCGTTTCACTGCATCCTCACTGATGCTGGATATTAGCAAATGCTTTGATTTAATCCTGTTTGGTATCACAAGTAGTATCATGTTTTGGGTTTTTTTTTTTTTCTTTCTCCTTTTTCAGTTTTATTAGGTAGAATTATTATACATACGCATACACATTATATTGCATGTAAACTATATATATGGTATACTGCACAGTTTTTTAGTTGACATATAGGTACTAATTATTGTTTCTAAGAACAGATTAGATCTTTAGCTTTTTAAATTTACATAGTTATCAAAGGAAATAAAGCTAACTACAAAATAAGAATCAGCAAACTTTAATTTTTTAGACAGTCTTTTTTTTATTGAGGTCTAATCAGTTTACAGTGTGTCAGTTTCTGGTGTACAGCACATTGCTTCAGTCATACGTGAATATGCATATATTCATTTTCTTATTTTTGGACAGTCTTTTACTATTTTTTTATAAGAACTCAGAGAGACCTGACAGTTCTGCAATTCACAGAAATGTTGCTCTACCAGAGCAACAGTTGAATCCAGTGCTTTGGGGAACCACCTCTGGTATTAGACTTGGGTTCAAATCATGGCCTTGATACTTGTTGTGGTATATAACTTTGAATGTATTATCCAATGGTTTTGAAATGTGATTTTCTTGTCTGAAAGTGGGAATGATGCCTAACTTGGGCTGTTACGAGGATTGAAAAAAGGCGTGGTCTAAAGTGCTTGGCGTGATTCTCAGCACAGAGCAAGTAATATAAATCGGTGGACGTTAAAAAAAAAAGAGAATCTCTGGGCTTTAGTTTTCTCTTCCATAAGACAAAGAAATTACACTATATACTAGACTAAGATGCCTTGATTTCTAACGTTGCACATGCCTGGAACTTTGAGGAAGTTTTCAGGATTGAGGACTACTGGGCTAACAAATACTACTCACGTGGAGGAAAAAAAATTTTTCCCTTAGGCAAACCCCATAGAGAAAATGATCATTGTTTAACAAGGAAGACTCTTCCAAAATTAAGAATTTTTGTGACTCTTAATTTTTGTGATCCCAAGTTCTGGGATTACAATGGACCCTTTATCCTGGGCAGAAATTTAAAATAGATATAATAGTGGTGATCTGTCGACTGTTTTAAAGTGGAAAGAGACAAAATGAACAATCTTCAAGTTGCTAATTATTGCAGGTTTACTAACTGTGAAATAAATTTCTGGAATTACAAGTCCTTTACAAGAGGAGATGGAGTTGTAGGTGAAGGTTTCCTTGGGGTAAAAGTAGAAGAAATATCTCTAAATCAGTTTAGGGCTGAAGTAATGGACAGAAAATTGAAATGACAGGCCTAAAGCATTGTTTGGCAGAGCAGCTAGGCTGCAACATCTGTCATCGTATTGATCTCCTGGGTTGTGCTTATCCGGCGGGCCAGGCCAGTGTCTCCTGACTTCCCCACCTCTCTCAGTGCATGAGTTGGAGAAGGTACTGTTCTGTGGAAGAGAGCCCTTTTTTAAGTTAAGCTGTACTCCTCTGCTAGGACCCTAGCTCCTCTTCAAGGAGAGGAGTGGTAATACACTTAGTGTCATTTTCCCAAGAGTAACAGGTGTGTCTGATAAATTTCAGTGGGTCACTCACTCATTCATTTATGTATTCATCCATCCATCCATTCAATACATATTTAGTGAGCATCTGTCAAAGGCCAGGCACTATGACAAGTGCTGAATCAGTCCTGAACAGCCTGGACATGCCCCGGCATCGTGGACGTTGGAGTCTCTCCTCTCGTAGACTTGTAATCCTCAATTATTCTTTCCCTTCTCCTTCCACTTCCCAAGCCTCCAAAAGATTTTGGCATATTTTTGTCATTGAAAGCTTTTGTCTTTTTTACAGGTTAAAAATTAGGTGGTGCAAATCTTAGAGGAAAAGTTCGCAGGGTTTTGTTGGTTCTGAAACACTTCAGATGCTTCTCCTGTTGAAATCTTTCGGAGATCCCACTGAGCAAAACTTTTGCCTGTTGGAGTGGATGGGTTTTACCTTCCTTACATGTAGCTGCAATGTGTGCGCTCCTCCCCTTCCCCTCAATGCTCTTGTTTTCTTTGTGAAATTGTCTTGTCTTTAAATTTCTTTTCTATCGTACTGTGTAAGATGGAGACCTGGAATTATGAAAGACCCACTTTTCGTTACTTTATAACTCAAGGAAAGGGCAAAGGGGAAACTAGCTTTTATTAATAATTCTATTGCTAATAATTATTAAAAATAATATTTAGTAATACACACCGGGCAGTGTGTCTTGACTTTCTAATGAGGTATGTATTTTTTCCCAGAGCAGTATCTTCTTTATTGAGATCGGAGAAAGTAATCTGCAGATTGCAAGGGCTCAAATGTATTGCTGACTCACTGATATTTTAACCTTTTTTTTCTTCTTTATTAACACATTACACATCACTCTACACATCAACCTCAAATTCTATCAAGGATTTAAAACTCTTTTTATAATTTAAGACATCTATACCTTCCTTTCAAGTTCTGTGTCTGGCAGTGTTCTGGTATAAGCCTCTCAGAAATGTGTTCATGTTGTTATTTCAGTGTGGCCTTTTCTGCTGCAGAAATTTGGCTTAATGTGAATCATTTGAATGAATAAGACTTGTTGCTAGTTCTCTGCAAGTCTAAAAAAATCTGCATGATACGCCCCAAGGATGTGAAGCGGTAATACAAGGGATTTTAAACCTATCATAACGTGCTGTCCTCTAACTCATTGTAAACTACCACAGAGTTCAGAATCTAATCCAGTGATAGAAAAATCTCTATTTCAAAATGGAGGTTTTCTCTTTTCATGATTAGCTGTTGCGACTGCATTTTATAGTGTCACAGAAGCCCTTTGAATATCAGTGTTCTATAGATGGGATTCAATCATGTGTTGAGGGATAGCGTTTTCTAAATGTCCTGTGACAATACCTTCCCTTGAAATGCCTTCCTATACTTGTAATTAACATAGCTACAAAATTTGAGGATAGGCAGTCCGCTTTAGAAATCCCAGCCCAGAGTACTATGTTTAGATTCCTTTTCTCTGACTTTTGTAACAAATACATACTTCTGGTAGTTGAACACAATTCTGAAAGTGGGCTTCTACCCTTTATTCAATTACCCAATTAGTCAATTTTAGGATTTTCAAAAAAACAGTGTGTGCATGTGTGTGTGTGTGTATCTTTGTATTCTGGGAATTTTCAAATACACACAATAGTAGTAAGAACAGAGTGACCTCTTATGGCATCATATTCTTCAGTGTCGACATTTTGCTACTGTCGTTTCATCTGTTAACCCAGTTTCTTCTTGGAGAATTTAAACTAAACCCCAGACATCATATTATTTGCCCATAAATACTTTGATACATTTCCTAGATTTTTAATGTTAGGTAAAATTCGAGACTAAAATTGTTATATTTACTTTATTCTTGGTTTTTTTGTCTGAAATGAACATGGTTGATTCTAATTAGAACATGTTCCATGTTGATGAGTTTAGTTTTCCTAGGTTCATTTTTGTCTCTCCTTGATTGCCACCCAAACCCTATTTTGTTCTTGTCGTAGCCAGCAGCTTGTATTCTGTTCTAGTATTAAACAGAGCACGAAAAGCATACAATTTATGCGAACGTATAAGTGATTTTAAAACTCTGTTTTTATTGACTATTTCTGTTTCTTGGGAGTCAGATCGTTAGGAAAGACTTTCATTTTGGGCATATATCATCACTAGAAAGTGATTACAAACTGTGAGTTGACACGTAGGAATGCGGTGGATGTTTTGAGTATAGGTTAGTAAAAGGAAACTGGGTCATTGGTGTAAACCTAGGCAAACGTGATTTGGATTTTAGGACTTAAGAATTACTCTACTTCACAAGATAATCCCATGTGTGTTTTTGCTCTGAAACTATGCTATGTTGGCCAACTTGAAAAGCGTAAATAAACGAACAGGAGAAATTTGTGATAGTTCCCTACGTTGCTTCTATTGCTTATATGCTCAAACCAGCTGTAGTACCTCCAAGACTGATTCGGCGGCTAATCTCTTTTCAGCGGAGCTCCCGCCGCCGTATACCGCCATTGCCAGCCCAGACGCCAGTGGTATTCCGGTCATAAACTGCCGCGTGTGCCAGTCTCTCATCAATTTGGATGGCAAGCTTCACCAGCACGTGGTTAAGTGCACGGTTTGCAATGAAGCTACAGTAAGTGAAGATTTCCATTAATAAAAGCACATCGTCTCCCTGAAGTGCTCCAGCAATGTTACTTAAAAGTAGATGTGGGCTGGATACAGATGTGGCCGTATTGTTTTCATCCTTGCTTCTCTCTGGCAGTCTATTTCTCTTTTGTCATACAAGGATGCCTCCAGGTGTTTAAAGCTAAAGCCATTACGAAAATTTCATTATGAACTTAAATCTAATGCCATTTGGCTCTTTATTTCTAAAAAGAGACCGACCATAGACAGTTATTTATAGTTATCTTCATTGTCTATCCACATCACAACCAAATCCATTCTGATTTTCACTAAAATGAAATATATTAAAGTTCACTACAAACATGGACTATGTACTTATTACGTGGAAAATTATTTAAAAGTGTTTTATATCTCTAAGATGTCAGTATGGTTTTTCTGGGCTTTTGTGATTATGCATTTATTATTGACATCTGTGTCAAAGCATTTACAAACAGCTTGGTATATTCGATTTATTTGATACTAATTAAGTGAAATATTCAAAAAATCTGAAGAACACATTTTTTAACTGAACTTTGGGAAGAGCACCTAAATTTCAAGTAAGATTTTTATAGTTTTAAGTAAGGAACTGGGGAAGTGTATACAAGTGTATGTTGGTTAAATTAAATATATTTCTACTTTCATGGTTAGGGTTTATTTTTAAAATTTCAATGTGTCTCAGAATTTGCCATTACATGTACACAGCACTACAGGGAGCCTAGTATTTAGGAATCGTTTTCTTCTCTACACAGACAAGCTTTGGCCATGTGTACTTTGGTTAATCTTCTGTTTTTGTATTTTCTGCCCTTATCAGCCAATTAAAAACCCCCCAGCAGGGAAGAAGTATGTTAGATGCCCTTGTAATTGTCTCCTCATTTGTAAGGACACATCTCGGCGAATAGGATGTCCAAGACCCAACTGGTAAGACATAGAGATTCATTCCCTCATTCATTCATTTGTTCAATCCAACAAGTTCTTATTAAAAGTTCATTACGTGCCACATTTTGTTCTAAACCAAGTTTTTGTCCTCAAAGAAATTATAGGCCCTATAATTTTTTTTTGTTTATTAAAGAAGTGCTATTGCTTAGTTTGAAATTAATGCTCACGGGTATTTGTAAGATAATATTCTTGAATGAGCAATGAAAGTTTTCTTGATGTTATGTAAGTACTTAATTCTCTGTAATAAATCGATGACTCATTAAATTTAACTAAAAATAATCAATTAGTTCACCTTTGACATATTTCATCTTAACCTGGAAGCGTTTTAATAATCAGTGTGCGCTATACCACATCTCAGCACTTTGCACTAGTCTTTGCTGAGTATAATCTATGTAACAAGTGCCAGCTCCTTGCCCATGCATGCCAAATGCCGTGCGGGATAGGAGTCCATCGAAACCTTAACTGGTTTTTTCCTGTGATTTCTGTCTGTTTGACCATTATGTGAATCACTTTCTACCCCATCTGATGGTAGACTGGGAAACCGAAAGGACAGGGGCGTCCTACTTTGCATTCTGTCCAACTCTGATTAAGTAGACATCAAGGAATACCAGCCTACTCAGAGAAATTTGACTGTGACTGAGCACTCTGGTCCCTTCGTGGCACACTTGTATTTGTTAATGCACGATATTTTAACTTACTTAGTCTTCTCTCAAACTCAAGTTGTCTTCCTAGATAGTGAATGGTGAGAACAGTTTTCTGATTTGAACTTATAAGAAGCTGGAAACAGCAGTTAAATGGTTCCCAAGGTCATCTGATTAGGACCAACACCATAATATATGTTTTCAATCCCATTCCATCTCATTTTTTTGCTTTTGAAATACTGGCTATTGCTATTTTCTATGATTTTGGCCCTAAAGCTAGACATTTAATTCACTTAGTTTATAAACCAGGTATAACCCATTTTCAGTGCTATATTCCATGTCTTTGGGCCTGTATTACAAGTTTTGCCCTCCATCCATTTGTGGGATAATGAAGTTGTTTCCTATCTCTTTCCACAGTAGACGCATAATTAACCTTGGCCCAGTAATGCTTATTTCTGAAGAACAACCAGCTCAACCTGCATTGCCAGTCCAGCCAGAAGGTACAAGGGTCGTGTGTGGGCACTGTGGAAACACGTTCTTGGTACGTGACAAGACATTTGTCCTAGGGACATCACTCTGTAAATATAGGTCATGATTACATAGATTTGATCTACTCATAGTCTTATAGTTTTGTCCAAGTACAAATTGATCAAAAGTTTGAAATTGAGCCTTTTTCAGAAAGACAGTTAATCAGAGCTGCAGCTAGGATGCACTGTATCCTTTGTGAGTCACATATAAGGTACACACTCTGATGGATTCATTTGCGAAGAAAGGCTTCTCTGGGTGGGCTGATGAGAAGCAGCGTTCTGTCTCCAGGCAGAGCAGCTTGGGCGTCTTGGTTTGGTGAGTCTACCGCCCACCCTCACTTCCTCAGCAGAGCACAACGTGCACAGTTTCATACAGAGGCCTTGCTGCACGGTTCTAGGTTCAAGAAACATTCTCATTCTGATTGATCAAAGTTTTTCTGAGTTTTAAATATGAAACTTGGAGTAAAGGGAACTAACTCTGGTATCCTTAATTAGATAAATCTTTGGATAAAAAATCAGAACATAAAGTAGGTTGACTTTATAATTTGTTAAAATGTAGAGCAAAAATTATAGGAGTTCTTGTTTTACTTTTAACGTTAACCCTAAGCTTGATCTTAAAAAGTTAATTTCATAATGACTTACCCCATCAGGAAGATAAAGAACAGGGGTTTTTTTTTGTTATTCAGCCTCCAAAGGAGACAAAAGATTTTCCTTAGTAGCTAACTGCTAAAGGAACCTTCCAGAGGGTAGACATGGGGAGAGCTGAGGTTGCAGTGGTTTATAAACAAGACCTGTTGTCATTAAGGGAAGAAGCAGCTTGAGAAAGTGTAGATTATTTGCTCTTTTTTCCTTCTAATTTTTATTTATGATAAAGTAATTCATGTATAATAACTTCAAATGTCAAGGAGTATTGTAAAGCTTATAGGGAAAATGGTGGTCATCTCTTTATCTAACTCACCCCCCGTTACCATCCCCCAAATACCTTCAACTCATTCAGCTGCTCTTCTGGTATGTACTTCCATGTGTTTAAATTGTTTGCTTATCTTTTTTTCTTTCTGATTAAGCAATTTTAGATATTACCTATTACTTTACAAAATGAAAGCTGACGATTTAGCATTCTTACTGCCCCTGCCTACACTCATAGTCCTTTCTCTGCTTTCGTACTTGTAGTAAGAGTTTTAATATTTTATTCGATTAATACTTAGTGTTTACATTTTTATAATTAGGTAAATTATGTTCGCAGCTGAGCCAAGTACTACATTACATTTCTCTCCTGTATGGCTTTTAAAGTTTTCTTGGATTTGTTCATGATCACCCTTCCCTCTTTTGGATTTGTTTAATTTTTTATTTATAAATCATTAGTTCTTCCCATATTCTTCCGTAGAGCTATAAAACTCCTGTCAATGTAGTCAGACACATCAGGAAATCTGTTTAGGCTTCCTGCTGCACAGCTGTTAGGCTGTGACTTTCCTTCACCTTATTCTAGGAATTCCTGTTACCTCTTTTCCGTGTTAGATCCTGCGCCGTCCTTACAGTTCTTAGTTTAGTCCTTAATTTTGTTGGAGCATATCCTGTCTTAGCTTTCTGAGAAAAAATGCACGGAAATAAATTTGAGTCTTTTTACTTCTTAAAAGATTTTTAATATAATCTCATATTCACTTTATAATTTGTCCAAATGTAGAATTATTGGTTGCGAGTTGTTTCCTCGGAAACTTGAAGGCTTTGCTCTGCTATTGATGAGATCAACTGCTGTTCTGACTCCTGATCCTTCCCATGTGACCTATTTTTCCCTCTTTATTTTCTCTCATTTTCTACTTCCTCTTTCATTTCTCCTAGGTTCTGAAATTATATTAGAATGTGCCTTAGGGATGATCTTTTTGAGCTCATTGTCTGGATGCTCAGTGGACCCTTTTGTAGTCCACTCCATTTCCTTTGTTCCATCTTCCTGTAACTCTTGAGATTGTATCACCTGAACTGACATACTCTTTCTTTCTCTCTCATTTTTTTAAAAACTTTTTTTTCAGATTTGGCTTTTTCTTTTATTACTTGGAAACTTCCTCAACTATATCTTCTAAACTTAAATTTTAAAGTTCAGATTATCTAAATTAATTTTTAATTTCTAAGAGTTCTTTATGTTATCTATTTTTCTAAATAGCATTATCATCTTTATGGCATCTTTCTGAAGCTATTAATTATATTTTTTCTGAGGTTTTGTTTTTCTTATGCCTTGTCTCTGTTTTCTTTTTTTTCCCATTTTTTTTTATTGAGTTATAGTCAGTTTACAATGTTCTGTCAATTTCTGGTGTACAGCACAATGCTTCAGTCATACATGAATATACCTATATTCATTTTCATATTCTTTTTCACCATGAGCTACTACAAGATCTTAAATATATTTCCCTGTGCAATACAGTATAAACTTGTTTATCTATTCTATATATATCTGTCAGTATCTACAAATCTTGAACTCTCAGTTGTCCCTTCCCACCCCTTCTCCCCTGGCAACCACAAGTTTGTATTCTATGTCTGTGAGTCTGTTTCTGTTTTGTTTTTGGGTTTTTTTTTTTTTCCTGTTTTCTTTTTTTTCTGTTTGTTTTTCTTTTCTGATAGAAGTTTTACTGAAAAACTCATTCATATTTGAGAGTAAGTTACTAGTTGGACTCTCTAAGTATCCAGCAGGTGCTAAACTTTCTTCCTTCCTTCCTTCCCTCCATCTTTCCCTCCCTCTTTTTCATTCCTTCTTCTCTGTCCACCTCCTCCACCTCATCTTTCTTCTTCCTATTTATCTTCTTCTTTTTCTCTTCTTCAAGAGCTGCCAACTATTAGTATCAATGTCTTTTTTTTTTTTTTTAAGGCAAGTGTCTCTGGGGAATAACCCTCTGATCTCTTAGAAGAGGTATATCTGAGAGACACTTATGGGAGCTAAGAAAGAAGAACAGGGGTGAAGTTCTCATCTGCTGTTCAGACCGTAGACTTTGACCTAACTCCTTTGTTTTTAGAATGGTGTTTTATTCTTGCCTTCTGCTGGGCCTGGTGTTGCTAAGTTCACAGGCTCTCTGGTTCAAGTTCTTTGAGACAATAAATCGCTCTTCGCTTGCATCACTCTTCCCTCCCAATGGGAGAGAGGGGTTTTGGGGGATGACGGGAAGAGTTTAGAACTGATGCTACTGTTTTCATCACTACCCCGAACTCCCACCTTTGAAAGCACCGTGTAGCCCCAATGTCTGAACTATTGTGGCCATGCAGTTGAATCAGCCTGCTTTTCGTTGGCTATCACTCTGTAGCCAGGCAGCTTAACCCCTTTGTTAAGTTAGTTACCAAGTCTTCATCAGCTTTCCATCGCCCAGAAATTCAAGGGCGTTTCTCCTTGGATTCTCCTTGTCCTTAAGGTATTATACATTTGTAAATCCAGTTTACTATCATTTCAGTCAGCTTTGGGAAAGGAAATGGAAATCCATTTGATTTATTACATTTAACTAGAATTTCAAGGATTTTTTTTAATCTAGTAGGACAAGATAAATCTTCTTTGCACTTACATTTTATTGATTAAATCAGTGGCCAAGTACGTGAATTAGGCGACATATTTGTTGGGGATAGTGAAAAATTTATTTTTTAAATCACTATTGATTTACTATAGGATGACTCCCTTTGTAGGTATTGGTACATATCAAGTGAAATGACTAAATTAAATATATATGTAATATATATTTACTATCCTTTTCTTTCTTGTATGCAAAGAAATTATATTTTGAATTACCATTTTAAAATCTTCAGAATAGATTTTTTTCAACTTACTTCAGTGAACTCCCTTCTATAATTAGTTTGCTTTTGCATTCTACCCCGTTATGTTTTATATTCTAAATCCTCGTCATGGGTAAATCCTTGCAGCCGCATTTTAAGTGAGCTGATTTCATTTGTTCAAAAATATATATTGAGTGTGTACCAGATACTGGTCTATGCACTGGGGAAATAGGAAGGTGCAGTCCCCGCCCTCATGAGATTTTCTAATCTCATAGGAGGAGAGAGACAATTAAAGCAGGAATTACGTGGAATATATTTAGGTTGCAGCCAGGAAACGCAGAGTGTTCTTAGTGTGCATACGAAGGCACCTCGCCTAGAGGAAGCGACGTTATCCTAAGAGTAATGGAAAGCTACAGCAGAGCTTTATGACTAATTCACCCATACATGGTTGCTACGTGTGTAACAGATTGCGCACGGGCAAGCCCGAAGACTAGTTACTTAGCTTTTCTTATTCACAAAAGTGATGACAATGGTCATAAATAGCATAAAGTATTTGAGAGAGAATTGACTCTAGTGATAACAGGGTAGATAAGGGAATGAGGAGAAAAGTAAAATTAAAGACGACTGTTACAAAGGTTTATGTTTAAGGTTTTGAAATCTTCTGGAAGTGAATTCTAGAGAATAATCTAAGCTGAGAGATTAGATTGATGTGTATGTGACATGGCTTTTATTTTTTTTTAATAATTTATGCATTTAAATATTTTCTTTGTAGAAGAAAATTACTGAAGTAAAATGCAAGCCAGAGATGAGCTTATGAAAGGAGCTCCTTCTTAGTTAATATGCAGTGCAGGCAAGTAAATCATATTAGCATATAATTATGATTTAAAACCTTTAAGTCTTTAGGAGGAAAGGGTCTTTGGGATTAATATATAGTATTTAAAGATAACTTCAAAATTCCCAGAAAACAAAGTTTTTGGTAATTAGGAGAGCACAATACTAAAGTGGAGGCTATCACCTTTGAGAGTTTCAGATTAATGAGACATGCTGAGTATTATGGAAAATAAACAGACCTGAAAAGTCTCAATTCTGACTTGAGGACTTCACTTTATCCTTATTATTATTCTGATCCAAATAATCTTACATCCTTTGTAGTATTCTTTGCCCTTCAAGCTTTTAACTAATAGGATAATTCATTTACTTACTCCCTATGTGTTTCAGCCTTGGCTTACAAGACCCAAAAGCAAGTCCAATAGCATTGAAAATAAAATATGAAAAAATCAGGGAGAATGAAAAATAAAGTAGAAATATGATGAAGCCACGCAGAAGAATATATGTACACATAATATTTAAACCTGTGAAGTTGTTAAATTTGACTGAATTTTAGCTGTGAGCCATCTATGGTCAATGAAAAGAGGAAAACAACTTGTTACAAGATATTCATGATGTTTCCTTAAAAGTTCACGTCGGAGCTTTTACTAAAATGCTGAGACCCAAGAGAGAATTATTCCTATGGATTAAGATAAAAGAACAGTATAATGGACTGCGTCCTCAACCATATCTGTCATTTATAGTAACATAATATAATATCACTGTCATAATGCTAAAGTGAAATCTACTACGAATTTATGCTGTTCATACTATTCGTTTCACGGCCTGACTGAAACCAAGGATAATATTTAGAAAAGCTAAATCTGTGTTTTCCAAAGTGTATTCATTAGAACACTCATTTTATAGGATAGTAATAAGTGTTATGTGAATAAAGAGTTCTAGGATACTTGAGAATTTCCAGGAGGAAAGAAAATTCAACAGAATGTTTCTACAGGTGTATTCCTCAGCACTTTGAGCATGTATCGTTGTTAGAATCCAAGAGGACGTTTTATCTGGTTTGTGCAAACATTTTAGAATCTCCAGACAATTTTAAGGGAATGACCTAGCTAGACCAGTGTTTTGAGGGACATTGTTTAAAAAATAATTTCCCAGAAGATTAAAGGTGATACAAGCTAGTCCTCCATTAAAAAGTAAAGAAGTTTCTTAAGACAACTAAACAGCAGAGAGCTTACTATTGCATCTATACCGGGCAGGCATTCTCTGTCATTAATGAAAGGCAAGTCCACGTGCTTTGTCAAGTAACACTTGGTTATGGAGTTGGCATTTTCCAGTAAACTCTAACACAACCTACGATATGTGCCTGAATCATAGAGGATGGTTGAAACTTTGCCCTGAAGTGGGCCAATGTAGTACCTTCAGACAGGTTCAGATTTGCTTCACTTGTTCCCAGGGTCCTCTGGGTTGATGCTATAGCAGAGAGTGACCGTAGTTTTAACTTGAACATACTTCAGAGTATTGATGACACCAGTTGCCTACTGTACCCATTAAAAAATAAAATCCAGCAGGGTACTATCAAATGACTAGGTTTTAGCAGTGTAACTTCCTCATGTGCCTTCTAAGACTGATTTAAAAATATACTTTTGAGAAACTAAAATGGTTAGAAAGAGCCAAATATTGGAAGACGTCTAGTAAAAATGATTGGGTTTTAGAGAAGTTGCTCTTAATCTTTCTGATAGAAAATAGATAATTATTCACAATAGCCAAAATATGGGAACAGTGCAAATTCATCCTCAATGGATGAATGGATTAAAAAGATGTGGTACATATATACAATGGAATATTATTCAGCCATGAGAAAGGAAGATATCCTGCCATTTGTGACAATACAGATGGACCTTGAGCACATTTTGTTAAGTGAGATGTCTGACAGACAGAGAAAGATGAGGACTGTATGATATTCCTTATATCTAGACTTTTTTAAAAACTCAAACTTATGAAAAACAGAGTGAAGTAGTGGTTACCAGGGATTGGGGTGAGGGTAGGATAAGACTGATAGTGTTTAAGGGTGCAGACTGCTAAGAAGTAGTAAATAAGCCACAGAGATCTAATGTACAGTATAATGCATATAGATAATATTGTACTATAATTATATAATGTGATAAATATCAATATAATAGCAACCATGTTATGATACATAAGTGTATCAAAGTAGTAGACTGTACACCTTAAATTTACACAACGTTACATATCAAATTTACTCAATTGCAAAACAGGAAGAATTAGATTTTTTTCTATTGACACTTGAAGATTTGGTGGTAAACTTTTATGAGTGTAGAAGCTGCATTTTAGATAAGTCAACTTCTTTCAAAAGCACAGGTATTTGCGTTTCATTCAAATGGATGATGACAAAATTATTCCTAATAATAAATGCTTTTCTATTCTTAGTTTGCAGCATTTAAATGAGTACTTGTAAACAACAAAACCAGATTTGTTAGGTTGCTGGCTGTATAACCTACTGATTATACAATAAAGTCTTAGGTGCTTGTCAGTAATAATTGAATTTATCATGCATAATCTGTGCTAAATTTGGACTAAATAACCTCCCTTAGCTTGGTCACCTAAAATTCTAGCATTCCTAGGCCAGTGCATTGGCCTTCAGACTTGGTTACTCTTTGTTTAAGGGTTTTACAGTTGCTTCCTCAGCCACTTCTAACAATGAAAAACTTTAATTTGAAATGATATTACAAGTTCAACAACTAATTAAAACTAATTATAAAAACATAAAAAAGTACTTAATAAGATTTCTACTATATTCTTCACTTCTTAATGTTCTATACCAATTTCTGTAGAAATCTGTGTAAATCTGTTTAGTACATTAATTTTAGAAGTTTTGCTATTAAGTATAAGTTTTGAAATAAATTAACTTGTTACAAAATAAGTAAGGAAAGACAGATTTAGCACTGCTTGAAAAAAATGTAGCCTTGGCTCGGCATTCTCAGATACTGAGAAGAAAACAGTGAATATTCATGTAAAGTTCCATTTCTAGCTTATTTATCTTGGGACTCTATATTCCTACTGTGATTGAGAGAGATTATTTCAAGGTTAACTAAGTTTCTGGAGGTTTGAAGTAAAAATGGAGAGAAATCCAAGCAAAACCAGATTGATTTATTCTTTTTTTACAGCTAATCATTAGAAAATTAAAAAGGAAAAAAAGTCATGCATCAGATACTTTCTGAAAGTTATCTCCTATTGTGTGGGAACATTTCAATATGCATAACTTAGTAAAGCCCTACTCTACCTAGAATTTGAGGGTTCTGGATAAAAATGAATGGTCTGGAATCCTAAGCAAAGATTAATTTTAATGAAGGAAAAGTTGTTTTGATGATAAAATTGCTAATGTACTTAAAGGAATTCTACAAAGGATATATATATTTTATGAGACTATATATAGAAAAGCAAACGATGGAAGATGAGAAAGGCATTTTGAAAATTTTGGGGGTTAAAGATTTACTTTAAATTTACATTGCACATCCTTTCCAAAACATTAACCTACTACCAGTAATCTGAATGACGATACTGTGAGGAAGGTAGCCCATTCTGTTACCTATATTACAGGGAAGAAAGTTGTCCACAAAGGAGTGTGTTTGTTACAAAGAGTAAGCAATTAATGAGCAGAAAGCAGTTTCCTGACATTAGCTCTACCTGTATATGATTTGTTTAGCTTATTTATTTTGTGCATTTTCCACATACATAGAATAGTTGCATTTTAGTAATGAGTCTAAATAATCGTGCATTTAAAAGACTATTCATCAATATTTAAAGGAAAAACAACTTTGAAGGTACATGAAATATGTTTTTATTCCCTGGCAGTGAACTGAGACATAAAGCTAAAAGCAGTGACCCCAATTACGGCATTACGTTCAGTTTTCATTGCAAAGCAAACCTAGATTGCATCAGAACCTTGGGAAAATCATGGGAACTGTTTCAGAGGAGAATCCCAACCTTTATTTTAAGGGAGGGGGAGATGTGTTGGAGGGGAAAAGCTCATATAACCTGAAGAGGTTGATGGCTTCTGCTGTGATCTCTGAGGACATTTGACCTAAAAGAAACATCTTATCAGATTGGATAGTTTTCAGTTGTTTTTCTTTTCAATCTCTTCTTATTTATTTTACAGTGGATGGAACTGAGGTTCAACACTCTGGCAAAATGCCCACACTGCAAAAAAATGTAAGTTCCCTTTATTGGAAATACTAGTGGGAAGTACTTGCGAACAATTTAGAGTTCAGAATTTTCACTTAAGTACATTTTTATTTTACAACATACTCTAAGGTGAATACATGGTTAATATATTTATGCTTTTCAAGACTAAAAAATAGACATCTTTAAGTTGATTAATATATTACATTTTGAAATCAAAATGATTGGGTTTATCTATTCTCTGAAGGGAAATCAATTTCTAAGAAAGTGAAATTACTAAGATTATCAGTAACCTAAGAGAATTTTCTAATGTTCTAAGAGGTTATAATCTATTACAAATAATCTAAAATTTGTATTTTTTAAATGGGCTGTAATCTAGGAGAAAATCACATTTAGGGGGTTTATAATTAGGTAGTTGTTAACTTTTGTCATCCCCTGCCTAACAAGATTATTATATGATGGCAAAGTTTTTAATAATCATTTATCTCCCTTAACTATTCAGTCAGTTTCTCCATATTCCTGAATGGGTATACCTAAGGAAAATAACAAAAGACAATGTAGAAATGGGCAAATAGAGAACATTTTGATTAAAGACATTTTATGCCATCTGTGTTGGGAGCCCCCAAGTCACCCCAAGATTTGTTGACTTTCTGGGGGAACTAATAGGAATTAGTATACAGTCATACTCACAGCTTTATGGTGAAATTATGGAAAGCAAACTCAGCAAAAGAAAAAGGCACGTGGAGTAAAATCTGGAGGAAACCAGGAGTAAGCTTCCAAGAGTGAAGTTCTACAGGACTTAATGCTTCCAGCACTGAATTGTTACAACACATGTGAAATGTTTTTGACCGGAGAAGCTCATTAGAGACTCAGTGTGTAAGGTTTATTTAATTCGAGCTGGTCATATAGGCACCTACTGCATACCACGTACCAAAATTCCATACTCCCAAAAGGAAAGCAGGTGTTCAGCATGACCCCTGTTGTTTGCACAAACAGCTTAGGCACAGCAAGGCTGATTAGTAAGGGGAAGAGTGGGGAACTTTTTTGAAATCTAAGTTCCCAGATGTCAGCCAAGGGCCAGCCTTACAAGCCAGCTTCTCTAAGGACAGCAATCTTAGGCGGGCTATATTAACTCTTTTCTGCACAGCATCTATTTTGCTAATAAAAATTTCATCCAAAAATTGCTGTTTCCCTCTTCCATGTGAGGAAATTAAGCAAAGGAAATTAAACTGGAATGTTTTGGTAATTTAGTATTTAAAATCAAACAGATGAGCCCATAGTTCAATCTTTGTGATCCTTAGGCTAATATAAATACTATGTCTATTTTGAGAGTAAAATAATCCTAAGAAGGGCTTATAGGAGAAAAGAATTAAAAAGTGCCTGAGAAGCAGAGTATATGTAACAAAATATCTCAATTTATCTGTGATAGATTTAATTCTGACTAACAATAATCCTGTGAGCATAACTTCTTCACAGCACATTTCTAGCTTTAAAGGAACAGATATTTCATTTTTATTGATTTGTGAAATTAATCATCTGAATGCTTAACTTAGTTGAATCCAGAAGTCTGTACATGGTGAAGCAAAGTGAATAATCCCAAATAAGTGTGCAGAAAAATGTGTCCTTGAGGGACATCCCGAACACACGTGTGTGAATGTGTATGTGAATAATCCATATTTCTGTAGGTTATCTGTATTTTCCCAAAAATGAAGAAAATCGAATATATCTTAACCAAGAACATTAAGTTGGGTTTTAAAAAATCTTCTAGAAAGTAAAAAAACAGGGACTACTTGCTGTTAGCAGACTGTGCTGAGCACAGTGATCATCGCGTGGTGTGCACGTGTATATTAGCTGTAGTCTTTACCACAGTCACGGACAGCAGGGATTATTATCCTCATTTTACAAACGAGGAACTGTTAGAAAGGATAAGGATTTTGCTCAAGTGATTTGCTTGGTTAATCATTTTAGAACAATGGCAATATTTTGCTAATAAGAAAGAAGTGTTGAATATCTTTTTGCTAAAAATAAAGAAGTCTTGAACGTCCAGGTACTCTACAGTTGGTTAAGGCATCACAAGATGGCGTATTAATGTGAAGAATTTGTATCAGTTGCTTAAGGAACAGCTTGCCTAGAAATTCACATGAAATAAATCAGCTTCAATATCATTCTTAGAGGAGTGTTTATGGAATCAGAGTCACATGCTGAGGATGGGAAGACTTAGGGCATTCATTACTTATTTGAGCAAAGATACTGTTATCACATGAACGCTCATGGCTCGTATCCAGATTTCTTTTCTTTTTTGAATGTTTTTCTTCATGACAAAATGATGAGTCATCTGTTGAAGTAAGATTCTGAGATTTTTATTTCTTTAAACTCAAATAACAAATACCCTAAATTTATTTTCAAGTTATAGAAGTTATTAAATCATTGATGTGAAACTAGCCTGTTATTTTCATATCTCACAAAACAAGTAGGGGGACCTTCCCCCAGGGCTCCACAGACCAAGAAGCAGTTTCTTCATCTCGCTGTTTCTTACTTATGCAATCACTGAGGCTGCTGTAGATGAAGGGGAGGTCTCTCTTTCCACTGGGCTGCTTGTGGCCACTGCTGGACAGGAGATATAATCTTAGCATTCTGCAGTGACAGTGTGAACCATATTTCCATGAAAATGTTATAATGGACCTAAGACTAGTAGACATGATGATCTAATCCATGATAATTATCCATGAATATCATTCCTTCATCACTGAGATACTTTTGTGTGGGTATCTTTCTGCCATTTCAAACAGTAAACAGACTCTTATTCTCAGAAGTTACCATTTTATTTTTCTGTTTAGTGCTTTCTTTTATGATTATGATTATTCATTAATAAGGCAGTTCTGGGCTAGGTACTAGGTACTCAGAATAAAGATAAGCCTTGCTTTCAGGGGACTTAGTCTTGTGGGTATAGGGAAGAGAACAGACAATTACAATAACGTTATAAGTGCTCTGAAAGGCTATGCCCAGCACACTCTGCTCTGAAGAGCCCCTAATCCAGATTGGAGGGAAAGGGTACATGAGAGAGGGCTTCCAGGAAGGAGGGATATGTGCAATAAGTTGTCAAAGATGAGTGGGAAGGATATGAAAAAGAGGGTGATGGTTCTTTGTAGAAGGAGCAACTGTGCAAAGGTATAGTGGTACAGAGGAGTCAACGTATAGGTGTCCTATTAAGGAAATGGAATAGATAGGATTGAATGTGAAAGCATAAGAGAGAAATTGGGGTCACGGATGACCTTAAAGGTGAGAGGCTGTAGAACCAACCATTCACTAAGCTAAGGAACGCAGGATCTAGAAGAACTCTGTCTGGCAGGGAGATGAGATGCTCATTTTGAACATAGATATAGAGTGACTCGTAGGTTTTCCAGACTGGCTAGATCACCAGTCCCTGAAATTCATATCCATCTATCTGCTTCTCAAACCACCAATTTTGCATCAGTGTGGCCATGCCTTCTGCCTTCCTTTACCAAGATAACTGAGAGCTGAAAAAATTCTATGCTGATTAGCTGTTTACACTTCAGCTAAACCCTTGCTTAATACTCCCTTTTTCGGTGTCCTTGGTTAACTCCCTCCCCCAATCCTCAAAGCAGTTATCTCCAGATATCTTCTGTTCCTCTTAGACCCCTATCCCTCATAACCTCCACTCTGCCTCAGCAGATGAGTTGCCTTCTTCCTGTCTCTCTCAGATGTTTGAGGCTATCTGTGAACTCCCTCATCTTCACGCTTCCAACCTATAAACCTATCTTTAGCTGTGTTCACTTTATTTCTTCTTCTCAGAGTGATGTAGATCTCTTTCTTTCAAGGCATATCCATTTCTTTTTGATCATGGCACCCCATTCCCCCTGGAGTAAAGTGCAATTAGCTCTCAGTCCCCACTGGGCCACTGAATTTACTCTGACAAAATTTACTTCCCAATGGCAAATTCTAATAGATCTGTCCGTCTTCATTCTGCTTGTTTTCTCTATAGTATCTGGTTATGTTGATAATCTTGTCTTTTTTTTTTCTTTCAAATGTGTTCTTTTCTTGGTTTCCAGACATCACATTCTCCTGGCTTTCTCCCATTTCTTAGAACATTCTTTGTTTTCTCCTTTGTTGGCTTTGCATCTCTTTCACGTTGTTAAATATTGCTATTCTCCAGGATTGGAACTTAACCACAATATATCTGTGATTTCTCATGTTTTTATGTCATTTATATGCCATTAAATCACAACCAATATACCATTAAATCACCCCAGATCTCTTCAGAGCTTCTGATTTAAATAAGCAATCTTGCCTATTTAAATATTCACCATCTTGCGTATAGTCATTTCAACCTGCATGTTCCATAAGCATCTCAGACAGAACATATCCAACTTCCCCACACCTCTCTGCAAACTAATCTTCCTTATGTACTGATGAGTAGCTTATATTAATGGGTGTTTTGCTATCTGCCCAAATGACCAAGCTGGAAATCTGAATATCTTTATCTACTATATACAAATGAAAACAAGTCGTATCAATTCTGTCTCTTGACATTCAATTCTGTTCTCTTATTCTCACTATTCCTACTGTATCTAGTTCAAGCTTTTAGGATCTCTCACCAGAACTACTACAATGGCTTTCTAGTTTACCCCTTGGTCTTCAGCCTTGAAGTTCTCCTTCCATTTTTCAGAGTAATGGTCCCTAAATGCAAATATGATTTTAAACTCTTTGGTTTCTTTTAGTAGCTCCCAGATTCATGACCATGGCATACAGTTGTGCAGGTTGTATACTGCACAACCCAAGGAGGTGCCATTTCCATTGTTATTCTAGGTCTTTCTATTAGTGCTGTGTAAGGTGTCCTGAGGAAGGATATTTTCTACTTACTGACATCAATGCACCATATAGATTATTATACGCCTACCCATTGCCTAAAATCCAAAGTCAAATTCCACACTTGTTACTTAACAAGATTTATACAACCATCCAGGTTTAGGTATCTGCTTAACTTCTTGAGTTGTATCTTTGTTAGGTTTTCTTCCACCACTACAACCAGCCTCAATGGATTCCTCTACTTCCATAAATACACAATGTAGTTTCTTGCTTCTGTCCCTTAGTCTCCTGCTAGGCCTGCAGTGACTAGCTGGTCTCTTTCTCATTCCTATCTACTTGGAGAATCCCTACTGAACTTCACAAATTAGTTGAAAAGCCCCTTGTTTCTACTCATTTATAGAAACATTCCCTAGAAGAGAGGTCATTCTGCAGCTTGTTTTTTGAACAAAATTTTTATTTTTTCATAGCTGAACAAAGCTATTGTTATCAGCTAAGATGACTTAATCTCCCATCTATTCACATCTTACCCTGTCCTTAAGTTCCGCCTACTAAAGCCTTCCCTGGCTACTTTGTCTGAAAACTTCTTAAATAACACTGTTCGGCACCATCTTCGTTTTCCAGGTGCCATTCATGATGCTAGTGTTCCACAGGGGAGTGTTGTGAAGAAGAAGGTAAATCATTTGAAGGGTGAATAGTTAGATGTTTGGGAAACCCTGCATGATCTTTTTCTCTTGGAGGTTCAGTGTCCACATTTTGGTATATTAGAGGCTCTTGGTGTTCACATCCAATAATATGAAAGATCAGTTAACAATTTACAAATATCCTTTTAAATGCCTAGTTCAGCTCGTCTGAAAGTTAAGAAAATCCCCAGGGACCAGAAATGGAGAGCAAATGACAACCAGGGCCCCTAAGGCTATTTACCAACACTAGGGACCCAGAACCTTGGGTTTCAGTGTTCAAATGAAGAATAAGAGAGATGGCCTTGGCCTTGCAGAAGGTGGGGATTTGGAATACCATCCCCCCACCACCCCTAATAAAGTCCTTAAAAGACTATTCTCGATGAAAAGAGTAAGTTAAGGCAAAAAGCCTGTTGGAAAAGGAAGAATACAAATGCAGATTTTATAAGAATAGTGATTTTGAGGTTTATATTTTACATCATTTATATGGTCTGGGAAAACCCGGTCCCCAAAATTGTTTTAAAGTGGTTTAGGGTTGGTATCATTCTAGGGAGCATGGAAAGAGCAAATGAAAACTGTGGATGAAGCCATCCCTAACCCATGCCCACCATGATTCCTTATATTAAGATCTGTCAAAATAAGTTTTCAACAAAAATACCAACTACATGAGGAAACAAGATACCATAAGTAGAACTGACACTGGTAGAAACAGCATAATTAGACTTCTGAGTTCTTCAGATACTATAATTATTAGATATAGAATATGTTATAACCATGTCTAAAATTTAAAAAAAAAAAGTAAAAGAAAACAGGTAAGAGTCTATTAAAAAATGACCAGACACACACACACACACACACACACACACACACACACACACACACACACACACACACACACACCTGTATTAATAGCCCCAAACTGGAAACAACCTGGATGTCCTTCCATGGCAGAATGGTTAAACAAACTGATTTATCCAGACCTTGACATACTATTCAACAATCAAAGAAATGAACTATTGTTCATCGGTGCAACCGTTTGGATGAATCTTCGGGAATTTATGCAAAGTGAAAACCAGTCACACAAGGTGACATACGGTATGATTCCATTTATGTAACAGTTTTGAAATAACAAAATTTTAGGAATGGAGAGTAGGTTAATGATGGCCTGGGAGGTACAGGGAGCAGGTCGGCAGGAGGGAGGTAAATGTGGTTATAAAAGGATCCTTCTGGTGATGGAACTCTTCTGCATCTTAACTTTGGTGGTGGATACATGAATCTCCACATGGGATAAATTGTATAGAATTAAATACACACACTCAAATGAGTATAAGTGAAGCAGGAAGTGTGACTATCAGTGGATTGTGTGATTGGCCACACCCTGGTTATAATATTGCACTATAGTTTTCAATATGTTACCATTGGGGAAAATTGGGTAGAGGACAAATGAAATCTCTTTGTGTTATTTCTTATAACTGCTTATGAGTCTACAGTTGTCTAGAAATTTTAAAAAATTAACCCTAACAGGCAGGTTTTAAAAGAAACAATAAAACTTCTAGAAATTAAAAATTACAGAAGTAAAAATACAGTGGACCAAGCTAAACAGCAGATCAGATTAAGGTGACAGTTGAAGTTGTGGAAGACAGAGGTAAGTAAATTACCTAGAATCCATCAGAGGGACAAAGATGAAAATAATATGAAGAGAAATGTACATGAGAACACCTGATATGTACCTGATATAGAAGGAACAAGAGGATGACATAGAGAGGCACGTTGAGGAGATAATCCCTAAAGATTTGAAGATCAATGAAAGATAGAAACTCACAGATTCAAAAAGAACAATGAAATCTAAGCAGAATAAAATGTGTTATAGTGAAATTGCAGACAACCTATGATAAATAGAACACATTAAAGGCAGAAACAGAAAAGGCAGATTTTTAGTATGAAAAATATAACAGTTCTATCAGCAAAAATCTCAACAGCAACAATGGAAGCCAAAAAGTTTAAAAATACTTCAAAGTACTAAGAGAAATTAACTGTCAAACCAGTGTTATCGACCTTTCTAAACCATCACAAACTAATGAAAGTAAAATAAAAATATTTGCAAATGCAGAACCAACCAACCAATAGTACCAACCAAAAGAGTGGTTACCACCCTGGTATTCTCACTAAAGAAATTGTTAAAAATGAACTTAAGGAAAATATCCTAGAAGAAATTTCTGCAATGCAAGAATAAAGAAAGGGTAAGCGTAGAAATTCTAAGCATTCATCAGAAACACTGATGGTATAAATTAGCAAAAACAATAACAGTAATAGTATTAATGCTAACAAATTTGGAGAAACAAAAATAGAATTGAACTGAAATATTAGAGAACATGAACATGTAAGTTGGGAGTGGAATGTTTGGAATTAAAGCTTTCTAAGATCCTTGCATTTATTTGGAAGACAGATTTTCTAAATGATTTTAGTTTTTAAAAGGTATGCATATTAAACATTTAACTGCAACTGCTAAATGAATAGAAACAAATTGTAAAATTTTCTAAATACTAGGTAGAAAATGAAATAAATGAAGCACAGTCAATCCAAAAGAAGTCCAGAAAAGGGAGTGGAAAAGCAAAGAAAATAGAGGAACAATAGAAAGCGAAAATAATATGTATTAGTTGTCGAAATACATATAATTAGACTATACTTGTCAATAAAACTTGCAAGAAGTGATCAGACCAGATTTAAGTACATCTATATGTAATTTGAAGAAGCACATGAAATATGAGAACATATTAAATAAAGGGTGAAACCATGAAACACTAACCGAAAGGAAAGATACTCTAGGCAAACACTAAGCACCAATGAAATAGCAATAGTAATGCTAGTTAAAATAGCAGACGCTGATCTCTTCTTCCTTGCAGTAGAAGAACTATCAGTCTTAATAGCCACCCACCTAGAGACGACACTTCCTCACCTCTCTCACAGATAGCTGTGGCCATGTGTTTCCGTTAGGGCCAGTGAAATATTCACAGAAGTGATGTCTTCCTAATACTCTCCTTAAAGACACAGCTGCTTGTCTTACTTTTCTCTCCCTTCTTCCAATTGGCTGGAAAAGGCAACTGCAGCAGGAGACTTGTTACTGTGTTGAGTCAATGGAACAGACAGCCCTAGGTTGTATGTTTACCTTTGAATTCTTATATGCAAGTGAAATAAGCTTTTTAAGCTCCTGTATTATGGCTTTCTCTATTAAAGCATTTTAGCATGTATCGTAATTATCTCATATGCTTTAGGGTAAAATGACATTATTATTATTATTATTATGGTCACTTCATCAGAAACATGAATTCTGAACTTGTGTGCACAGAATAATATAACTTTGAAATACATAAAATAAAAATTTATACTTATAAAGACAATACTCTTGTAGATCGACATAAATACAAAAAGCAAAATTGTAATACTTTCAGAAGAAAAGATGCAAAATGTTTTTATGACAAATAGGAAAGAATTTCTTAGACAAGGCATAAAAAAGTGCAAACTGTAAAGGAAAAAGATTGATAGTTTTAACTATGTTAGAAGTACTTCACATTACATTGATATTCTTAGTAAACACTCATGATCATGACTTATCATGATTATTAAAAATGAACTTATAAAAACACAAGCTATAAGAAGATATGTGCAGTATATATAGTTGCCTGGAATAGTATGCAGATTATATAAATCTCATCTATGAATCAGTAAGCTAAAGACAGCCCAAGACAAAGAGACACTAGGTATGAACAAGCAATATAAAAAAACAGTAGTCAACCTGCATTTGGAAAATGTCCAACTTCACTACAAATTAGGGATATACATAATAAACCACAATGAAATACAACTCACACCCATGAAACTGTCAAACATGAGAACAATACTGTATTGAAGTGTTGATGAAGATGTGAGTGGAGCACTGGGAGCTCTCATATAGTATCAGGAGATATAAACGTGGCATTTATTAAAGGTATGTCTACAGTACAACCGAGCAATTCTATTCCTAGGTATATGTTTAAGAAATTCCTGCATATGTACGTAAGGAAACATAAAAGTGTGTTTGAAGTAGCCTTGTTGTAATAGCAAAAAAAATTTTTTTTTAAAAACCGTGACTGTCCATCAAAACGGAGAATGAGTAAACTGTTATTTGCATATAATGGAAGATAGTTGTGAAAATGAATGAACTACATTTCAGATATCTACATATGAATATGGACGTCTCATGTAGAGTATTGAGCAAAATAAAAAAGCAAGTCAGTTTAACATATATGCATGTAAAGTTTAAACACATATAAAACAATACAATATTGCATGCAGATACCACATATGTATTAAATGTATAAGAAATTTTATTATCCATGAGATATGTGGTTTTGGTCATTGCTTATCCCTGTGATAGGATGGCAGTTGGGTTGTAGAGTAGCAGTAGGTTATTTCATTCCTGGGAAGACTTCCCAGAGGTAGTGACTGTTTTAAGTTGAGTGAGGAAAAATGAGCATGGGTTTCCTAAGCAGAATTCATGCACTGAAATTAATGAACTGAAGTGTGTTCCTCTGGCTCACAGAAAAGCTGTTCCAGTATTCACTCACTTTTTGACTTACTGAGTGTATTCTAACAAATTTAGTTGGCTTTAATCCTTGGTAGATTAGACACCCAGCAACAGATATATGGGGAAATGAGAAGTGCTGGCCAATTGTGAGATACAAGACAAGAAAAACCACCAAATGCATGCATAGTTATTTAAACTAAAAGTAGTCTAAGGCTAAATACAACATAAAGGCAACGAATCACAGATGCTGTTAAGAACTCCAGATAGCAGGCTGTTTAATTAATGATGACCCCGAGCTCATCCGGCTGTTCGTGTTTCACTTCAAGTATTCAGGAACTTTTATGGTACATATTTGGAACAGTATTCAACATTTTTTTAAAAAAGGATTTGGGACTTAAAGGAAGTTATTTTTCTGTTATGCCAAATTAATCTTTTTGGAATAGCAGATGTCTAAATTATGCCTAGTAAGTGATGTATTTCTGTATTTCTTTTATTCAGTAGACATTCCGTGAGTAATTCACCATGTGCTAGGCATAATGTTGGTATTGGCCATACACAGACAAATCAGATATTTCATTATATCATTCACTAACACAATGTGTGATATATGATATGTGTTAATATATGTTTGTTTAGTAAGAGAAGAAAGTGCTAATTTGGCTTTTTGATCTTTGCTGTACTTTTATCATTCTGAAAATTTAAAAAAATTAGAAGCCAAGAGAACCAAAAACTATTGGATTTGGAATTTCAGTTGAGAATTATATTTTATGAATTTCTCATAGGCTTCTTACAGGGTGTATTAAAAGAGTTGTAAAACTTTAATCCCTTTAATTTTGGAATCCTAATTCTAAAATTTATCTTAAGAAAACAACGGAAAACAAGCACAATGCTTTTAGATGATGCTTAGCTGGCATTATTTATAAGAAGGAAAACACTACATGTCCAGTAGTGGTAATTTGTTAATTTATATTTATCCATCAGAATTCTTAATGATGTAAGAAAATGCTTCTGCCAAATTGGTAAGTTACAAAAATGGCTGGAAAAAAATAGGCCAAAATGTTCAGTGGGATTATAGGTAATTTTTCTTTTCCTTTTTATTCTTTCTTTTTATTTTCCAAATTTCCTACACTAAACATTTAGCAACCCTTATAAATGTAAAGAAAATCAAATGCTATTTGTAAAATAGCACTGATTTTCCACTCTGGAATAGATCTTTTTGGAAATAAATTTTTATCTGGAAGATCATTATAGACCACAGTGGGGTTTTTGTGGATATTGTCAATGACTTAAGACTTGAATTTTGTTTAAAGCAACAATACTATATCACAAATTCACCAATTATGATTTTGGTCACTCATTAGAAATGACATTCTTATGTATGTTCTTGTCTCTCAAGTCGAAGAAATAAATGGAAGTACTAAAGCCTTACAAGAGTACCACAAAGATGAAATGGAGAACGTTTGCGTAAATACTTAATGTTCTTTCTTCCTCTCATGAATTTTCAGTTCCTCAGTGGGTAGTGCACTTCCACGGAGACGCTGCTGTGCATATATTACCATTGGAATGATGTGTATTTTCATCGGAGTTGGATTAACTGTGAGTGTTCCCCTACTCACCGTTAGAATTCTTTCCTCTCAGCTTTATCAGCAGTAAATGGTGAGGTCTGGATCAACCTTCAGTGATCCCTGAAGAGCCTGCCTCCCTGGCATACCAGGCCCAGAAGCTATGAGGAGTCTGAATCCAAAGCAGTCGGGGCCTGTTTTTCAATGGAATTTGCCCATCCAGGTGAAGTCATGTCTTGGGACCCCGCTGAAGGTCCTTGACATTGGGAACTTTACCATCTATTTAACAAAAGCACATTTGTTTTTATTTAGTGCAAGAACCAATTTTGCTATGGCCAAAGCCAAAACAATATTCATTCAGCCATTGGAGTTCTGGAAAACCATTCTTTTTATTCAAGTCAAACAGATTTATTATCAATATGGGAATGGCATAGGGGTTATACAGATTTTAAATTCCTTTTATAAATAATACATTTTAATGGAATTTTTTGTTTACTTCAAAAAATTTATAGTGACTGTAACTAGCAGCATCATTTCATTGAATTCTATTCTGTCAGTGGTCGTCAACAAATACACCAACATATTTTATAGGGATTTTGTGGTTTTAGGAATGTATTTCATAAAAATCATGTGTAAGCCTACACAAGTTCTCTAAGTTGATATTTCTTAAAGTTTCTAACCTTTTGTTTTTATATTGCTTTTTATTTTAGGTTGGAACCCAAGACTTTGCAAGGCGATTTCATGCAACCTACGTTTCTTGGGCAATCGCTTATCTCTTAGGTCTGATCTGCCTTATCCGAGCTTGTTATTGGGGTGCCATAAGAGTGAGTTATCCAGAACACAGCTTTGCATAAGCTTGCTTATGATTTGGTGATGCAGGTGAGAGTATCTAGCAGTTCTTGATAAGCTACTCTGGACATCTTTAAATCATTTCCCTAATGGATTTCATTCTGGTTTATGTATGAAGTTTCAAGACTTTGGGAGTCTTTTGTGAACAAATGCACTCACATTATATGCAAATAGTTTGTTTTGCTGCTAGATTTTCAAGCTTCAAACAATAAAGCTTGGTCCTCATGTCCTTTTACATCTCTTAAAGATATTTTTGGATTTGTTCCCACACATTACATATAACATCATTATTATCTTTCATTAGTTTTAAATCAGTTATTCCATTACTTGCTGATCTGTGAGTATTCCCAAGAAGTGTTTATAAATGTTTCTATAATAGCTTCACATTTATACTTAATTTTAATTAAACATTATCACAATTGCTTGCTTTAAAATCTAAGCAATATGCATTTTGCTTGAACTGCTTACTGTAACTTTAACCTAAGATCATAGTGACCTTATTCAGGAAAAAAAATTTGCGTATACCTTCAAAGACTTGACATTCTTGTCAGATAAAGACCATTTCTAGATACTGTATGCTTGTTTTATGTCGTTTGTAGAAAGATATAATATTTTGGTAGTAATTTAAAATACAAGAATAAAAATATTTATTTGTTCACAGTTGGAGATATGTTGGATAAATGTTTTTTCTCAAAGATCACAGGACTTTTGTCTTTCATTTTGGTCTGTTTTTTATTTACTAATTATAAAAGTTCTGGCCTAGATTTATGAAATTTAATGTTAATCAGCTGTATGTATTCCTTTATGAAGCCTGAAGAAAGTATTTCACATAACATGTTTCATAATATTTAACCATTTACAAAGATGTATCTACATTGGGTTGTCTTCTGTTTCATGGTACATTTTTCTTTTTAGGATAATTATGGACTACTTATATGTGAAGGCAGCCTTTGACATTTTATACTAGCTAAAATATTGAGATTAGATGCAGTTACTTTTACCATTCTTCTCAAATATAGCTGGTCAAATAATTACCAAATTTATTCATGAAAATAGATGAAAGATGAATAGCAACATAGTTTTCTAAAAATTCGCTAGGATTTAAGGAATCAGCTCTTGCACTGCCCATCTTCGCAGTTTTGAAAAAGAACTTGCTTAACTGAGAGGTAATAGTCTAAAGCTTTTAAAGTAGTAGAATTAGATAATGAGGTGATCTGAGTAAATTAATTGGCTATTCCAGAGATAAGAATAATATTTTAAATTATTTGTGTTCCTGATTAGTATAAAATGTACTCATCAGAATTTGAAGCGAAATACACATAAACTTCAAAGAGTAAATGATAAATGTATAAATACAGTAGCTCAGGATTATATGTATCTTTGAAAATACACTAATAAAGATTATTGTTCAAAAATTACTTTGTTTTATTCCATTTTTAAAAATAAGAGGTCTTTCCAAAGTTTTCTTGAGATCTTACTCTAAAGTTTTCATGTTCAAGAATGTACATGATGTTGCTTTCTATAATATTCACTTTTTTTAAGTATTTCATGTTTTTATTTTAAAAATAAAGAATTTAATCCATTCATAATATACTTGATATTAGGTATCAAATAAGATTCTGATTTATTTCTTTTCCTAATGGTTGACTAGTGATAGCAGCATTGTATATTGATAATACATTCTCTCCCCATTAATTTGAAATCTTACATTAAATTATATGTGCATGATCATATTCCTTTTGGAATATAACTCCATGATAGCCTTGGTCTTATTTGCTGCTTTATTTCCAGCATTTAGAACAATGCCTAGTGTATATGTGTTCAATAGATACTTGTTGAATGAATAAATGATTGAATGAATTGGTATGTTAAATTCTTATATGCACTTGTGTCTGGATTTTATATTTGTTCCAGAAAGTATAGGTAAATATTTAATAATCTTGTGCTAAGGAAAATTTTGTGAGTAGAACCCTAAAGCAGAAATTAATAGGAAAGAAATTCAACATCCATTTATGATAAAAACTCTCAACAAAGTGGGTGTAGAGGGAATATACCTCAACATAATAAAAATCATATATGTCAAACTTACAGCAACATCATACTCAACAGTAAAAAGCTGAAAACATTTCCTCAAAAATCAGGAAAAAGACAAGGATGCCCACTCTTGCCACTTGTATAATATTGGAAGTCTTAGCAACAGCAATCAGACAAGAAAAAGAAATAAAAGGAATCCAAATTGGAAAGGAAAAAGTAAAACTGTCACCATATGCCAAAGACGTTATACTATATATAGAAAATTCTAAAGACACCACCAAAAAATATTAGAACTAATAAATGAATTCAGTAAGTTGCAGGATGGAAAATTAATATACAGAAATCTGTTGCATTTCTATACACTAACAACAAACTATCAGAAAGAGAAATTAAGAAAATAGTCTATTTATAGTTGCATCAAAAAGAATAAAATACCTAAGAATAAATGTAACTAACCTTTTACTGGCGATGAAAGACCTCTACTGAGAAAACCATGACATTAATGAAAAAAATCAAAGATGACACAAAAATTTAAAGATATACCATGCTCATGTATTGGAAGAATTAATATTGTTAAAATGACCATATATTCCCCAAGGCAAACTACAGATTCAGTGTAATCTCTATCAAAACACCAATGGCATTTTTCACAGAACTAGAACAAATAATTCTAAAATTTGTATGGAAACACAAAAGACTGTAAATATCCAAAACAAAAAAATTTTTTTTACTGGTAAGAGGAGGTAATTAGGTCTACTTATTTATTTATTCTTAGAGGAAGTACTGGGATTAAACCCAGGACTGCATGCATGCTAGGCATGCATCTACCACTTGAGGTATACCCTCCCCCCAGCCAAAACAATCTTGAGAAAGAAGAGCAAAACTGGAGATATCATGCACCCTGATTTCAAACTATACTACAGAGCTGCAGTAATCCAAAAAGTATGGTGTTGGCACTAAATCAGACACATATTACCAATGGAACAGAATCAAGAGCCAGATATAAATCCACACATATATGGTCAGTTAATCTACAACGAAGGAGGCAGAAATATACAATGGGGAAAAGACAGCCTCTTCAATAAATGATTTTGGGAAAACTGAACAGCAAGTTGAAAAAGAACCAAACTGGACTACTTTCTCACATCATACACAAAAATAAACTCAAAATGGATTAAAGACTTAAATGTAAGATGTGAAACCATAAAACTCCTAGAAGAAAACATAGGCAATATGCTCTTTGACATCAGTCTTAGCAATATTTTGGGGGTATGTCTCCTGAAGCAAGGGAAACAAAAGCAAAAATAAACAAATGAGATGACATCAAAATAAAAGACTTGCATAGCCAAGGAAACTAGCAACAAAAGGCAACCTACTGAATTGGAGAAGATATTTGCAAACAATGTATCTAACAAGACTGGATAAAGAAGTTTATATATATATATATATATATACACACACACACAACCACACACATACACAAACAATGGAATACTACTCAGCCATAAAATTAATAAAATAATGCCATTTGCTGCAACATGGATGGACCTGGAAATGTTCATTCTTAGTGAAATAAACCAGAAAAATACCATATGGTATCACTTATATGTGGAATCTAAAAATAAATAGATAAATAAAAGGACACGAACCTATTTACAAAACAGAAACAGACTCACAGACATAGAAAACAAACTTGTTACTGGGGGTGAGGGGACAGGGGTGGGAAGGGATAAATTGGGAGTTTGAGATTTGCAGATACTAACTACTGTATATAAAATCGATTAAAAAGTTATATTGTATAGCACAGGGAACTATGTTCAACATCTTGTAGTAAGCTATAATGAAAAAGAATATGAAAAGGAATATATGCATGACAAAACATTATGCTGTACACCAGAAATTGATACAACATTGTAAACTGACTATATTTCAATAAAAAATCTTAAATTAAAAAATATCTAATAAGGGGTTAATATCTAAAATATACAAAGAACTCGTACTACTCAACATCAAAAAAAAAAAAAAGAAACAACAATGCAATTAAAAAATGGGCTGAGGACTTTAATAGACACTTTCTAAGGAAGACATACAGATTCTGGTCAACAGACACATGAAAGATGCTCAACATCACCAATATCGGGTAAATGAAAACAAAACTACAAGGTATCACCTCACACACGTCAGAATGGTTATTATCAAAAAGATAACAAATAGCAAGTGTTAGTTAGGATGTGGAGCAAAGGGAACCTTTGAGCACTGTTGGTGTGAATGCAAATTGGGTAGATTCTATGAAATACAGTATGGAGTTTTCCTCAAAAAAACTAATAATTGAACTACCATAGGTTGCTGCAATTTCACTTCTAGGTGTTTTTGCTAAGAAAAGAAAAACACTAATTTGAAAAGATATGTGAACCCTATGTTCATTATAGTATTATTTACAATAGCCAAGACATGGATGCAACCTAAGTGTCCACAAACAGATAAATGGATAAAGAAGAGGTATACATAGTCAGTGGACTATCACTCAGCCATAAAAAGAATGCAACCTTGCCATTTGCGACAACATAGATATAGAGAGTATTATGCTAAATGAAATAAGTCAGAGAAAGACAATGACCATGTGATCTCAATTATATGTGAAATTTAAAAAACAAAACAAACAAACACAACAAAACAGAGATTCATAGATACAAAGAACAAACAGGTGGTTGCCAGAAGTTAGGATTGTGGGATGGGGATGGGTGAAACAGATGAGGGAGATTAAGAGATACAAACTTCTAGTAGAAAATAAATGTCACGGGGATGTAATGTATAACACACAGAAAGTAGTAAATAATATTTAATAAATTAATATAGGGAATATAGTAAATAATTTTAATAACAATACAGCAACAGATGCAACTAGATTTATCGTGATCATTTTGTGATGAATAAAATATCAAATAACTATGTTGTACACATGAAACATAAGATTGTAAGTAAGCTTTACTTCAGTGGAAAATAAGAAATTAATAGGAAAGGATTCATAGATTATATGATTAAAAGAAAAATAATAGTAAAGCCAAAAGACAGACCACTAAAACTCTTTTCAAAGTAGTACAAAGAATTAATGTTTTCAAAATGGGAAGGGACTGAAGGCATGAAAAAGCAATTCACAAAAGCAGAAATACAGTAATTAATAAACATGAACTTAAAATTGCTAATAATCAAATATTGTGAGTTAAAACAAAGAGATACTATTTTCACCTACCAACAAAAATGAAAAGAGCAGTAATAGTCCTGCAATTTTGAAGACATAGGAAAGTAAACACAAACATTCTTTGGCCTAGAAATTTTGCATCTAAGAATTTATTCTAAAGGTGTTATAGACAAGATAACAAATACATACAATAATGATTAACACATTTTTGTTTATAATAGAAGAAAATAACTAAGAACTCAATAGTGTGGAATAGGTGAAATAACTTCCAGTACACTTCCACTGTAAAACACAGGCAGTCATTAAAAATACGATGTAAATTTTCATCTATTTAATTGAAATTATTTACAAATATTGTGGGACAAAACTCAGATCACAAATTAATATGTATCGTCCACTTTTTTGAAAAAAAAAAAAAAAAGATTATACACGTTATGTATTTAAAAAAACCTAAGGAAAATTAAGCCCTAAAAGTCAAGAATAGAAATCTATGGATTATGGAAGATAATGATTTTTACTTTATTTCTGTACTAGATTAACTAATAATAGAAAAGAGTAAGTTTTCTTTTGATAAATAGATAAGAATGCTAGCTGACGATTACATCAGTATTTGTTACATTGTCATTTAAATTTGTGAAGAGTATAAAATAAATTTATTAAAATCCAAACCAATGATTTTCACTCATAAAACCATTAAGTTTTAAAGTTAACAAATTATATATTTAAGCTTAGTCCTATATAAATTTACAAATTTTAAATTAACTACATCCAAATTTTTAACACTTTATATTCAGTCTTATTTTAACTTTTATATTTTTATTGAAGTATAAACAGTGTTTCTGGTGTATAGCAAAGTGATTCATATCTTGTATTCTTTTTCAGATTCTTTTCCATTATAGGTTATTACAAGATATTATTCAACATTCAATTCTGTTCATAGTTCCTTATGCTATAGAGTAGATTCGTGTTGTTTATTTTATATATAGTAGTATGTATCTGTTAATCCTGAATTCCCAATTTATTCCTCCTTTACTTTCCCTTTGGTAACCATCAGTTTGTTTTCTACGTCTGTGAGTCTTTTTGTTTTGTAAATAAATTCATTTGTATTTTTTAGGTTCCATATATAAGTGATATCATATGATATTTGTTTTCTCTGTCTGAGATACTTATGTATGATAATCTCTAGATCCATCCGTGTTGCTGAAAGTGACGGTATTTTGTTCTTTTTTATGGCTAAGTAATATTTCATTGTGTATGTGTGATATCTCACATTTTTATTCATTCATCTACCCATGGACATTTAGGTTGCATTGATGTCCTGGCTATTGTAAATAGTGTTGTTATGAACATTGGAGTGCATATGTCTTTTCAAGTTAGAGTTTTCTCCAGATATATGCCCAGGAGTGGGAATGCTGGACCATATGGTAATTTTACTATTAATATTTTCAGGAACCTCCATACTATTCTACATAGTGGCTGCACCAATTTACATTCCCACCAACAGTGTAGGGGATTTCCCTTTTCTCCACATCCTTTCCAGCATTTATTATTTGTAGACTTTTTGATGATGGCCATTCTGACCAGTGTGAGGTGGTACCTCCTTGTAGTTTTGCAGTTCTCTAATAATTAACAATATTGAGCATTTTTTTATGTGCCTGTTGGCTATCTTTATTTCTCCTTTTACCTATTTAGGTCTTCTGCCCATTTTTTGATTGAGTTGCTTACTTTTTTGATATTGAGCTATATGAGCAGTTTGTATATTTTGGAAATTAATGTTTTGTCAGTTGTATTACTTACAAATATCTTCTCCCATTCTGGAGGTTATTTTTTCACTTTGTTTATGGTTTCCTCTGCTGTGTAAAAGTTTTTAAGTTTAAGTAGGTTTCATTTGTTTTTGTTTTCTTTCCATTCTAAAAGATAGATCCAAAAAATATTGCTGCAGTTTATGTCAGAGTGTTCTACCTATGTTATTCTCTAGGAGTTTTATAGTATCCAGCCTTCCATTTGGGTCTTTAATCCATTTTGAATTTATTTTTGTCTCTTGTGATAGAGAATGTGCTAATTTCATTATTTTACAGGTAACTGTCCAGTTTTCCCAGCATCTGTTATCAAAGAGACTGTGTTTACTCTATTGTATATTCTTGCCTCCTTTGTCATACACTAATTGACCATTAAGTACGAATGTTCATTTCTGGGCTTTTTATCCTGTTCCATTGATCTACCTGTCAGTTTTTGTGCCAGTACCATACTGATTTGGTTACTGTAGCTTTGTGGTATAGTCTGACGTCAGGGAACCTGATTCCTCCAGCTCCATTCTTCTTTCTCAAGATTGTTTTGGCTATTCAGGGTCTTCTGTGTTTCCATACAAATTTAAAAATTTTTTGTTCCAGTTTTGTGAAAATTGCCATTGGTAATTTGATAGGGATTGCACTGAATCTGTAGACTGCCTTGTGTAGTATGGTCATTTTAACAATATTGATTATTCTAATCCAAGAACATGGTATATCTTTCCATCTGTGTTGTCTTCAGTTTCTTTCATCAGTGTCTTATAGTTTTCAGAGTACAGGTCTTTTGCCTCCTTAGGTAGGTTTATTTCTGTGTATTTTAGTCTTTTTGAATGCAGTGCTAAATGGGATTGTTTCCTTAATTTCTTTCTGATATTTTGTTGTTAGTGCATAGAAATTCAACATATATTATATTGATATACTGCAACATTACCAAATTCATTGATGAACTCTAGTAGTTTTCTGGTGGCACCTTTAGGATTTTCTGGTATTATGTCATTTGCAAACAGTGACAGTTTTACTTCTTCTTCTCCAATCTGGATTCCTTTTATTTGTTTTTCTTCTTTGATTGCTGTGGCCAGGACTTCCAATACTATATTAAATAGCAGTGGCAAAATTGGGTATCCTTGTCTTGTTCCTGGTCTTAGAGGAAATGCTTCTAGTTTTTCACCACTGAGTATGTTGTTAGCTATGGGTTTGTCATATGTGGCCTTTATTATGTTGAGGTATGTTCCCTCTATGCCCACTTTCTGGAGAGTTTTTATCATAAGTGGATGTTGAATTGTATCAAAACATTTTTCTGCATCTATTGAGATAGTCATATGGTTTCTATTCTTCAATTAGTTAATGTGCTGTGTCACATTGGTTGATTTGCCAGTATAGAACATCATTACATCCTCGGGTAAATCTCACTTGATCATGGTGTATGATTGTTTTAGTGTATTGTTGAACTCAGGTTGCTGATATTTTGCTGAGGATTTTTATATCTATGTTCATCAGTGATATTGGCCTTGTAATTTTCTTTTTTTGTGATATCTTTGTCTGTTTTTGGCTTATGTTGGCCTTATAAAGTGACTTTGGAAGTGTTCCTTCCTCTGCAATGTTTTGGAATAGGTTCAGAAGGATAGGTGTTAACTCTTCTCTAAATGTTTAGTAGAATTTCCCTGTGAAGCCATCTGGCCCTGAACTTTTGTTTGTTGGAGGTTTTAAAATTACTGATTCAATTTCAGTATTGGAAATTGGTCTGTTCACATTTTCTATTTCTTCCTGGTTCAGTCTAGGAGATTGTACCTTTCTAACAATTTGTTCATGTCTTCTAGTTTGTCCATTTTATTAGTGTATAGTTGCTCATAGTAGTCTCTTATGATCCTTTGTATTAATGTGTTGTTGGTTGTAACTTCTCCCTTTTCATTTCTGATCATATTCATTTGCGCCCTTTCCCTTCTGTTCTTGATGAGTATGGCTAAAGTTTTATCAATTTGGTTTATCTTTTCAAAGAACCTGCTTTTAATTTCATTGATCTTTTCTTTTCTTTAGTCTGTTTTATTTCTGCTCTGATCTTTATGATTTCTTTCCTTCTACTAACTTTGAGGTTTTTGTTGTTTTTGTTCTTTTCTCTTTAGTGCTCTAGGTGTATGGTTAGGCTGTTTATGTGAGGTTTTTCTTGTTTCCTGAAGTAACCTTGTATTGCTATAAACTTTCCTCTTAGAATGGCTTTTGCTGCATCCCATAGGATTTGGATCAAGTGTTTCCTTTTTCATTTGTCTCTAGATATTATTTTATATCCTCTTTGATTTCTTCAGTGATCCATTAATTGTTTGGTAGCATATTGTTTGGCCTCTACATGTTTGTGGTTTTTGCAGTTTTTTTCTTGTAATTGATTTCTCGTCTAATTGCATTGTGTTTGGAAATGATGCTTGATATAATTTCAATTTTCTTAAAATTACCAAGCCTTGTTTTGTGGCCTAATGTATGAATTTATCCTGGAGAAGTTTGCATGTAAACTTGAAAAGAATGTGTACTCTGCTGCTTTCAGATGAAATGCTCTATAAATATCAATTAAGTCCATTTGGTTTAACATTGTATTTAAAAATTGTTTCTTTGCCAATTTCCTTTCTGGATGACCTGTCCATTGATATGAGTGGGGTGTTAAGGTCCTCCACTATAATCATGTTATTGTCAATTTCTCCTTTTATGTCTGTTAATATTTGCCTATGCTCCTATGTTGGGTGTATAAATATTTAAAATTTTAGTATCTTTTTCTTGGATTGATCCATTGATCATTATGTAGTCTTTGTCTCTTAGAGTAGTCTTCATTTTAAAATCGACTTTGTCTGATGTAAATATTGCTACTACAGCTTTCTTTTGATTTCCTTTCACATAGAATCCATTTTTCCATCCCCTCACTTTCAATCTGTGTCTCTAGATACAAAGTAAATCTCTTGTAGGCAGCATATATATGGGTCTTGTTTTTCTATCCACTCAACCAGTCTGTGTCTTTTGGTTGGAGCATTTAGTCCATTTACATTAGGATAATTGTCAACATATATTTTCTTATTGTCATTTTATTAATTGTTCTGGATTTCTTTTTGTAGGTCTTTTTTTCCCCTTTCATCTTTTTCTCTTCTCTTGTGATTTGATGACTATCTTCAGCATTATGTCTGGATTCTGTTTTCTTTTTTTGTTTCTGTATCTATAATAAAACCCTGTAAGAGCACAAGTAACACACACAGAAACTGGTTTTCTATTCTCATGGTAGAAACTGCCTAGTGAGGGTGCATATACACAGACCCTAGCCTGGCCCTCAAGTAGGCCAATGCAACCTTCATCACACCCCAGACTCCATACCCAGCTGTGTCAGGAACTGACCCCGTCCTCGCCAACAGTCTGAAATGAGTTCTGGGATCCCTGGGCACTGTAGCTAGACTCCAAGGAACCAGCTCTGCCTGACAGTAGATGGCATTGACTCCAGGATCTGGCTTCACCTGCCACTGGGTGGGCAACAACCCCAGAGTCCTTGGGACCCTGACTATGCCCACCAGGGAGCCAGCACTAGCCCCAGAACCACCTAGGATTTTGCAGCTAGCCACCTCATGACCAGGCCCCACTAACAGCCAATAGCATCTTCACAAGGCAAGGCCTGGCAACCAATCAGACTAGGGGCTTCCCAGACCACCCATATAGTTAACCCGTCATAACAGAAGGACCCACGCAGCCCTCTTAAGGTGAACCCCTAGAGCATGCAGTTTGGATGATGAGAGGGGAGTAAACTGCTGGGATGCATAGCACGCCTCCTACAGAGGGCCACTTCTCCAAGGTCCAGAAATGTAACTAACCTACCACATACATAAAATTACACATAGCATCTTAGAATGAGGTGGCAGTGGAGTGTACTCAGTTTTACTTAAAGTGGAACATGACTTCGAGGGACTACTACAGAAGCAGAACACAGAAAGTGCTGGAACACATTAGAAAGAATATAACATAGCCCCTAGTCAGAAAAATGGAACCATGATCAGGCATTCTTGAGAAAGTCATTTGTAAGTATACATATGTTATTTTAGAAGAAAAGAACCCTAATAATCACATGTGGCAGGTATGGTGCTAGCCTCACACCGTGTACTGTTTAATATCACAGGAACCTTAAGAAGCAAGGATTCTTGTTTCTGCTTTACCAGAGGAAACTGAGGTGCCCCTCCCATAGATCTTTAAAAGATTTTGAGTAGGACAAGCATCTGCATTCAAAACAAGCACTCCCAGATGATTCTGATGCTGGTTTTTCTATATTAAACCTTGCTGAAAATATATACAACACCTATTTACATACACTTTCTCTAGCATTCACATTTTCTCATATAAAAAAAGCTTTGATTGTATCTGAATAATAACACTATTTCTTTTGTTTAGCTTCTATTTATGACCTAGCTATACTTGTGCCTCTATGCAATTATGAAACACTACAGCTATTTCCATGTTCATGGTTTGCAAAAATTACTATAAAGTCTAAACTTGTATTTATTAAGTGTGGTTTTGGTGCATATGCACATATTTATGTAGTAAGCACTGAAGGAAAAACCCTAATATTTACTGAGCTGCCTTACATATATTAATATTTAATCTCTATGTCATAGTTACCATGATTCTAAGAAGTCAGAGAGGTTAAATAATTAGGTAAATGTCTCTCAGTTTATATATGATGGAGCCAGTTGGCGTCAAACTGTCTGCCTCCAAAATTTATCTGCTTTCCACTTCAACATGAGATTTTACTATGCTTTGCTTTGTGGAAAGTAACTTCTGACTTTTTGTGCCCCCTGCTGTTCACTATGTGTAACTCATCTCTGGAAAAAAAATATTTGCCCTAAGTATTCATTTCACAAAGTTTAAAAAATATTTTTTGATTTTGATATTATATCAAACTATTAATTTTATAGCATTTTATCTTAACAAAATATTATTACATTTATCTATTTTTTATAATTGCCAGAATCATAGGAAAACTAAGGGCTATTACATATTAAATATAAGGAAATTGACATACAATGAGTTATAATTAACATAACTTCTTTTTCTTATAATAGCAATATTTATTAAAATGATTGTTGAATAGCACAAAATCCTAAAAAAAAAAAAGGTTTGTAAAGGCTTTAAATTTTAAAATTCAATTTACATGCTCAGTTACAAATTTAAATAAATACTAAGGTTCTTTATGTTTGATAAATGCACATGTATTTGACCTTAGGTGGAATACTACATGAAAAACAGAAAAATAAAAAGCCTATATTATTTTGGGACTGCCCCCACAGAATAAGTTTTCAGATAGGGTAAAGATCTATGAGTACAGTTTGTAATTTAACAGGTGAGAGTCTTTGATCTACCACAGAGGTAATCTTCAGTTTTGTCAGTGTAACTAAAACTCATTTAAAGTAACTTGCTAAATAGGAAATGATCACACACATTGAGCTCACTGAATTTTTAAATGTCTTATGCATATGTGTAATGTTTGGATACAGAACTACTTTAAGTTCCCAGTGTTCAAATAAAATTTTCTGAAAAACCTTGTCACAGTGCTTGATATTCTACATCCAATACACTATTGGCTTAAGATATTGGATATTTAAATAATTTTGGACAAACTGCGTTAAACTTTTTATTAGTTATTAAGCCTTCAGCAAGAATAAGCTTAGGAGATTTGTAAGACTTCCTTAGATTATGTAATGCCTTTTTTTCTGGTTTCATCCTATACACCTACCATATGACTCCTTTCTTAAAAGCTCCTGCCTGCCACCTCCCATCCACACGTCCCTTTTTACTCTCCCATAATGCAAACTTCAGCACCTGGTTTTCATTCTTCTCATATGATTTAAATGTCAATGTGAATGGCCGAATACTCTGGCCTGGACTCAGTTTTTTATTTCAATGACCTTTATCTCCATTATACGTCTGCTATTCACATCTGTAGCTGCACTCTGAGTGCTCATTCTTAGAACCACTGCATCTCCGAATTCTTATACTCAGCTATTCACTCTCTGAACTATGCTTCCTCCACTTTTTGTACTGCCGTTCCTAAATACCACCTTCAACACTTGCAATGTCTTGATGATTCAAATCTATCATCTTCTGTATTTACCAGTGAATCCCGTAACCATAAAGATTAATGTCACTACATATTTTTTATCTTTACCTTCAATTGCTCAAAACTGCTTGTCTTCAGCTCTCTGCAAATTTCCCACCGATACTATTGAAAGTTTTAGTCCTGAAGCCCCTTACCACAGTTTCCTCAGCAGACTCCCTCCCTCTTACAGTGTTTTTTTCTTATTTTACCTATTCTTACCTTTCTTCCTTCCCTCCACCTACACTGTAGATTAATCGCATTTCCTCATTCCCCTCAGGGAACTCACACTATGTTTTCATTGTTTCTGAGCTCCATCTGGCTGCTCTAGTCAACAACGGGCATCACCATTTTCATTTCCCACTCTCACACACTCTACATCAGTGCTCCCTATTCTTTCAAGTATGTGCACTTCTGTTTCTTCCTGGTTCCTTCCTATCTTACTTGTGGCTCAAAGCAACAGTGCCTGTAAAAATCTATGAACTGGTCCCTCTGCTTCTGTTTCTGCTTTGCCTGCTGCCTGTCCCTCTCATCAATCCATTTGCCACATTGTCACTTATGTGATTATTTTCCGAATGCCCATATCTTACACCCTACCTAAAGTCCTTCAACATCTCTCCACGTCCTTATAAAGGAGATAAAAGACCCTCCACCCTTCTTTAGCCTAATAATTGAAATGCTCTCTGATTTCAGGGCATTTCAAGTTTTCTTGGGCAGCATAATTAATATCAAATACTTTTAAAATTGTTCATTAACCTGTTGTCAAGCTCTTTTTATAGAGGTGTATTATGAGTTCTAGATTATCCTTGCAGATATCAATATTTCTTGCCAAATCAACAAGAGAATTTTCAAAGTTTCAATGTGTTTATGTAACTTACTCTTCTCCATCAATTGGTTGTCAAAAAAAAACTAGGAGTCTACTTATTAACTCTATTTAAAATTTATCTTTAACTCGAAGTTGATTATTGATTTTGGTTTGAAAAAAATTTTTTTCCAACTCACTTTTTTATAATAATTTCTATTTATTTCATTTAGTAATATGTACAAAAGAATTATGTGTGTGTGTGATTGTATGTTACTACTGGATATATTCCTCAAGAAGAAAACTTGTATTTTGACTAGATTAATGAGGACTGAATCCTACAACTACAATTTTTTTACATCTAGGGGTTGGAAGGATTTACTGACCCCATTGTCCAGAGACTTCTGGTGCCTGATGACACAGGACAGGTCCTTATCATGACACCTCCTCTGACCTGCTTTTTTTAGTCTCTGATGCCAGGTGAGCTGTCTCAGTGGAAGGTAGGAATACTCCTGGAAGCCATTTCTACACTTAAATAACTAGCAATAACTTGATTGTGGATCAAAGTGATTGTGAAACTTTACACCTTTTAAAATGGTAAATCCTACCGTATTACTATCCCACTTAAACCTTTCAATGCTTCCCACTGCTCTTAAAATAAAATCCAACCTCCTTACTGGAGCCTTCAAAACACTGTAGGATTTCAGCTTTTCCTATTTCTCCAAACTCATCTCCAGCATTCTCTTGCTTTCTACGTAGCCCAGCCATATTGGTCTTACATCAGTTTCTTAAATAGACTAACCTTTTGTTTTTTTCTTACCCCAGAAAATTAATACCTAGAGTTCCCTTTCCCTAAACACCCTTTTTCTCTTCTACATCAGGCTTCAAGCCTAGCTTGGATGATCCCTTTTCAGAGAGGCATTCCGTCTTCAGTTGTCCCACTCCAGTCAAGCTTTCCTTGCCTTTACAAAGCCTTCTTTTGCAGGCTACTCGCCTTTTGACTCTTCTTTCTAAATACTTCTGGAATGCGTTAAGTTTTCTTTATCAGCATCCTTTCGCTAATGTTCCTATTTATAATCTGTATGTATCTGTGTGTTTGTATAAAATAGCTAGCTGTTTGGATACCTCAACTTGAATAATCCTGTTATAATCTCATGTTTACAAGTCCCAGTCCGCACTCATCGCAGCCCCCCAAACCTGTTCTGCCTCTTGTATCCCTTGTATCCCTTATGTCTCACCACCTACCCACTTGTTCACTCAATTAAGAAACCCAAAGAGTCACCCTAGATTCTCCTATTCACTCCTTCTACCCCAGCTGTCACGAAACCGTTGGGTTCATTTCATCAGCATCTCAGATCTGCCCTTCTTCGTTACTTCTCTCAGACGTCATCATGTCTTACTGGAGTGACTGCAGACACCTTCAAGGATGCCTTTTTGTGGCCTGTCCAGTGTTGCTGTGTCTTGCGCTTCCCCCTAAACCACCCTCCATGGTGCTGTCAGAATGACCCTTCAAATCTCCAAAAAGTTATGAAAGATGCAAAACCGGATTCACGTCCGCCTCACCTGTTTCATTTCCCCATTGCCGTTTCCCCAACTCCAGCTACTCCATACTCGACAAGTTCGTCTTCGTGCCCCTTTGCGCCTCCTCTCTCCTCCTGCCTTCCTCCCCCAGCCAACTGCGACAAAGCAGGCGTCGAGCGGCTGCGGAAGTGGCTCCGACATTCCGGCCCGAGGGTCGGTTTAGGAGGCATTCCTTGCACGACGCTCCCAGCCCGCAGCCAGCCCGCCCCAGCGGGCCACCGGGCCGAGCCCCCGATGACCGCCGTCCTGCCCCCCGTGCTCTGCCCCCACGGCCCCCTGCCCAAAACAACTGGCAAGACTGACCAACAGAATAAAGGTGATGATTAAAAACGAAGGATTCAGATTCGGATGGAGGCTCTTCAACCAACTTTGCTCCCGACAGGACGGCCGTCTGAGGGAGAGCATGGATTCCTGACTGATGTTAACCGTTTCTCCAACCCCCTGACTCCCTGACAGACCGAAGCCCAGCGCCGGTTAGCCTCCTCAGGCCGGGAGGGCGGCCGCTCTGACGCGGGGGGCGCCCAGTCGTCAGCGCGCGAGCGGCCCGGCTCACAGAGGCGGTCCCCCTCACAGAGCCGGCTCCCCTCACAGACGCGGTCCCCCTCACAGAGGCGGTCCCCCTCACACAGGCTGCCTCCCTCACAGAGCCGGCCTCCCTCACAGAGGCTGCCTCCCTCACAGAGGCGCCCCCCCGCCCCGAGCCGGCCCCCTCACAGACGCGGTCCCCCTCACAGAGGCTGCCTCCCTCACAGAGGCTGCCTCCCTCACAGACGCGGTCCCCCTCACAGAGCCGGCCTCCCTCACAGAGCCGGCCCCCCTCACAGACGCGGTCCCCCTCACAGAGGCGGTCCCCCTCACACAGGCTGCCTCCCTCACAGAGCCGGCCTCCCTCACAGAGGCTGCCTCCCTCACAGAGGCGCCCCCCCGCCCCGAGCCGGCCCCCTCACAGACGCGGTCCCCCTCACAGAGGCTGCCTCCCTCACAGAGGCTGCCTCCCTCACAGACGCGGTCCCCCTCACAGAGCCGGCCTCCCTCACAGAGCCGGCCCCCCTCACAGACGCGGTCCCCCTCACAGAGGCGGTCCCCCTCACACAGGCTGCCTCCCTCACAGAGCCGGCCTCCCTCACAGAGGCTGCCTCCCTCACAGAGGCGCCCCCCCGCCCCGAGCCGGCCCCCTCACAGACGCGGTCCCCCTCACAGAGGCTGCCTCCCTCACAGAGGCTGCCTCCCTCACAGACGCGGTCCCCCTCACAGAGCCGGCCTCCCTCACAGAGCCGGCCCCCCTCACAGAGCCGGACCCCCTCACAGACGTGGTCCCCCTCACAGAGCCGGCCTCCCTCACAGAGGCTGCCTCCCTCACAGAGCCGGCCTCCCTCACAGAGGCTGCCTCCCTCACAGAGCCGGCCTCCCTCACAGAGGCTGTTTGGAGCCCGCTCCCCGGCCCCGCGCAGGCAGCTCTCCTCGCGCCTCCCGGTCCCGGGCACGCAGGACCGGCCGCTGTGGTCCCCGAAGGCAGACTGTTCCTGCGGGAGCGGCTCGTCCACGACACGCCGCTCAGCACCTCGGAAGGGCCTCCCGCGGCCTCCCCCGCACGACGCACAGCTCCCGGGGGGCGCCGCGCCGGCTCCTGGCGCCCAGCACGTCCCGGGGAGTGCGCGCCGCCGGTTTAACGGTCCCGCCCCCGCCGGGCTGCGGCCGCGCTCCGGGCCGGGCGCCCGCGGCCCCGCCCCGCCCCCCGCAGCTCCGAGCGGCCGCCGGCCCCGCCCTCGCCGCCGCTGCCCCGGGGCTCCCTCGAGCGGACGCGCGGCGGGAGCCGTTCCCCGACCGGCAGCGGGGCACTCGGGCGCCGAGTCTCGGCCGAGCGTCGCGGCGCTGCTGCCCCGAAGTCCTCCCGGATCTTGAGGCGGTAGGTGGCCGCGGAACAGGACCCGCACGGGGGACAGAAGTCGGGCCCCGGGCAGTGAGGAGGCGGGTGGGCACCGCCGACGAGGCGGGACCCCGGGAAAGTGGAGGTGAGGGAAGGACGCTCGGAGTGGGTCGGGACAAATCGGGCAGGGCCCCCTCAGGGTCCGCAAGGTGGTTCCTGCGGTGCGAAGCGGGCCAGCAGGTCGGAAGGGAGGGGCGGGGTGCCGGGGGTACAGCCCGCCAGGGGCTCGTGGCCCGGGGGTCGTGATAAAACAAAACAGAGCAAAACACACAACTGAAACTTCCAAAAAAGTAAGTGCACATCGTCGTGTGTCCCAGGACCTGGTCCTATGTAGAGGGGTGGTTTGAAGACCGTCTCCCACCCCCTGGCATTATCCTAACTAATTTTTGGACACAGTGTTTGTTTCTGACTGCTTTTTTCATTAATAATAAAATAATAATAACTAATAATGAATTACAGGAAATTATATTTAATAAGAAAGGAAAACCCAGTAGGAATAAAGAACCAAAAGACCTATGTGGTCAATTCACAGAAGGAAATTAAATGATTCATGAACATATTTGAAGATTAAGATTAGCAATTTGTATGTAAGGATATGCCTTTTTTAAAAAAAAGTTGGCATATAACATACTAGTTTCAGGTGTACAACGTGATATTTGTATGAGTTTCTAATTGCTAGTGTTTTAGCAAAACTGTAAAAAAAAAAAAAAAAACCTGTAAAAGGACAGTTGTAACAGTTACGACAACCACAAACCCTCATTACCTGGACAGTTTTATCCCACCTGAATGTTAAATTGTTTGTATTGAAAGATACTTAACAAAGAAAAACATTTTTTGGTCGAAAGGCATCAAGTGGAAAATATAATGGAACACTCTTGGCTTATATCTTTTTGATATTTTAGTTTTAATTTTTCCTGAGTATGGCAACCTGATTTGTGCAATATAAAAATGTCTTTCAAAAAAAAAAATCTTTCATCACCTCATCACCTAAGTCATAATTAGTTTATCTTTTACTCTTCTATATTTTTTTAATGTTAGTTTTCATCTATCACTTTATCATTTTGTGATGTTTACTTACAAGCAGCATTTGGCTTTAAGTAATCCTAACTTTGTGAGAGAAATATTTTGAAGTTGAAAATTGAGATCAAATCCTGATTATCATATGGGAAATATACATGACATAGGTGAAAGCATGATCTTTTCATTTCTTCTCTCAGCTTATTTACTTTTGTGTGCTCTTATTTTTTAATTGCAGCAGAGCCATCAGCACTTTCTTTTAAAGAAATCTGGAATTTAAATTGTAAATTTTAAGTGTAATACATAGTTTCGTGTGTTGTGACCATGATTAGAATTGCAGTGTACCATGTCTACAGAATGAAGAAAGCATAGTAATCCCATAACTTACTTAGTACTCTAAGAAAAATTGTAAATGGAAGAAATGGAAATTGTTAACACACACCAGTTTATTCAGCAAGGTTTTATACATAAATATAACTACTCACAATTTTTTTTCCCATTCAAGCAGTGTCCACATGGAATAGTGGAGAGTCAGGTGTCTTTTACTTACCAAACATGTGAGTTTAGAGACAAGGACATGAAGTTGATAGTCAAAAACCTCATTTCTACCAGTTATTAATTGTGCGTACTTGAACATGTCTCTTATTTTTTCTGAGCCACAGGTTTCTCATCTGTCAAGTGACTAATAATGATTTTCTACAACAGTTAATGTATGGCTCAAAATTAAATGAGATAATATATGTAAAGCAGTCAGCATGTAGTAGGATCTCAAAAAAATAGTTTTAATTTAAAAAAATAGTATATATTGGGTAATGAAATTGTCCCCAGTTGGTCAGTATATATACTTATTAACTCATGCTACTATATTTTAGAAAATTTTAGATTAATTTATAATTTCAGAATTGGTGGGCCCTTAGGATTCATATTTAGTTTGATATACTTTTAAACAAAAAAACCCCTAAAATTTAGCTAGTGTAGATAGATGTTGAATACCAGCTACATTTAGGTTTCTCGACTTGCAGACCAGTGTTCTATACATACCACTTGGCCCTTTAAGATGATTTGTTAAATATGTGTAAACTTGGAAAAAAAAAAAAACTTTAGTAACTGTTTCTTAGCATGTATTAATAGGATGAATTTTTGAGACATTGGATCAAAATGTCCTTTAAAAATATTTATACCACAAAACTATATATTTACATTTCAAAAGACAACTTTATGACAGGCCCACTACTTGCTACCCAGTGTTGTAGGTGGGATTATGGTTTTTCTGCAGCTGTTCTTTGTAACACTTTGTATTGTAAATGCCTAAGGTAGGGAGCCTCAGCAGCTTCAAAGGAAACTTCTGGAGCTCTGCATTCAGTGAGTGAGAGAGACATTAGAGTTTGTTTAAGATTGAAGTTATTTTATATTCTAACTCTGTAGTTAAGACTTTATTTATTTTTAACCTAAACTGAGAATTAGGCTTTGGTTTGTGGAGTCCTGTCTTCCATAGACTACAATTCTGGATCAGTTTTACTATAATAATTTCTTATTATTATACAAAGTAAATGCTTGCTTTTTCCATTAAACACTGAAACATGGTGATCTTACATATTATGCATCCCAAATGTATCCCTTATAATGTCACTGTATGTATGCATAGTTTACTTTAAAAAAATACGTAAATAGAGTACTGTTTGGCACCATTTTTTCTAATTTCCTTAATTAATGTGGATTTTTATATCTGGAGCCTTTGCTGTAGTTTTCCTACTAAAAATTGAAAGGGTAGGTGGTTCTGAAAGATCTTTTGTTTTTTTTGTTTATTGTGTTGCAAAATCATGTAATAGTTCTGTAACTCCCCAAGTCTTGAAAATCCCTAGTTTGAATACGGTGGAATTGCATTGCTCAGCAACTGGAAAAGACTTCACAACCTACCAGCTCAGTTTCAGCTGAGCAATGAAAAACAACAAAGTGTGTGCCAGAGTACTCTATTGTATTCCGATTCATTAGTTTCACATGGGAAACAGGATGGAAAGTTACTACTACTAGTATTAGGGTCTTAATTAAAATGGCTAGAATAAACATTAAATAATGCAATATTAGGTTGCTTTTTGGTTCATACTAAAATATGCCTTTCCACGTAGAAAATACTCAATAAATATTAGAAGTTTTCTTTTTTTGGCTATATATGCTTATAACTTTTTTTGTTTCCTATTATATCAAAGTTGTCATGCCAACAGGTACAACAGCATTAGTTTTGTCTAGAAGGTTGTTAATCACCATGCTGAAATACCAGTTAACATACAAAGCTAGGTAGGTGTTAACTTGGAATACTGGCTTGCTTATCTCCAACTTCAGGGAAAAGTAACTATTTTGTGCTTATTTATCATTGCTCACTTTGAGAGGTTGTTTATAAATTTATGATTTTAAGATTTGAGTTATGTCCAAAGGCATTTTTAGGCTTAAAGGAAGTTCTTAACCCTATTTTATGCTTAGGGAAACAGTCACTTCGATTATCATCTGCTCAACATCATACATTACAGTTTCTGGATGAGCAGGTACAAAGTCAGGTGGAGTTTTACTTTTGACTTTGTCTTGATAGGCATCAAAATTTGGAAAGCTTTTGATCCATTCAGGCATCAGAAGATTTTTATTAAATAGGAGGTATTTAAATTTATAGATTTATTTAGCAATTATGTTGCAGCTACTAGGTCTAGTTTTTTTAGCCTCAGCTGACTCAGTCTAGTCAATTAGGCATACAATAGATTTTCTATGATACATTTTAGAAAAATTAATAGGCAAAATATAGTACGGGCCAATTGGAGGAAGAAAGAAAAAATATTATCATTATTATTTTACTATCAACTATTTGTTAGGAACTGGAGAACTTTATATAAACTGTCTTATTTAATGTTAGTGTTGAGACATGAGGATACTTTACAAGGAAATAGCAAGAACTTAACCTTGGTCTTGAAGGCTGAATAGAAATTTGGGAGAAGAGCAGCAGGGAGAGTGAGGGAACTGCAGACAGAGGACCTGAATGTACAAACATATAGTGAAACAGAGTAACTTTTATGAATTCAGCAATGTATTGAACATATGCTGTGTATTAGACACTGCTAGCCACTAGAGAGATACCTCACTGATAGAGCTATAATTTAATAGTCAGATAATACGTAATTGCAACTAGTGCAATAAATACCACATGGGAAGAGGATACAGGGGTGCTTTGTGAACATGTAAGGGTACTGAACCAAACTTGGACAGTTCTGCCTACGTAGGGGGTGGAAAGAGAGTATGAGGCTAGCTCGACGGTAGAGTATGGCCAGAAGCATGGGGATGAGCACAGCCATCGCTTCCTGGAATCATAACCTCTGGCCAGTTACCTGATTTCTCTAAGTCTTGTCTGTAAAATGATGAAAAATGATAAAACTAACATTTATTGAACTCTTACTATGCAGCAGGCATTGTGCTGTTTTCTGCAGATTTTCTTATTTAGTCTTCACATCAAACCTAGGAGGTAGAGGTTATTGTTTTGTGTAATTATATAAGTTGGTGTTGCTGCTGTGATATGAACCCCGGTAGACTGACCCAAGACGTGAGCTCTAACTAGTCTTAGACCCAAGACTAGTGCCTAATTTATAAAGTTGTTCTGGGTATTAAATAATGTAACAGGTAAATGGTTTACTATGCAAGACACATGGAAATTGGCTCCTGATTCTTTTATTAATAATCCAGGAGGTGATGGGGAACTGAAGTTTTTTAAGCACGTGTGTGTGTAAAGAGATGATAGTGTGGGGAGAAAAAGAGGCTGTATTCACCCATTTGTTCAGCAGGTACTTGTTTTGCACCTACTTTGGATCCAGTCCAGTCCAACTGAGTTAGTTGTATGGGACACAGGAGGAGTGAAAAGTGTTCCTCACCTTAAGAAGAATCTGTTCCTCACTTTTGCTTAGTATGGAAGACAAATAAATCAGCCATTGTAGCAGAGTGTGGTGTTGTCTAAGTGCCATGATGTGGGCGCACTCGCGTGTCTCAGGTACATAGGGAGAGGGAGTGTTTAAATTAGACTTTGTGTTCAGGGAGATACATTTAGAACTACTGTGGGACTGTAAGAGTAATTGTGGGCGTAAAGAAAACAGATCTGAGTGATATTTTGAAAGGAGAATGGATAGGAGTGAGAAACTCACCGTGGTGTCAGGGCTCTAATTTAGACAAATTTAAGGTGTCTTTAACCAAGGGTGGTCTGAGGGAGCTGGGGATGACTTTAAGGAATACAGAAGGAGGGACATTTTTGGAGTCAAAGTAATGAATTTGATTATGGATATGTTGAATTTGAGGTACCTGTGATAAGATGTAAACGGAAGTATCTTTTGGCAGTTAGAAAAACAGAACTGGAATTTAAGAGAGAGGTAGATGCTGGATGTGTGAATTAGGGCATATTTAGCATGTGGATAGGGAGTTGCAGTCATGAGAATAGAATAGATCAGTTAGGAGGACCAAAGCCAAATGAGGAAGAATCCCTAAATTTAATTGAAGAAAAAAAGAGGAGTCAGCTGAGGAAGTTAAAAGAGACAATCAAAGAAATAGGAAACAATCCCAAAGAGTCAGGGAAGTTAAGAGAGGAAAATGTTTTAAAAAGGGAGTGTTTGTGACAGATGCTGTAAAGGGGTCTGCAGTGGTTGCATGTTATTTTAAATGCTTGTTTTGTGTTTGTGTTTTCCATCTTATAAAATAGTTACCCTCAAATGGATGTCATGGCTATTTGTAGATACGTTAAAGCATCTTGATTGTCTTGTCCAGAAGATAAAATGTATTTTTCCCCCCCAAAGTATGGAACCTCAAGATCTTTGTGATAATGGAAACAAAAAAATTGATCGGTAAACCGCTTCAACCAGCAAGACCTGTTCGTCATCTGACTTCTACCCCTGGTGAGTAATCTAGGTACACATTTAAAAATATTAATTGGTTAACGGCCAATTAGTATTTGAAAGGCTAAATAATATATATATATTATATAAGTTGTTTATGGTGGATATTTAAAAAATAATGAAAACCAGTTATCTCTGTTTGAAGAATTTAGAAGTATTACCAAAGAGGATTCTTTTTTTTTCATTGAAATATAGTTGACTTATAAAATTGTCTTCGTTTTAGGTGTACAGCATATATATATATATATATGTTTTCAGGTTATTTTCCATTGTAGGTTATTATAAAATATTGAATATAGTTCCCTATGTTATATAGTAAAATTATGTTGCTTATCTATTTTATGTATAGTAGTTTGTATCTGTTAGTCCCATACTCCTAATTTATCCTTCTGTCCCTCCCTTTCCCTTTTGGTAACCATAAATTTGTTTTCTGTCTGTGCATCTGTTTCTGTTTTGTATATAGATTTATTTGTATTATTTTTAAGATTCCATATATAAGTGATATTATATATTTGGCTTTCTCTGTCCAACTTACCTCATTAAGTATAATATTCTCTAGGTCTATCCATGTTGCTGCAAATGGCAGTATTTCATTATTATGGCTGAGTAATACTCCATTGTGTACATATACCACATCTTCTTAAGCCAGTCATCTGTTGGTGGGCACTTGGGTTGTTTGCATGTCTTGGCTATTGTAAATAGTGCTTCTGTGAACATTGAGGTGCATGTATCTTTTCAAATTAGACTTTTCATTTTTCCAGATATATACCCAGGAGTGAGATTACTAGATCATATGGTAGCTCTGTTTTCAGTTTTTTAAAGAAACCATACCATGTTCCCAAATGGTTGCACCAATATACATGCCCACCAACAGTGTAGGAGGGTTCCCTTTTCTCTACATCCCCTGCAGCAGTTCTAGTTTGTAGGCTTTTTGAAGATGGCCATTCTGACCAGTGTAGGTGATACCTTATTGTGGTTCTGATTTATATTAAGAAAAGGATTCTTAATGGTCTATCAGTCCACAGTCTACCAGGCCATCAAAGGTGGGAAGACTAGTTTTTGCCCTAGAGCAACTCTTGTATTTTTTTTTCATGTCTTATTTTCACTGTTTAACAACTGGCTTCTGCACAGAATCATACTCTCAATACAGATTGTGTCCTGTGATTATGATCGCTGCAGAGCCAGTCATGCTGGAAAGAGCACTAACCTTTAAAAAATATACCTAGCTGAAAAAAAATTAGTGCAAAGCAACACTTACAGATTAGGGCTGTGCCTGAGCTGGAACATATAATGTAATTTTTCAGAAAATCTAAAGCAAAATTTCTAAAATTAAAATATTTTCTCTTGCCCATAAAGCTAACCTTTTGGACAAATTTTTCAGATACTTGGTATTTAATTCCTAAATTGGAATATTAACCTTATTATCCTCTTCATTACTTGTTATACGTGTGTGTATATATATACGTAAAACATAAAATTTATTTAAATTCTTTTTAGTCCATGTATTCAACTGAATAACTGGCTACTCAGGAAAAGGAAAAAACAGTCATTTTATTGAGTACAAGGATGAAGCAGAAAAGATAAAAGTGACATAATTCCTCAGTCCTCCGTTTGTTCTCCCATCTTTGTTTCCCACAAGGAAGACTGTCTCTAGTTTGGCCATGTTTCCTCTGAAGATGGCTGCGCCTTAGGACAGACAGAATGAAGCTCAGGGATCTGGACCATAGCTTAGCAATGCTGGTGCCGTACGCATACCTGTCTAGTGCACTGAAGAAGCAGTTGTGTGGGGCCAAGTCTCAGATTTTGTCCTAAAGGGAAGGAGATAAAACCCTTGGCAGCCACTCCTTTCTGTGACTAGCCTTTTTATAGCACTCCTCTTTCCCTCATTCGTACAGGTTCAGTTTTCACCAATCCTTTTCCTTGAAGGCTATTACAGGAGTAAATAGGAATGGGCTGGTAGCCCTGATTTCTTGTTTAATTTTAACCACTTAAGATCTGGACAGGAATGGGGTTTTATTAAGCAGAAGAGTTAAGTAAATCAGAAATTAATTTTAACCTTTCTCAGTATACTTCTGTACTCCCTGGCCAATTCACATCCCCATAGAAATCTACTTTCTCTTCAAGACCCAGATTAAATTATTTCCTTTTGTGAAGCTCTTGTTAATACCCTAGAGCCCACTCTGCTCTTCCCCGGTATCTTCTCTGTACCACTCATATAACTTATTTTTTTTACAGTCATTATTTATGAGCTTGTTTTTTAAAATAAGCTATGAACTCTTTTATCTCTGAACTTTTTTCATGGTTATAAACCCATCTCTAGGACGATGGCTAACATTTCATTGTGTTGAATAAATGAACTATCAGAAAACATTTCAAAACAGTGCCTAGAATATCCTGCATACTTAAAGTTTTTAGGTGATACTATACCATTTATTGAAGTAATGGATATTTAAAATGTTTTTTTCTCTCCTAACAGGAGCAGTATTCCCTTTCAACTTTCAAAAAGAATATCCATGCAACACTCAGTGCTTACAAAGTGGAGTTAGCAGAGTAAGTCTTAAAGGTCATAATAAAATGAGGCTTTACGGGCTGGAAAGTAATATTTGTTAGATGACTGTTGTGTGCCGGACACTATGCTCAGTGCTTTATATGCTTTAAAAAATTGTGATGTATTTCAAGCATATATTACAGAAAATAAAATACTCACTCACTATACCCATTTCTCACCAATTTCAAATCTAAATATTTTACTATATTTGTTTTAGAAAAAATTTTTTAAACCTTACAGATTAGTTAAAAACACCTGTATGTCCCTGCACCATCCCCGTCCCTTCCTGCACTTCCCCAAGGGAACTGTGCTCAGTTTGTTATTGCTTCCATGAATGTGCTTTCTGCTACAACAAACAGAATTGTTTTAACAATTTTATAATTTTACATAAATAGTATTTTACCCACATGTTTTTCCACATTTTTTTGCATTTAGGATTATGTTTAAAGTTTTCTAATTTAATTTTTTGACTTGACTAGTCACAAATCTAAAAATTCAAAACATTATAAAATGATATTTAGTGAAGTTTCCCTCCAATCTTTATCCCTCTGTCACCTCTTTCCTCTGATTAACCATTTACCACTTTCTTATCTAGATACTTCCAGAAATACATTATGTATGCACAAGCACAAGTACATTCATAAATGGAATACTAAGCAGCTATTAAAGTGAATAAAGTAGTTCTGTATGTGCGGATACTGAAAAATATCTTTATATATTTATTAAGATACCACATTTTTTGTTCCATTTTTGTTCATGGGCATGACACTTTTTTCTATTTTATAATAAATACTACATCTATCTGTATGTTATAGTTTATACACGTTTGAGAGATTCTCTGCAGTATGAAACTAGAGTAGATTTGCTGTATGCTGCCAAATTACTCTCCAAAATTACTCTCCACAGTGAGTTGTACAAGCAGTGTATGAAGGACTCTGATTTTTTATGTCCTTACCTTCTTATTGTCAGACTTTTACTCCTTTTTTTGTGTTAATTGGTGAGAAATATATCTTTTTGTTTTTAATTTTTAATTCTTTATTACTTTAAAGTGGACCATCTTTTCCTATGTTTAATTTGGCCATTTGGATTTTCTCTTTTGTGAATTACCAGTTCAAAATCCTTTGTCCATTTTTTTCTTGGTCTATGAGAGAATTGCTTATTTTTTGTGGTGTTTTTGTGTAAGATGTATAAAATCTTAACGTAATCATATTATCAATCTTTTTCTTTATGATTTCACTTTGTATGTCATTGTTTATGAAGTCTTCCCAACCCTAAGATCAAAAGATATTTTTCCTACATACTCTTCCAAAAGCTTTAAAGTTTTGCTTTCATATTTAGGCATATAGTCTATATGAAATTAGTTTTTGTATGGTATGAGATAGAAATCTACTTTTTCATATAGATGACCAGTATAAAGCATAATTCATTGAATAATCCATTCTTTTCATACAGATTTATGCTGTCTTTATTGTATAAGTTTCATATGAGTAGGGCCTGTTTCTGGACTCTATTCTTTACCATTGATCTATTTGTGTATTGGTGTCAATACCATGCAATCTTAATTACTCTTGCTTTATATTAATTTTTTAAGTCATTGTAATGTTTTGTTTTATCTGTTCTAGCAGCTAATATTTCTCTAATTAATACAATAATAATATTCATTGCTCTCTTTGGAATCCTTGACCTTCTTTTAGAAACTTTATAATGTAAAAAAGGTATATTAATACTATAAATTTTATAGAGAAAAATAAGTTAATTAACTTTACTTCTAAGCTTAAAGTTTTGTCTGCTGCATCAATTATAACGCAGAAGCTACCAGAACCTGTGTCAGAGATCTCACATAATTTATAATAAAGGACACTTTTTACTAACTCTGTATTTTTTAAAACCAGCTTTATTAAAGTAAATGTACATACAGTGAAATGAGCCCTTTTATTCAGTGAGTTTTGACAAATATATAATACCTCATATAAGCAACTCCACAGTGAAGATATAGAACATTTTCATTTTCCCCAAAAATGTTCTTTTTCCCCTTTGCAGTCATTTACCTTCCTCACTTCCACTAATTCCAGTGCTCTCTTCTGCTCCAGGCATCCACTGATCTGCTTTCTTTAATTATAAATTAGTTTTGGCTGTTCTAAAATTTCACATAAATGAAATCACACAATATATACTCTTTGGTGTTAGATTTTTATTTTTTTGCTCAGCATAATGTTTTTGAGATTAGTTTGAGATTGTTTCTTTTTAATTTGAAACAGTATTCTGCTGTATGAATATAGGACAGTTTATTCATCAGTTGATGGACATTGAATTGTATCTAGTTTTGGATTATTATGAATGATGCTGCTGTGGAAATTGTGTTCAAGTCTTTGTGCGGGCATACACATAATACCCAGGAGTGGATCTGATGGGTCATATGATAAGTTTGTTTAGCTTCATAAGAAACTGCCAAAATGTTTCCCAAAGTGGTGGTACCATCTTACATTCCCACCAGCGGTGTGTATTGGGCCTCTCCAATACTTGGTATAGTCAGTATTTTTATTTTTAGCCATTTCAGTGTGTGAGTACTTGTATCTCATTATATTTTAAATTTGCATTTTTCTAATTAATGAGATTGAGCATTTTATCATGAGTTTATCTGCCATCTGCATTTTTCCTTTTGGTCTGTTCAGATCTTTTGTGTGTTTTTAATATTTGAATTCTTTGTCTTTGTCACTGAATCGTAAGAATTTGTTGAAAATCAGTGTATCATACAAATGTGAATTTATTTCTAAACTCTGTTATGTTCTATTGATTTATATGTCTTATTTTTTCCAGCTTTGTTGAGATATAATTGACATATAATATTGTATAAGTTTATGGTGTAGAATGTGATGATTTGATACATGTGTATGTTGCAAAGTGTTTACCACAATGAGTTAACACGTCTTTCATTTCACATAATTACTTTCTTGTGGTTTGGTTGTTTTTTTTTTTAATGGTGAGAACATTTAAGATTTACCCTCCTAGCAACTTTCAATACAGTACAGTACTGTTAACTATAGTCACCATACTGGCATCTAATCCCTCTATATGTCTATCTCTAGGGCAGTATCACACTTTATAGACTGCTGTAGCTTTCTGATAAGTCTTGAAATCATGTAGCGAAAGTTCACTAACTTTCTTCTTTTTCAAATTTGTCTCTGCTATTTTGGGTCCTCTGCTTTTCCACAGTTTTAAATGAGCATGCCAATTTCTACAAAAAAGCCTACTGGAATTTTGATTGAGTTTAAAGATTAACTTGAGAAGAATTAACATCTTAACAATATTGAGTCTTCTAATCCATAAACATGAGACTTTTCTCTGTGTTATATATATATTTCAACACAGAGTTCTTGAACATCTTTTGTCAAATTTTTAAGCATTTTTTTTGTAAGTGGTATTTTTTGTAAATTTCAAATTCCACATGTTGGTTGCTGGGATACAGAAATGCTATTGATTTTTTATATTGAATTTGTTAAACTCACTTCTTAGATCTCATTGCCTTTTGTAGAGTATTCCTTCCCAGTTTTGCTCTATTTGAATAATTTTACTTTAGCTTCTACTATAAATACACAAGACATTGCTACTATTTTTGCTTTTATATATTATCGTTTAAAATAATGTTTAAAAATAAAAGAATGAATTGTACTTGACCTTCATTTTAGTTCCAGCACTCTTAATTTCTTTGTGAAAATCCATGTTTATGTCTGGTATTATCGTCCTTCCTTCTTTTAATCTTTCGCTCTTTATTATTACCTCATAAAAAAGTACTTGAAAGCTTCAATTTAAAAGAACAGTTCATTATTCTCTTTCATGGCTTTGTGGGCTAACTAGGGTACATGGCTATTTTTCAGTACTGTGGTTGCAGTCAGATAGCATCTAGGCCCGGAGTGCTTTAAAGTCGTGGCTGGACAAGACGGCCTGAGGCCCACTCCCATGGCTGCTGGTTGATGCTGGCTGTTGGCTTAGAGTTCAGCTGCTCCTGTAGAGAGGAGGGAGCACTTACAAATGGCCTCTCCAAGTGGTGTGGGCTCTTCACAGCGCCACATCTAGGTTTCAAAACTAAGGCCTGGAAACCAGCACAATGCCATGTCTGTCGTATTAGGTTGGTATGAGCAGCCACAGAGCTTGCTCAGATTCAAGGGGAGGAGATGAAGAGTTTACCTGCTGATGGGAGGAATTTCAAAAATTGGTGGCCATCTTCGATCTATTTAAGAGTAACATGAATTTCCTTTCATCTGTATTGCCAATTCATGGCCTTTGTCCGTTCTTTTTTAGAGGCTTCCCCCACCACTGTTTCCTAGGAGCTCTTTTTCTCTACAGAAATTAGGTCTTTGTGAGTTACAGTATTTTTCCTGTTTACCTCTTGTCTTCTGATAGTGTTTACAAACTTAACGCTTTAAATTTTCATTCTAGGAATGGATGTTGAAATGAATTTATCTCTTTCCCATTCTCCTTCCTTTTCTCAGTCGTTTAAGATGAGTAGCAGGGGCTGGGAATGTTTTTGCTATAAAAATGAAAAGGCCAAATTGAATATCTGGATATGCAGATTAGGTATTCAGTACCACAAATTACTAAGAGCCTTGACCTGAAATTAAAAAACAAAAGCAAAAAACAACACACTGTGTTTATTGTGCTTTACTCAAGCCTGTTCAACTTTTTTTTCATTTCCTAAACAAGCCATATTATCCCATTCTTTCCAGCACAAGGCAGCTTTTCTTCCATACACATTCATTTTTCACTCATCAGCCAGCCTAACCCCTGTCTCCTACCTCCTACAAGTGTTTAAGCATCACTTCATATGTAAAGCCTTTTCTGAAACTTCTAAGTTGTATTTGATACCCCTTCCTTCCACTGCACTTTCTGCATGTCTTTATTATAGAAATTCTCAAATTTTATTGTAATTTGCTGTTTTATTTTTCTGCCTATTTTAGTTGACAAATACAAATTGAATATATTTAGGTTGTACAACATGTTTTTTTAAAAGGTATGCAACCTGATGATATACATAAATATAATATACATATACATATACTTTGTGATATGATTGCCACAAAATGTCACGTCACATGGTTATTTTTTGTGTGAGTGGGAAGAACACTGAAGATCTACTTTCTCAGGGAATTTCAAATACACAATACAATATTAATTATAATCACCCTGCTGTGTATTAGATCCCCCAAACTTGCTCATCTTATAACTGAAAATTTGTACCCTTTGACCAACATCTTCCTATTTCCCCACTCCTCAGCTCTTGGCAGTCAGTCACCATGCTGTTATCTGAGTCCATGAGTCTGACTCTTAGATTTCATATATATGTGAGATTTGTCCTTCTGTGTCTGACTTACTTCACTTATTACAGTGTTCTCCAGGTTCATCTGGTATTGCAAATGGCAGAATTTTCTTTCTTTCTTTCTTTCTTTTCTTTTCTTTTCTTTTCTTTTCTTTTCTTTTCTTTTCTTTTCTTTTCTTTCTGGCTGAATAATACTCCATTATATGTGTATATATGTGTCTATATCTCTATCTGTCTTTCTGATCACATTTTCTTTATCCATTCATCCACTGATGGACACTTAGGTTGTTTCCATATCTTGGCTACTGTGAATAATGCTACAATGAAGATAGGAGTGCATTGTCTTTAAGATGGTTGATTTCATCCCCTTTGGCTGACGTAGGATTGTTGGGTCATATGATAAGTCAATTTTTAACTTTTTTGAGGAAATTCCACACTGTTTTCCATAATGGCTGTACCAATTTATATTCCCACCAATAGTGTACAAGAATTCCTTTTTCTCCCATTCTTGCCACTACTTGTTATTACTTATCTTTTTGATAATAGTCATCCTAACAGATGTGAGGTGGTATCTCATTGTAGTTTTGATTTACATTATCCTGATGATTAGTGATGTTGACCATCTTTTCATGTACCTGTTGGCCATTTCTATGTCTTCTTTGGAAAAATATTTATTCAAGTCCTCTGACCATTTTTAATAAGTTTTTTTACTTTTGTGTTGTATGGTTCCTTATATGTCTTGATATGTATAACTCCTTATTGGATATATTGTTCACAGATATTTTCTCCTAGTTGCCTTTTCGTTGTGTTGTTTCTTTTGCTGTGCAGAAGATTTTTAGTTTGATGTAATTTCATTACTTATATTTACTTTTGTTGCTAGTACTTTTAGTGTCATATCCAAAAATATCATTGTCATGACCAACGTCAAGGAGCTTTTTCCTCTATGTTTTCTTCTAGGAGTTTTATGGTTGCTGGTCATAGATTTATCTTTAATCTGCTTTGAGTTCATTTTTGTGTGTAATGCAAGGTAAGGTTCCAGGTTCATTCTTTTGCATGTAAATATTCAATTTTCTCAAAACTGTTTTTTGAAGAGACTGCTCCTTCTCCATTGTGTATTCTTGGCTCCTTTGTCAACGATTAGTTAAATATATATGCATGGATTTATTTCAGGGCTTCCAATTATGTTATATTAGTCTGTGTGTCTATTTTTCTGCCAATACTGGACTGTATTGATTATTACAGCTTTGTAATATAGTTTGAAATTAGGAAGTGTGATGCCTCCCTTTTTGTTCTTCTTACTCAAGATTACTTTGGCTACTCAGGGTCTCTTGGGGTTCCATATGAATTTTAGGACTTTTTTTTCTATTTCTATGAAAAATGCTATTGGGATTTTGAAAGGGATTGCATTGAATCTGTAGATCATTTTGGATAGTATGGACAGTAATCTTCCAGTTAGTGAATGTGGGATATCTTTTCATTTATTTATGTCATTGTCAATTTCTTTAATCAGTGTCTTATAATTTTTCATGTACAGATATTTCATCTCCTTGGTTAAATTTATTCCTGAGTATTTTGTTCTTTTGATACTCTCTTTTTGAAAGAGAGATTGTTTTCTTGATTTTTTAAATTACAATTTGATTTTAGGTCTTGTATTTAAGTAGTATTTTGTATATGGTGAAGAGGGTGTCTGCTGAAATTTTCAAATTAAAAAAACTAAGGACCATATAATTTATATTATAGTTATTAAATCTAACAGAACTTTGGAGAGCTAGAACCTTTGGTATTTTTAAAATTTCTTTTCTGCTTCTACTTAAAAATTTAAAAATTCTAAAATTCGATTATTTTTTCTGATTTATTCTGACGTCTGAGTAGTGGAGAATTACCTCATTATGCTTCATTGAATCATAGGGTAGATAATTAACCCTTTTGACTTTAGGCAAATTACCTTGGTGGAATTTGCAGATATATAAGGAATGGGCCACAACCTGCTAATGCAGTGATTGATGGAGCAGAGATATTTTATTCTTAGAGATAGATGTCTCCAAAGAAACCTACCTTGGTGAATTACTGTGGTCCAGGGTCAGGTTTACCATTTGCTACCTGACTTTTTGTCAGCATAAGGGGAGATCATCTCTTAGGGGTAGATCTTATGGACCAAAATCATGAAAATCATTTATAAAATCAGAAAACGTATTATTTTATAATAAGAAATTTTTCTGTCTTGTGCTCTGGGATTCTGTTATTGTTTCCAATATTGTATTATCTGCTCTCTGGAGATTTATGGGAAGCTGACTTGTAATCAGAATATTTCTTGGTGAGCCTGGAATCAAAAGAAGAGGCAGGAGTTTAAACATCTTTTTTTTTTTAATGTCATAAGATTAGTTTAGCCAATCTCATAATAAAGATGGTCCTACAAGAAGGACTGGAAAACTGGGCTAAGCCTTCACCCTTCTCAGGATATTGAGCTCTGCCAATATTTCTGCTTTCTCTTTGCCTCATTGGATAAAACAACTTTTTTCTTATTTCCACTATTTCCAAAGTGTTAGGTAAAACAGACCATATGCTTGTAAACTGACATTATGAATTACTCACATGAGATAAAAAAATACTCTAATATTATTATTGTAGGTTTTTATGAATAAATATGTTTTTTATTAACTAAAACCTATTTTTAATTACTTTGAAATTATTTATCTTTAGAATTAAATAATTCATCTTTGACTTTATTTTCCCTTTCAAAAATACTTATAATGATGACAAAAAAAAGTTGTATGTGAATATATTTTGAAAGATATTTCTATTATTTTTAATAAGATGCATTCTTAATAAGGTTTTAGGGCTTATCCAAAGCCCTAAAATGTGTCTTGACTAATACTTTGATTGTTTAGGAAAATATGTTCAGATGGTGTAAAAAAGAGGTTATATAAAATTTTAAAACCTTCATCAAAAAGTATATTTTCTTCTTTCAACAGTATAAGACAAATGGAATACAAGCCTTTTCTCAAGGTCTTAATGAACAACATCAGTCTCCAGTTAAAAAAGGTAAATTTTTACCATAATTTCCAACTTTCATAAGAGTCTAAGCATTCATGCAAAGTTAATATTTGCTTAGCTGCAAACCTTGTGTACCTAATAAATTTTATAATATTCTTTTGGTTGATTTCTGTCTATATTGGTCAACCTATAGATTTGACTGCTCTAAAGGAGAGACCATAACATCAGTGGCTTAAATAAGATAGAAATTTATTGCTCTATCTTCTGTGTCATGTAAAATTTTGAGCTGTGTATATACTTATTCTAATCTGTGAAGTTGCTACTGGCCCCAGTGTTATACTGTCTTGCTGCTTTACCCTCTTCCATGCATGGCTTCTGTCTCGTTATCCAAGATGACTGCCTCTTTTCCAGCTACCATGTTCCCTTCCTAGCCATCAGGAAGGAGGAAAGGAGGAAGAAGTTTCTGTGTAAAAGTATGACCCAGGTGTTGCATACATCACTTTCACCTAATGTTTCATTGGCCAGAACTTAGGAACACTGTACAAAGGAAACTGAAAAATATAATCTTTAGCTTTTCAGCCAGCTAATTCTATTACTGAAGCAGAAAGGAAGAGAACTGCTCTTCTCTTGGAATAACCAATAGTCTCTCCCACATTTGCTACTTTTTAATAAAATAAAGATTGTTAATAATTTAGTTTCTTAATTTTTTACAAATAATCTATCTAATTTAAAAGTTACTGGTTATGAAAATATTCTATTAGCATTTTCTTCTAGTATTTCCATTTTTCTAAATAAAATACTTGAATTGTTTCCGTATTTCTCATTTTTTGATATATATTGACGACCTCTTTTGGAAAATGAGAACTTATATCTTCCACATCAGTCCCCTCACTTCTTTGACCCTTCTATCTACCCTTCCCCCTACATAATTACTTCAAAAGTTTCAGTTAAAGCATTATCACTCTTTATATTATATGACTGTAAATACAATTGCTTAGATGAGAGGTGCATATCTGTGTTTCATACAATCCATAATTTTTTTTTATTGAAGTATGGTTGATTTACAAAGTTGTGTTAGTTTCTGGTGTACAGCATAGTGATTCAGTTATAAATATATATATAGTTTTTCCATATTCTTTTTCAATTTAGGTTATTAGAAGCTATTGAATATAGTTCCCTGTGCTATACAGTAGGACCTTGTTGTTTTATCTATTTTGTATGTTGTAGTTAGTATCTGCTAATTCCTAACTCTTAATTTATCCCTCCCCCCGAGTCCCATCAATTTTCCTGGAACTAATGTTTGCCTTCTTTTTCTGTGTAACTATTGTTAACCTTTCCCCTCCAGTGCTCCAACAACTCTGCCACATTTACCTAAGATATTTTCCTTATAGTCATGTATGTCAGTTGGTATATTTTCCCTTGGAGAGACTTTTTTTTTTTAAGAATCCTCCATCATCCTCTTCCAGTATGGATTCGTTACTCTTCAGTACTGCTTTGAAGCTGTTGTCCTGGAATGAACTTTTACTGTTATCTTGGGACATCCCCTTTGCAATTCTTAGGTTTCTTTTTTTCTTCTTTTTTATTGATGTAAAACTCACCATTTAAACCATTTTAAATGTACAGTATTGTGCAGCCATCACCATTAATTCCAAAACATTTTTACCACCCCCCTAAAGAAACCTCAGACCCATTTAGCAATACTCCTCATTCTCTCCTCTGCCCAGCCACTGGCAAACACTAATCTGCTTTTTGTCTTTATGGATTTACTTATTTGGGACATCTCATTTAATGGAATTATAAAATATGTGACCTTTTGTGTTTGGCTTCTTTTACTTACCATAAGATTTTCAAGGTTCATCCATGTGTAGCATATACCAGTACTTCATTCCTTTTTATGGATGAATAATATTCCATTGTATAGATAAGCCACATTTTGTTTATTTCTCAATCGATGGACATTTGGGTTGTTTTTACTTTTTGGCTATAATGAATAATGTTGCTATGAATATTTCTGTGCAAGTTTTTGTTTGAATACCTGTTTCCATCTCCCTGGATATATGCCTATAAGTAGATTTCCCAGGTCATGCGGCAGTTCTGGGTTTAACTTGACTTACCTGCAAATGTGCTGATTCTTCTGCCTGCTTGTATCTGCTGTTGAACCCTTCTCGTGAATTCTTCACTTGAATTATTAAACTTCTTCTTCTCCAGAATTTCTGTTTGATTCCTTTTTACAATTTCCATTTCTTTATTGATATTTTTCTATTTAGCAAGACACTTTTCTCATAATTTCCTTTAGCTCTCCGGAAATGCTTACAATAGTTTATTTAGAGTCTTTCTCTAGTAAGTCCAATATCTATGCTTCTTCAGGGAAATTTTTTATCAATTTATTTTTCTCCTGTGTATGGGCCACAGTTTCTTCATTCTTTAAATGCCTTATATTTTTTGTTGTTGTTGAAAACTGGATATTTTGAGTATTGCAATGTGCTAATTGTGAAAATCAGATTTTCTCCCCTTCTTAGGGTCTGTTATCGCTTATTGTAATTGTTTTGTGTTTGTTTAGTGACTTTCCTGAACTAATGTTATGAAGTATGTATTTGTCATGTGTGGCCACGCAAGTGTTTTTTGTGGTATGTTCAGTCAGCTAATGATTTGGCATAGATTTCCTTCAGTGCCTAAACCCAACAAACAAAAAAAATAGATTGTGGCGATGTTTGCACAACTCTGAATATGCTAAAAATAATTCAGTTGTACACTCAAAATGAGTGAATTGTATAATATGTAAATTATACCTCAGTAAAGCCCTGGAGGAGGAGGAAGGGGAGGAAAAGGAGCACTGGCAGAACTCTGCCTAGTAGTGCTGTCGAAAGCTGCTGAGTGAGACGTCCTGCGGCAGGGGGTGAATCTGCAAGTCAGGAGCCTGGGCTTAGGGAACTCACAAGAACAAGCTGCGTTTCCCTTGTACTGATTAAATATAGAATTTGATTTTAAAATACTGCAGGTTGAAAATTATTTTCATTATGAATTTTTAAGGCATTTTGCTTCATTTCTAGCTGTCTCTATTAATTGGCTTTTGATTCTGTAAAGTCCAGTGCCCCCAACCCCTCAAGGCCCTTAGTAAATGGCTTTGTTTTTTATTTGTTTTTTCGTTTGTTTTGTTTTGCTGTTGGTGCTCTGGAAATATTTTGGATTTTGTGTTTATCTTTGGTTTTCTGAAATTTTCTAATGTTGTACTTTTGTGTAGCCTTTTTTTTTTTCCCAGTGTTTTTTCCAGAGAATTTGGTGAACTTCAGTTTCAAGACTTGGGTTCTTCTGATGTGGAAATTCGTGGCTATTTCTTTGATAATGTTTCTTTTCTCCATTTTCTGTGTGTTCTCTTCCTGAAACTATTATATTAGTAATATGTTAGTAATATTAGCCTACTTGATTCTCTAGTTGGTTCTCTGATTTTCTTATATTTTATTTCTTATTTTCCATCTTCTTATCTTTTGGGTTTACTTCCTAAGCCCTTCCTCAGCCTTCCTCAGTTTTTTTATCTGGCAGCACAGTCCAGAGAGCAACTTGGAATTGAGTATTAGCTATTAGTTCTTTTAAAAGCCACTGGAAAATCCTCATTCACTTCTTCCACATTATGTAGCAGCAACAACAACTGCACAATCTCTCCCTTCCTCCTTCCCTTTTTTCGTTCTCTAAAATCAGACTCTTTAGCCCCCAGTTCCCCTTCCTTTTTAAAGGATCTCTATTGAGGTATACTTTGCATGTAACAAGCTTCACTATTTTAAGTATGCATTTTATTGTCTTTTTAGTAAATTTGCAGTTTGTGCAACCATCAGCACAGCTAAGTTTTAGAACATTTTCATCAGCACAAAAAGAACCCTGTACACATTTGCAGTCAATCCCAAGCCCCAGTCCCAGCCCCAGGTAACTTGATACTAATCACTGTCTATCTCTGCTAATCTGCCTCTTCTGGAAATTTCATGTAAATGGAATCATATAATATGTAATATTTTGCCTATGACTTCTTCTATTTAACATCAATAGTTTCTTCCTTTTAATTACTGAATAAATATTCCATTCTATAGCTATATCACATTTTGTTTATGTACCAGTTGATGGACATTTTTATTGCTTTTAATTTTGACTAGAATTTCATAATGTTCCTGTGAACATTCCCATAAAAGTTTTTGTGTGAACGTAGAGTTTCATTTCTCTTGGCGAAAAGTGGGAATATTATGTCATATGGTAAGTGTTTATGTAACTTCAAGACGAATTCTTTTCAGTGACTGTATCACTAGCAATATCTGCAAATTCTAGTTTCTCAGAGTTTTTACAATTTATTTTGCTTTTATTTCTTTTGCCTTGGGAGACTGATCTAAGAAAATATTGCTGTGATTTATGTGTAAGAATATTTTGCCTGTGTCCTCTTCAAGGAGTTCTGTGATGTCATGTCTTATATTTAGGTCTTTGAATCATTTTGAGTTTATTTTTGTATATGATGTGAGAGAGTGTTCTAACTTCATTGATTTACATGAGGTTGTCCAGCTTTCCCAACCCCACCTGTTGAAGAGGCTTTTCTCCATCATATAGTCTTGCCTCCTTTATCATAGATTAATTAACCATAAGTGTGTGGGTTTATTTCTGGACTCTATTCTGTTCCACTGATCTGTATGTCTGTTTTTGTGACAAAACCACATTGTTCTGACTACTGTAGCTTTGTAGTATTGTCTGGAGTCTGGGAGAAGGGTCATGCTTTCAGTTTTGTTCTTATAAATTCTTATAATAAGAAAATATCTACAGCAAATGACCTAACAAGCCACCTAAAATGCTACAAAAAGAAGAGCAAACTAAACCTATACTAGAAGAAAGGAATTCATAAAAAGGAAAAATCGTCAAAATAGAAAACAATACATACAATTAAAATGCCCAAAACTAGTTCTTTGAAAAGAGAAATAAAACTGACAAATCTCAAGGACAAATTAATTAGTAAAGAAAAAGAACATAAATGAGCAATACCAAGGATAAGAAGGGAGTTATCACCACATATCCTACAGGCATTAAATAGAAAATAAGAGAATAACTTCAGGCCAACAATTGACAACTTGGATGAAATGGATGTACTACAAGTGCTTGTGTGGATGTATTTATTCATTTCCCTTTGGTAGAAAACTAGGAGTGAAACTGCTGGATTATGTGGTAAGTTGGAAATTGGACTCAACTGGAATAGCTAAAACTAAAAAATCATAATGAACTATCAGTATCAAATGGAACTTAATCAAATTTAAAAGCTTTTCACAGCAAATGAACAAAATGAACATCAACATCATCAACAAAATGAAGACAGCCTACGCAGTGGGAGGAAATATTTGCCAAAGATGTGGCCGATGGGTCAATATCCAAATATACAAACAGCTCATACAACTCAATAACAAAAACACAAACAACCCAATCAGAAACTGGGTAGAGGACCTAAAAGACACTTCTCTGAAGAAAACATACAGATCACCAACAGGCAAATGAAAAGATGTTCAACACCATTAATTATTAGAGAAGTGCAAATCCAAACCACAGTGAGGTATCCACCTCATACCCATCAGAATGGCCATTACCAGTAAGTCTACAAATAACAAATGTTGGAGAAGATGTGGAGAAAAGAGAACAAAATTTACACTGTAGGTGGGAATGTAAATTGGTGTAGCCATTAGGGAAAACGGTATGAAGTTTCCTTAAACTAAAAATAGAATTACCATATGATACAACAGTCCTACTCCTGGGTGTATATTCAGAAAAAATGAAAACTAATTTGAGAAGATACATGCACGCCAGTGTTCATGGTCGCACTATTTACAATAGTCAAGACATAGAGACAACCCAGGTGCCCACCAACAGACGATTGGCTTAAGGTGTGATATATATACACAGTGGGCTATTTCTCAGCCATAAAAAAGAATGAAATACTGCCATTTGCAGCAACATGGATGGACCTAGAGATTATCATATTAAGTGAAGTAATTCAGAGAAAGACAAATATTTTATGTCATCACTTATATATGGTGATGATGTCTGAAAGTAACACAAATGAATCTATATGTAAAACAGAAAGAGACTCACAGACATAGAAAAAAAAACTTACGGTTACCAAAGGGCAAAGGGAGAGATGGAAGGATAAATTATTACATGTAATAACCTTAATGGAAAATAATCTGAAAAAAATATGTATAAACAAATCACTTTGCTGTTCACCTGAAACTAACACAATATTGTAAATCAACTATACTTCAATTTAAAAAAAGAATTTATAAGTTTCCCTCGGAGCACGTTTTAGCTGCACTCCACCAATTTTGACATGTTATACGTTCTTAGTTAAATGTATTTTAAATTTCTTCATTATTTTATCTTTGACTTGTGAATAATTGAGAAGTATATTATTTAATTTCCAAGATATTTGAGGTTTTTCTGGGTATCTTATTGATAGATTTCTTGATTTACTATGTTCTATATGATTTCAAGCTTCTTAAATTTATTTTATTTTTACTATTTAGCATTTTTGTTGTTGAGGTAAAGTTGATGTATACATTACATTAGTTTCAGGGTTATGACATAATGATTTGATACTTGTATATTTTGGGAAATGATCACCTCAATAAATCTAGTTAACATCTGTTACCATACATAGTTAATTTTTTTCTTTTGTGATGAGGACTTTTAAGATTTACTCTCTTAGTGACTTTCAAATATGCAATACAGTACTATTAACTATAGTCACCATGATGTACATTACATCCGTAGGACTTATTTTATAACTGGAAATGTGTACCTTTTTACCTCCTTCACCCACTTTACCCACTCCCTACTCCCACTGCTGGCAACCACCAATCTGTATAAGTTCATGGTTTTTTGTTTTAAGATTCTATGTATAAGTGAGGTCATACAGTATTTGTGTTTCTCTGTCTGACTTAGCATAATGCCCTCAAGTTCTATCCATGTGTTGCAAATGGCAAGATTTCCCTTTTTTTATGGCTGAGTAATATTCCTGTGTGTGTGTGTGTGTGTGTGTGTGTGTGTGTGTGTGTGTGTGTACACAACATTTGCTTTATCCATTCATCCATCATTGGGTACTTAGATTGTTTCCATATCTTGGCTATTATAAATATGCTGCAATCAACATGGTGGTGCCTATATGCTTTCAAATTATGTTTTTATTTTCTTCAGAAAATGTGGTAGTTCTAATTTTAATTTTAAAGAATCTCCATACTGTTATCCATAATTGTTGCACAAATTTACATTCCGCCAATACTGCACAAGTGTTCCCTTTATTCAACATCCTTGCCAACACTTGTTATTCTTTGTCTTTTTTGATAACACCTTTCTAACGGGTAATATCTCATTGTGATTTTGATTTACATCTTCTGATATTAGTGATGTTGAGCATCTTGTATATGTTGTATATGTTGGCCATCTGTATGTCTTCTTTACAAAAATGTCTATGCAAATCTTCTGCCCATTTTTTTTTTTTAAACTTTTTGTTTTGAACAGTGACATTTGTTTACTTAGGTTTTGGGGGGGTAATTAGGTTAATTGATTGATCTATTCTTAGAGGAGGTACCGGGAATTGATCCCAGGACCTCATACATGCTAGGCATGTGCTCTACCACTTGAGCTATACCCTCCCCCATCTGCCCATTTTTTAATCAGGTTTTTTTTTTATTTGCTATTGTGTGAGTTCTTTATATATTTTGGATAATAGCCCCTTATCAGATATATGATTTGCAAATATTTTCTCCTATGCAGTAAGCTGTCTTTTCATTTTGTTGATAATTTTCTTTACTGTGTAGAAGACTTAGTTTGATGTAGTCACACTCATTTATTTTTCCTTTTTGTTGCCTTTGCTTTTGGCATCAAATCCAAAAAATCATTGCCAAGAGTGATGTCATGGAGCTTACTGCCTATGTTTTCTTCCAGGAGTTTTATGGTTTCAGGTCTTACATTCAGGTCTTTAATCCATTTTGAGTTAATTTTTGTGTATAGTGTAAAGTAGGGGATCCAGTTTCATTCTTCTGCACATGGCTGTTCAGTTTTCCCAGTACCATTTATTGAAAAGACTGTCCTTTTCCTATTGTATAGTTTTGGCTCCTTTGTTGCATATTAATTGACTGTATATTTGTGGGTTTATTTCTGGGTTCCCTTTTCTGTTCCATTTAGTTATATGTCTGTTTTTAGGCCAAAACCATACAGTTTTGATTACTATAGCTTTATAATATAGTTTGAAATCAGAGAATGTGTTGCTTTCAGCTTTCTTGCTCTTTCTCAAGTTTGTTTTGGTTATTTGGGGGTCTTTCATGATTCCATAAAAATTTTTAAATTCTTTGTTCTATGTCTGTGAAAAATGCCATTGGAATTTTGATAAGGATTGCATTGAATCTGTAGATTACTTTGGGTAGTGTGGACATTTTAACAATATTCTTCTAATCCATGAGCACAGAATATTTTTCCATTTATTTTGTCTTCATTTTCTTTAATTAATGTCTTAGAGCATACAGATCTTTCTTTCCTTGATTAAATTTATTCCTAGGCTTTTTTGTTCTTTGATACAACTGTAATTGGGATTGTTTCCTTATTTTATTTTTTTGATAGTTTATTAGTGTCTAAAAATACAGTAGATTTTTATATATTGACTTTGTATCCTACAACTTTACTGGATTCATTTATTAGTCTAACAGTTTTTGGTAGAATCTTTAGTGTTTTCTGTGTTGCCTACAAATAGTGACAGTTTTACCTCTTCCTTTCCAATTTGTATACTTTTAGCTTTTTCTTGCCTAATTGCTGTGGCTAGGACTTCCAATACTATGTTGAATAAAAGTGGTGAGAGTGGCCATTGTTGTCTTGTTCCTCCTCTAAGAAGAAAAACTTTCAGCTTTTCACTAGTGAGTATGATATTAGCTGTGGGCTTGTCATGTATGGCCTTTATTATGTTGAAGAATATTCCTTTTATACCCATTTTTTGAGAATTTTTATCATAAATGGATACTGAATTTTGTCAAATGATTTTTCTGTATCTATTGAGATATCATAAGATTTTTGTCCTTCATTTTGTGATGTAGTATATCACACTGATTGATCTGTGGACATTGAATCATCCTTGTATCCCTGGATTAAATCCTATTTAATCATTCTGTATGATCCTTTTAATGTATTGTTGAACTTGGCTTGCTATTATTTTTGTTGAGGATTTTTGCATCAATGTTCATCAAAGATACTGGCCTGTAATTTTATTTCCTTCTGGTACCCTTTTCTGGTTTTGTTATCAGGGTGATGCTGGCTTCAAAAAATGAATTTGGGAGTGTTCCCGCCTCTTATATTTTTTGGAAGAGTTGAGGATTGGTATTAATTTTTCTTTGAATGTTTGGTAGAATTTACCAGTGAATCCATCTGGTCCTGAACTTTTGTTTATTGGGAGATTTTTGATTACTGATTTAGTTTCCTTACTAGAGATCAGTCTGTTCATATTTTCTGTTTCTTCATGTTTCAGTCTTAGTAGGTTGTATGTTTCTAGAAACTTATCAGTTTCTTATAGGTTGTCAAGTTTGTTGCATATAACTGTTCATAATACTCTCTTATCCTCTGTATCTCTGTAGTTTCAGTTGTAATGTCTCCTCTTTCATTTATTGTTTTATTTGAGTCCTCTTTGTTCAGACCTTTTAAACTTATTGAGACTTGTTTTATGGCCAACATATGGTCTGTCTTGGTTACTGTACCATATCTACTTGAATATAATTTGTATTTTGCCATAGATGTAGTTTTTAAAATGTCAGTTAAATCAAGGTGATTTATAGTATCACTAAGATCTGTGTGTTTTCTGTTTTTGTTTTTGTTTTTTTGTCCACTTACACCAATTGCTGAGGGAGGGTTTTTACAATACCTGGTATTTTTGTGGAATTGTGTATTGACTCCTTTGTTTCTGTCAATTTTTGCTTCATGTATTTTGAAACTCTTTCCCTAGGGACAACACATTGATAATTGTTATCTCTTTATCTAATGTTAAGATAGCCACTCCAGGCTTCTTATTCTTAGTCTTTGAGTGGTATATCTTTTTATGTTCATATACTTTCAACCTGTCTTTATATTTAATGTATATCTCTTGCTGGCAGCATGTAACAGGATCTTCTTTTTTTTATTCATTGTGTCAACTTATGGCCTTTAACTGTAGTGTTTAACCTAGGATTTGTGGCCCTCAGATCAAATGCCTGTTTTGGAAATTAAATTTTATTGGAAGACAGCCACATACTTTATTTGGTTATTATCTGTGCCTGCTTTTCTGCTACAAGACAGAGTTGAGTAGTTGTGACAGAGACTACATGTCCTACAATTCTTCAAATATTTACTCTCTGACCCTTCATGGAAAAATTTTGCTGATTCTGTAGTCCCTGATACACAGTTGGTGTATAGTAAATGTTTCATGAATTGAATTATTTTGATTGTATTAATTTTTTAGTAAGTTAATATAAAGACTAGATATAGGGTTCCATTTTGGCAGGATGTGAATTGCTCAATAGGTGTTAACAGCTGTTAATATAATACAAGATTGCTCTACTAGATAATAACCAGGTAAAAGAAGCCATGTATTACCAGTTTTCTGAAATGGTTCTCTTTCTTTCACTTTTTTCCTGGTTAGTTGGCTTTGTTTCCATGTAAAAAGAAAATTGGAGGCAGTAGATGCTTGTCAGAGCTTTTTCCCCCTTCTCTTTTACATAAACTGTTTACCACTTTATAAAATACCAAATAGTTAAGGGACATCCAGGAAGAAATGAAGAAATGAGCCAAAAGGCATTTCGGGAGAGTTCTGCATTTTGTAGCATTACATTTGATGTTTAATATCCACAGAGAGAATCAAATACAGCAGAGATTTCCTGTTGAAGCTCTCAAATGTTTCCATCTGCAGAAAAAAACCAGACTTTCTGCCTGATCATCCCATTGTACTTCAAAAACCAGTAAGTAGTTTTCTAATTTTGTATTGTTTTAATTCTAAGTATCTTTTAAAGATTTTCATAGTGTTTTAAATCTAAAATATTTGTCTTTTAAAAATCTTAACCTTTCTCATTGTGAAATATAATTCAGAAAAGTACCTAAATCTAAATGTATAATATAACCAATTACTGTAATTACCACTCTGGTCAAGAAATAAAATGGAACCATAATATTTTGGAAGTATTTTTCTATTTGAAAGGTCATGGAAAGAAAACCCACGTTATCTTCTAAAAGTTCTATTGTTTTGTTTTTCAATTAACTTTTATAATTTACATACAGTAAAATTGATTGGGGTCAGGTTTTATTTTTTCCTGCATGAACGTCCAGTCATCCTAGAAATGTTTATTGAAAGAATAGTCCTCTTCTACCTTTGTGGCAATATATTTATTTGTGGTCTGTTTCTGGGCTCTGCTCTGTTGAGTTAGTCTTTTTATACAATAAAACAACATTTACTATTTTTCAACATGTCTTTGCTGTTTCTTAGTCCTTTATAATTTGTGTCACCTTATCGTTGAGTTAGTCTTTTTATACAATAAAACAACTTTACTATTTTTCAACAGTCTTTGCTGTTTCTTAGTCCTTTATAATTTCTGTGTCACCTTATCAAATTCTATCAGAATAAATATGCATAATAAATATGTACATTTAGCTTTTAGGATATTGATTAGGAAGGACATGGGTCTTGGCATTAGGCTTGGGTTCAAGTTTTAGCTCCACTGGTATATGGTTCACACTTAGGAAGTCACTTAACCTTCTTGAACTTCAGTTTTGCAATTGCAGATAAAGGTGATGATCTTTAGTTGTTAGGATTAAATGAAGCGTATGAAAGTACTTTTAGTATGGTATTTCTCTCTCATTATGTACTCAGTAAGTGTTGATTTCCATCTTTTATGACCTTTGGTTCCATTTTGCCTGGAATTTGACTTTCTTTTATTTAGTTTTCATAAACACTATTTTATATAGGTAAAAACATATAAAAGGTATACAGGCATATCTCTGAGATACTGTAGGTTTGGTTCCAGACTACCACAATAAAGCAAACATTGCAATAAAGGGAGTCACATAAATTTTCCCAGTGCATATAGAAGTTCTGTTTACACTATACTGCTGTTAGTTGTGCAATAGCATTATGTCTTTAAAAATGTACACAACTTAATGAAAAAGTTAGTTAAAAAATGCTAACCAACATCTGAGCCTTCAGCAAGTTGTAATCTTTTTGCCGTAGTAACATCAAAGATAACTGATCACAGATCAACATAACAAATATAATAATAATAATGAAAAAATTTTAAATACTGGGAGAATTACCAAAATACAACCTAGAGATGCAAAGTGAGCAGATGCTGTTGTAAAACTGGTGTCGATAGGCTTGCTCGACACAAAGTTGCCACAATTCTTCAGTTTATAGAAAACACAGTATCAATCAACAAAGCACAGTTAAGCAAGGCGTGCCCGCAGCATAGTGTTGAGGTGAGCCCAGACTATAGGTATGCTGAGAATGCCTCACATGTGAGATACCGGATCCCTCCTGTGTTCTCCACTTGGGGGATTTCTAACCTTTTGGAATCCATAGCTTTTTTTTTTTCCTTAGGTTTTTTTTTTTTTTTTTGTATTTTAATTTATTCAAAGTGCATTTCAACGTTTCTTACCTTGTGGACCTCCAGACAATTCTTTTAAAAATCAAAACATAAACTTAAAAGTTTTCTTTTTAATACCTTGCACACAAGGAATATTTAATGAGGAAGAGTGTCCTGATGGTATTTGAATTTTTCTACCTATTCAGAGACCTGAGGGGCATATAATCATTGGTCTGCAAGGATAAATCTAAACTTCGGTGTCGTATCAAATATAGTCACTTTCTCATCTAGAGGCTTTCCACTTCTAAGCACATTTATTTTATCAGTAAAAGTTTGACATACACATTACTTTGAACAAACTTTATACATCAGAATTGAGTTTACTTTTGTTTTATACATAATATTTTTTAAAAACTAGGTACCACAAAAACAGAACAGGTTTGGAACACAATCTATTTTAAAATGAACTGCATATGTTTTACTAAACACAGAACTGCTTTATTTGACAAATTCCAGCTACCTTAATAGTTTTTGTAGTAACATGCATTTAGATCTGTAAACACTTAGTAGGGTCACAGTATTTGGTTTGATAAACTAATTAGTAAAAGCTGCATTCATTCAAGCTAACTGATAAATTAAGTTTTTCTTCTTTATTACAGGAAAACAACCTAAGTTTTAAGTAGCATTTTAAAAACAAATGTATTTGAAGATAAAGAATTATTCGTTTTCTATTTTGGACACCAGCAAATGAAGTGGATCTAGTAACAATAACTGTCATGGACTGCAACAATTCAATTTACTTTTGATGGTTGAGTATTTAGTTTCTCCTAAAATGAGAAAGATATTTTAAACTATAAAGAATTTTCTAATCAGTTTCAGCTTTGCAGGCAGTTTCCTGCATAAATTGGGAAGTAACACTGGAAAGGAGGAATTTGGTTAGTGAAATGGGAAGACTATGTAATTTGCAAGCTACTTGCAATTTTTTGTTTTTCATCACTTGTAATAATGGAATGGAAATGTAAGGTATAAAGATTCTCAAATATAAAGTATTTGCTACTATGTATATATGATACGTAATTTCTTGTTGCTTTTGAAGTTGCTTTTGTTCTGTTTCCCACTGATTTCATACCAGCACTTGAAAGGATCTTTATAATCTCTCTAGTGGCTTAGAATGATTCAGGTGGTTCAGTGAAGGAGGAAGGAGGGAGAATACTTTAATTGGTACTTCTTCTCAAAGATATGACTGGTCTCTAGGTTTGTGAAAGTTAACAACAGTGTCTAAGATTCTTTTATTTCTAAAGAGGAAAAATTTAGGCATTTGCAAATAATTGAGGTGCATTAAATTTCAATTCTATAATTTCTGATAAGAAGAACATGTATGGATGAAGAATTTGGGGGTTTAAACTTTTAGCTCCTAGAAATTTTATACAAAAATCTGCAGTTCATCACTCTGGATGTTACTCTTGTTTAAAAAAAAAAAAAGTTTTCCAGCACAGTGTCAAAAAAAATTGCTGATACAGAGATAAGTGTAAACTCTCCTAGTTCGATTCTCCCAGATTCTCTCAGATTCCCGGGTCTGTTGGCAAGGCATTCAGGGACATCATTTGGCAGAAAGCTTATCTTAAACTGAATTCTGAACTCCTAAAACCAGTAACTTTTTCTTCGCTGGTCTTGGGGCTTGTTACCCAGGTTCACACTTTAGTCCATGGCAGGTTTGCCATCTTGGTCTTTAGTATACCCCTCTCATTGCTTTGTTCCCCAGAAAAAAGGATTGCTTTTTAAGTAGGGGGAAAAAAACCTTCATTAATTTATTGGTTACTTTAATCTGAGTTTATACCTAGAGCCCAGTTTTTCCCTTTTGTTTTTGCTCTACTCTTTCCCTTTTTATTATAGGTTCCAGTATTTACATGTGTATGAATGTACACGTACACTCTCACACACATACACAAAAACACATGTGTAATTTATGTAGGAACTGGGGTCATCTAAATTAATGAAGTAATAAAAGAGCTTCGGTCAGAATTACCATATAATTACATTGGTTTGCTTTATTATTTGCCTATTCTCAGTGTCTTTTGACTATAGTTAAAAAATTTGATAGAACCCATTCCAGTTTCAATTAAAGAGCCCTTCCACTTAGCACTGTTACTGAGGGCAGAACCTTTTTAAAGTCATGCTACCATTCTATTTTGGAAACTACCAAGTATCCTAAAGACCTGATACACTTTCTGAATCTGATACTGAAATGGGCTGGCCTGAACAATGTATTGATTGGCTATAATTTGTATTTTTGAAACCATTTATAACCAGCGTTTTCAAGAAGAGATTGTATGTCAAAATTCCCCGAGGTTTCAAAGTCTTCTGATCCTTTCTTACTGTATGTAATCAGAGTGAGACTGCAAAGACTGTTTTATTGTGTTTGCCTTTGTACATATGTATAGCTTGTTTGAATAATCATTGTGCATCTCTATTAATGTTGTTCTTTGCCTTGTATATGTAAATTAAAAGAGTTGAGCCAGGTGTTGTTTCATAGTGTTTGTCATCTTTAGAAATGACCAGACACACACACACACACAGACACACACACACACACACACAGATGTGTGTGTCTGTATATGTCAGAATTTACTACCTATGTCTAGTAGAAGCTATTAAAATTCTTTATTCAGACTGAGGACTGATGGTATACAAAGGTATTGGTAAAAGTTAAAATTCCATAGATTAGTTTGATAAAATATTTTAGGTCAACTTTTATATTTAAAAAATAAAATGTTAGTTCAAACTTTCTTTTCTTTCTGAGTTTTCCAACAGTAAAAAAAAAAAAAAAAAATCACCTTATATTTTTTCCTGGAAGACCTGTGATTTCAAAGGAATTTGGACTAGAGAATAATATGGTAACAAATTTCTGTATGCACTGCGTTTTCATTAGCATTTATCAGAATAGAAGAGAGTTTATTAAAAGATTTAATTTATGAGCTTGTACAGCAGAGTATATAGGTACCTACTTTTAGTTGTTCTATTGAAACTAGAAAATAGATGTTTTCTGTCCACTGCATGTTTTGTTATTTCCCTAAAATTTTGTACTTGTTTTATATTTCTTTCTTGTTCACTTAGGTTAAAATTTTGTTTTAAAAATATTTTGAAATCATTATCTACTGCAAATGTCGATTTTTCATAAGAAAAGTTAGACCTCTGAGTCACATAGCTCTGGATCATGTGCCAAAAACTTTGAACCATATTTTCTCAAAGTAAAACTCTCCTCTTTTCTTGAATGGTTTAACTTACATACATGGAGTTATGCTAATAAATGATGTAATGGCGTTACATTAGTAAGTGGTACCCCGTGACAGAACTGTTTCCTTGTGAAAACCAGTTTATAACTTGACAGATGGCTAGAGATGATACTGGTTGTAATTAAGGTTGTTTCATCCTCATGTGTTAACTTTCTTCTTAAGCTTAAACACCTTAAGCTCACAGTTCTAGAGGCCGAAAGTCCCAGAGTGCCAGCAGAGCTGGCTTCCCTTGAGGCCTTTGTCCTTGACTCGCTGTTGGCCACCTTCCTGCTGTGTCCTCATGTGGCCTCTTCTCTGTGCACATGCATCCCTGCTGTCTCTCTGCGTGTAGAGACACCAGTCATACTGGATCACGTATTAGCTTTTTAAGTAACAAAGTGAGTAGTCACAGGGTCATGAGCTGGAAATGGAGTAGGTATTACTAATGAAGAGAAGATTTCACTTGCAGAATAGCAGATACTTAAAAATCACAAAACACGGATTTAACCTTTATAGTTTATGACAGAACTACAAAAGCTATCCTATGAGATAATACACTAAAAGTTCTCACTTTAAATATTTTTCTTTATCGTAACAGTTTTTTTCCTTTATGTGTAGCCTTTTTCACACATGAGGATTTTGTGACTAAAAGATTTTAGGTTACAATGTAACAACATATCAGCAAATATTGACAATAATTGTGAACTTTGAAAGATGAGCTAAAATTCACATGAAAGATAAAGTTACAAAAGTAATTTAAGAAGAGTGCACATCTAAGGGTAAATATATTCAAACAAAAGTATAGAGCAAATTAAGTACAGGGAATTTTCTAATTCACACTTCATATGCGAACACTTGTTTTTCACTTGGAACCATAAAGAAAACGTTTAGGAACATCTTAGTTGTTCAGGATCCACCATGAAGCTGAAAAGAGAAACACAGTCTTTTAAATAATGAAAATAGCTGCCAGGGTTGTTAGTTCAAGTAGCAAATCATTTTTGAAGAGACCATCCTCCCCCACGTTGAGTCTACAGAATTACTTATCTTTCAAGTCGCTGTTTCCTGGCTGAATTGAACTCTCCTATGCCATTGTTAGTTGCACCTTATATCTCTTGTCACTTGGCTGTAGTCTTAACTAAAAATTTTCATTACATATAATAGAGCTTGTTTTGGCAATGAAATGCCCTGAAGATAAAATCATGTTGATGTTGCTTTAATCTACCCAGTTCAGGAAGATTGGGCATGAGCAAATGCATGTGTTTTAAATGGTAATCTTTAGTACATGTATACTGTAAAATTGGGAATGTTCTCCCCAGTAATATGTATTCCAAAGACAAACCTATGGCAAAGAAGTAAGACTGGTGGAATGAGGTGAGAAACAGACAAAATGGAAAGGATTAAAATTTGTTTGCAAAGCTGTTTGAATAATACACTAACTGGCAACAGGATCTTTCTTCTGTATCCTCTTTTCCCGCAACCATGGGCCCTTCTCCTTTGCCAAGGGATATTTTGCTTTGCAGACCCGTTCTCGTACTCATTTTGTCCAGGTGTTTTATGATGGCTAGCCTGCCATAATCCAGTATGCCTCATTTAAAAGATTTTTATACTTGAGAGCTCATATTTTGACTTATATTTTTATATGTAGATATAGTCTGGTTTAGTTGCTTTATCTCTAAAGATGTATCTTAGGTAAACCACTTAGGAATCTTAATTTAAAAAGCAATCTTATTAGAAATCATAATTTTTGAGTTAAATTAGTAATACAGACCCACTCATTCTATGTCTCTAACTATACATAATAGCTTTTTCTCTGACTTTTTTATTTTACGTCTAAATATGTGCAGCTAAAATGTTTCAAAGTGTGTTTACTTTTAGCCTTCATAACAATGTAACAAACAAAATGCACAAAACTAGTTATTAAAATATAAGAAGCCATATGGACATTAAAAATATAATATGAATAAGCTCATTTCACCTTTTTGCCCAGGGAGATGTGTCTGCTGTTTGTCCTGGAGGTGAGTCTATTACAGTGATAAAACTTTCACTTTAAAATGGAGTAGGACGGGTGATTTCCAGTCAGGATGGCGGAGTGGTAGGACCAAGAGCTCGCCTCTCCTCGCAACTACAAACCACAACTGACTGCTAAACCACCATCAGAGGAAAAAAAGACCGGAACCTAGCAAAAAAGATTCTCTTCAACTGGAAACATAAAGAGGGAACCACAGCGGGATGGTAGGAGGGGTGTGCCTGCAATATAGTCTGGCCCCATTCCCCCAGCTGGGCGACCCACAAGTGAAAGAATAAGTCACAGAGGCCCTCCCACAGGAGTAAGAGCTCTGAGCCCCACATCAGGCTCCTCAGCCCAGGGCTCCAGCATTGAAGGGAGGAGACTCCAGGACATCTGGTTTTGAAGGCCAGTGGGGCTTAACTACAGGAGCCCCACAGGACTAGGGGAAGCAAAGACTTCATTCTCTTGGAAAGTGCACACACAATCTCACATGCACCAGGTCCAAGGGCAGAGGCAGTGACTTCATAGGAACCTAGGCCAGACCTGCCTGCTGGTTTTGGAAGGTCTCCTGGGATGGCAGGGGCTGGCGCAGCTCACCTAGGGGACATAAAAGGTGGTGGCAGACATTCCGAGAGTGTTCATCTACATCAGCTTTCCTGGAGGCTGACATCTTGACTGGATCATCAGCACCAAGACCTAGCTCCATCTAATAGCCTGTAGGCTTGAGGGCTGGGAAACCTCAGGTCAAAAAACAATACTGGATGAGAATGCTGACCCACACATCAGCAGACTTCCTGAGCCCACAGCTGCCTCTAGACACAGCCCTACCCACCAGAGGTCCAGGACCAAGCCTGACCCAGCAGTAGGCAGGCACCAACTCCTGCCAGGAAATCCACATAAGCCTCTAGTCCAGCCTCATCCACCAGGGGGCAGATACCAGAAATAAGGAAGTAACAATCCCAAAGCCTGTAGAAGGAGACCACAAACACAGTCCAGACTCTACACTGGGACCGGCTGGACCTTGGCCCTGGGTGACAAGAGAGGAATGTACTGCTGGGACACATAGGATGTTGCCGACAGAGGGCCATTTCTCCAAGGATGAGAAATGTAACTAACCTACCTAAAAATACAAATAGAAAGATAGAGTATATGAGGCGGCAGAGGAATATCTTCCAAGCCAAGGCACATGATAAAATCCCAGAAGAAGAAATAAGTGATGAGGAGATAGGCCATTTATCTGAAAAAGAGCTTAGCGTAATTATGGCAAAGATGTTCAGAGAACTCAAGAGGAGTATCGATGCACAGAGTGAAGTTTTTAGCAAAGAGTTGAAGAATATATTCTTAACTCTGTTAAAGAATAAAATTACTGAAATGAGTAACACTTAAAGGAACCAAGAATAGACTAAATGAAGCAGAAGAACAGATCAGTGAATAGAAGACAGGTTAGTGGAAATCACTACTGCAGAACAGAAAAAAGAATGAAAAGAAATGAAGACAGTTTAGGAGAACTCTGGGACAACATGAAGCACAGTAATATTCACATTATAGGGGTCCCAGAAAAGAGAAGAGAGAGAAAGGACCTGAGAAAAATTTTGAAGAGATAATCACTGAAAACCTCCTCAACTTGGGAAAGGAAACAGTCATCGAAGTCCAGGAAGCACAAAGAGTTCCACACAGGATCAACCCAAAGAAGAATACACCAAGCCATGTACTAATCAAATTGACAAAAATTAAGGATAAGGAAAAAATATTAAAATCAGCAAAAGAAAAGCAACAATAACATACAAGGGAGCTCCCATAAGGTTATCAGCTGATTTTTCAGCAGAAAGTCTACAGGCCAGAAGAGAGTAGCAAGATATATTTAAAGTGATGAAAGGGAAAAGCCTACAACCAAGAATACTCTATTCAGCAAGACTCTCATTCAGATTTGATGGAGAAATCAGAAGTTGCACAGATAAACAAAAGCTAAAAGAATTCAGCACCACCAAATCAGCTTTACAACAAATGTTAAAGGAACTTCTCTAGTCATCAAACCGTAAGAAAAGAAAACAAAAAGAAGAAACAGAAAAAAAAAAAAAAAAGACCTACAAAAACAAACCTAAAACAATTTTTTAAATGGCAATAGGAACATGTGTTTCAATAATTACCTTAAATATAAACGATCAAACACTCCAACCAAAAGACACAGATTGGCTGAATGGATACAAAAACAAGACCCGTATATATGCTGTCTACTAGAGACCCACTTCAGAGCTAGAGAGACACATGGAGGCTGAAAGTAAGGGGGTGGAAAAAGATTCCATGCAAACGGAAACCAAAAGAAAGCTGGAGTAGCAATACTTGTATCAGACAAAATAGATTTTCAAATAAAGACTGTTACAAGAGACAAGAACACCACATAATGCTTAGGAAGTCAATTCAAGAGACTACAACAATTGTACATATATATACACACCAACACAGGAGCACCTCAATATATAAGGCAATTGTTAACAGACATAAAAGGAGAAACTGACAATAACGCAATAATATTGGAGGACCTTAACACCCTACTTACATCAATGGACAGATCATATAGACAGAAAAGCAGTAAGGAAATACAGCCCCTAAATAACACCTGAGACCAGATGGACTTAATTGATATCTACAGAGCATTCCACCCAAAAGCAACAGAATACACATTCTTCTCAAGTGCATGTGGAACATTCTCCAGAACTGACCACATGCTGGCCCACAAAGCTAGCCTCAGTAAATTTAAGAAAATTGAAATTGTACCAAGCATCTTTTTCAACCACAGTGCTATAAGGTTAGAATTCAACTACAGGAAAAAAAAAACTGCAGAAACTGCAAATATGTGGAAGCTAAACAATGTTCTACCAAACAACCAATGAATCACTGAAGAAATCAAAGAGGAAATTAAAAAATACTTTGAGTCCACAAACTATAAATGCTGGAGAGGGTTTGGAGAAAAGGGAACCCTCCTACACTGCTGGGAATATAGCTTGGTGCAGCCATTATGGAAAACAGTATGGAGATTCCTCAAAAAGCTAAAAATAGACTTACCATATGATCCAGCAATCCCACTTCTGGGTATATATCCAGAAGGAACTCTAATGCAGAAAGATACACGCACCCCAATGTTCATAGCAGCACTATTTACAATAGCCAAGACATGGAACCAACCTAAATGTCCATGGACAGATGACTGGATAAACAAGTTGTGGTATATTTATTCAATGGAATACTACTCTGTCATAAAAAAGAATGAAATAATGCCATTTGCAGCAACGTGGATGGACCTAGAGATCATCATTCTAAGTGAAGTAAGCCAGAAAGAGAAAGAAAAATACTATATGATATCACTCATACGTGAAATCTAAAAAAAAAAAAAAAAAAAAAAAAAAAAAAAAGACACTGTAAACTCATCTACAAAACAAAAACAGACTTGCAGACTTAGTAACCATTTTTTTGGTTACTGGGGAAAGGGGGTGGGTGGGTGGGGATAAATTCAGGAGTTTGAGATTTACAAATGTTAGCCACTATATATAAAAATAGATTTTTTTGAAGTTTCTTTTGTAAAGCACAGGGAACTGTATTCAATACCTTGTAATAAACTTTAGTGGAAAAAAATGAAAATGACTATATATATGTATATATGTATGTATGTATGTATATGCATGACTGGGACATTTTGCTGTACACCAGAGACTGATACATTGTAATTGACTGTACTTCAATTAAAAAAAGAAGAAAATACAATTTGTTCCTTTGTAAAACAAAACAAACAAACAAAATATACTTCAAGACAAATGAAAATGGAAACACAATGATCCAAAACCTCTAGGATGCAGCAAAAGCAGTTCTCAAAGGGAAGTTTACGGCAATACATGCCTACCTCAGGAAACAAAAAATCTTAAGTAAACAACTAACCTTATACCTAAAGCAGCTAAAGAAAGAACAAAACCCAAATTTAGTAGAAGAAAAGAAATCATAAAGATTAGAGCAGAAATAAATGAAATAAAGACTAAAAAAAATAGAAAAGATCAACGAAACTAAAAGCTGGTTCTTTGGAGATAAACAAAATTGATAAACATTTAGTCAGACTCATCAAGAAAAAAAGAGAGAGGGCTCAACTTAATAAAATCAGAAATGAAAAAGAAGTTACAGCTGACACCACAGAAATACAAGGGATCATAAGAGGCTACTATGAGCAACTATATGCCAATAAAAAGGACAATGTAGAAGAAATGGACAATTTTTTAGAAAGGTACAATTTGCTGAGACCAAAGGAAGAAATAGACAATATGAATAGACCAGTATCAGGAATTGAATCAGTAATTTTAAAACTCCCAACAAAAGTCCAGGACCAGATGGCTTCATAGGTGAATTCTACAAAGCATTTAGAGAAGAGCTAACACCTACCCTTTTGAAACTATTTCAAAAAATTGCATAGGAAGGAACTCTTCCAAACTCATTCCATGAGGCCATCATCACCCTGATACTAAAACCAGACAAAGATATCACACACAAAAAATTATAGGCCAATATCACTTATGAATATAGATGCAAAAATCCTCAACAAAATACTAGCAAATCGACTCCAACAATGCATTAAAAGGATCATACACCATGATCAAGTGGGATTTATCCCAAAGATATAGGGATTTTTCATTATCCACTAATCAATCAATATGATACACCACATTAACAAGTTGAAGAATAAAAAAACCATATGATCATCTCAATAGATGCAGGAAAAGCTTTTGATAAAATTCAACATCCATTTATGATAAAAAGTCTTCATTTATGAGAACACACCTTAATATAATAAAGACCATATGTGACAAACCCACAACTAAGATCATACTTAACAGGGAAAAGCTGAAAGCATTTACTCTAAGATCAGGGACAAGACAAGGATGCCCACTCTCACCACTTTTATTCAACATAGTTTTGGAAGTCCTAGCTATAGCAATCAGAGAAGAAAAAGAAAGAAACGGAATCCAAATTGGAAAGAACTAACACTGTCACAGTTTGCAGATGACATACTATATAAAGAAAACCCTAAAGAAGCAGTCAGAAAACTACTAGAACTCATAATGAATTTGGTAAAGTTGCAGGATACAAAATTAATAAACAGAAATCAGTTGCATTTCTATACTCTAACAATGAAATAGGAGAAAAATAAACTAAGGAAACAATACCATCGCAGCAAAAAGAATAAAAAACCTAGGAATAAACCTACCCAAGGAGGCAGAAGACCTATACTCTAAAAACTAGAAGATACTGATGAAAGAAATTGAAGATGATATAAACAAATGGAAAGATACAGTGTTCTTGCATTGGAAAAATCAGTATTGTTAAAATGGCCGTACTACCCAAGGCAATATACAGATTCAATGTAATCCCTATCAAATCATCAATCACATTTTTCACAGAGCTAGAACAAAAAATGTTAAAATTTGTATGGAAACACAAAAGACCCCGAATAGCCAAAACAACCTTGAAAAAGAAGAATAGAGCTGGGGGAGTCATGCTCCCTGACTTCAGACTATACTACAAAACTACAGTCATCAAATCAGTACGGTACTGGCACAAAATAAGACACATAGATCAATGGAACAGGATAGAAAGTCCAGAAATAAAGCCATCCCCTTATGGTCAATTAATCTACGACAAAGGAGGCAAGAATGGGCAATGGAGAAAAGACAGCCTCTTCAATAAGTGGTGCTGGGAAAACTGGACAGCTACCTATAAAAGACTGGAATTTAACATTTTCTAACACCATATAAAAAAATAAATTCAAAATGGATTAAAAACTTAAATATAAAACCAGGTACTACAAAACTCCTAAAGAGAAACATAGATAGAACACACTCGGACATAAATCACAGCAATATATTTTTTGAACCAGCTCCTGGAGTAATGGAAATACTAGCAAAAATAAACAAACAGGATCTAATTAAACCTAAAAGCTTTTGCACAGCTAAGGATACCATCAACAAAATGAAAAGACAACCTACAGAATGGGAGAAAATATTTGCAAATGACGTGACTGACAAGGGACAAATTTCCAAAATATACAAACAGCTCATACACCTTAATATCAAAACACACACACACACACACACACACACACACACACACACACACACACACATACACACACACACACAAAAGTGGGCAAAAGACTTAAACAGACATCTCTCCAAAGAAGACATACAGATAGCCAACAAGCATATGAGAAGATCCTCAACATCACTAATTGTTAGAGAAATGCAAATAAAAACTACAACGAGAAATGACCTCACACCAGTCAGATTGGCCATCATTAAAGTGTCCACAAACAATAAATGCTGGGGAGGGTATGGAGAAAAAAGAACCCTCCTACACTGTTGGTGGGAATGAAAATTGATACAGCCACTATGGAGGACAGTATGGACGTTAACTAAAAAACTAAAAATAGACTTACCATATGATCCAGCAATCCTACTTCTGGGCATATACACGGAGAAAAATATAATTGAAAAAGATACATGCACCCCAAAGTTCATAGCAGCAGTATTTACAATAGTCAAAACATGGAAACAACCCAAATGTCCATCAACAGATGACTGGATAAAGAAGATGTGGTATATATACACGATGGAATACTACTCAACCATAAAAAAGAATAAAATAATGCCAATTGCAGCAACATGGATGGACCTGGAGATGGTCGTTCTAAGTGAAGTAAGTTGGAAAGAGAAAGAAAAATACCATACAATATCACTTATATGTGGAATCTAATAAAAAGGACACAAGTGAACTAATTATAATTTAGATGATTGATTTCTTAAATATGTGTAAGCACATTTGACTGTCCCTTATGATTGGATTACTGCATTCTGTTGATTATTATTTTGTGGTTGGCTTTATTCATTTGATAACTATGTAAGTTTAAAAAGCTAAAGCTCTAAACTGTTCTTAGAAACAATGAACAGTATATATATGTAAAGTTAAAGAAAAGAAATATCCAGAATAGATAAATTCAAAGAGAATGCATGTTGGTGGTTATCAGGGGCTAGGAGGAGGGTGCCAGTAGATGGAAAGTGCTTAATGTGTAAGAGGTTTTATTTTGGGTGATGGGAACGTTTTGGAACTAGATAGAAATGGTGTTTGCACAACATTGTGAATGTACTGAATGTCAATGAATTGTTCATTTTAAAATGGTTAATTTCTAGATTATGAGTTTCACCTCAGTAAATTATTTAAATAAACAATTAAATGCCAAATAAATAAATAAATAAAATGATGTAGGGTGCCCCAATAGATGTTAAAAATCTTCTTTGAATTAGGTTTTAAAAATTGTGTCAGAATCAAGCCTAACTTTTCTTTTTACTCTATCAAATTCCAGTGATCATTGCTGAAATTAGATGTGATATAAAATTAATGCAAAATAGGGTAGCAATTAAAAGGGATTAAATTGTATTGAATTTAAACTCTGAGAACAAGAATTGATCCCATTTTATTTGTGTTCAATTTTTCTCTCTAAATTAGAAATGCGCTGAGAGAGAAACAGTAATATAATGCATGTACCAATGACACTAATAGTGAATAGAAAGTTAATCCCAGATGATGAAGTAAAGTTGGACCAGAAAATCTATCAGGTAAGTATAAATGTCCTATTCTTGCTATGACATTTTTTCCTAACTCATTAGCCTCCTTTTCTGTGTTCTTTTTATACTATATTCTGGTTCAAGTGTTTTCTGTCCTGGAAAGATTCAAGACAACACTAAGAACAAGCTCCCTTCTTTCTACGTTGTTGAACCAGTGGTTTCAAGATGGGGAGAGTTAAAAATGAATATGATGTAACACACAAAAATTACAAGTAACAGGACTTCTTGGGAGGAGAGAAGCAAGATGGCGGAGTAGAAGGATGCTCGTGGCTCACCCTCTCCCACAAATACACCAAAACTCACATCTGCGGACCCACTCAGCCAACCAGAGCACCTGCTTAACTCCAACAGAACATCACCCTCTTCGAAAGACAATGACGCCAAAAACCTGGTAGGAGAAAAGGAAAAAAGACAGAAGAAAAAGCAGAACAGTGCAGGACCGGTCCCGTGGGGAGGGAGCAGCAAAGGAGGAATAGCGCTCATTTGCTGAATCTCCTCCTCTCCAGCGGAGAGGCCAGCGGGACAGAGGGGGAGCCTCCAAGGCTCACATATGCCCTGAACACCCCTTGACTGACAGAACTAAGTTAAATGGGTACAAAGGGTCCCCGTGACACCCAGCCCGAGACGCGAGCCAGCTGCTGGGGCTGGGCCAGGCTGCCTGAGCCGGGTGGAGGATGGACACGGCTGTGCTTAGGCACCCCCAAGGGACTGCAGGGGGCTGTGTGCCGTGGCTGGGAGGGGATACGGAGCAGAACCACCTCAGTCCCCCATAAATTGTGAAAAAAGCAAAGCAACACAGCTGGTGTGCCCTGGGGGGAGGGGCACAGTAGCCTTTGTCTCCTCAGACCCACCCGCCACTACTGGCACTTCTTGCGAGAACCGAGGCGGATGCAGCCACAGCCGCCACCTCCTCCTGTGCGAGCGCCTGGGCAGGGGTGGGGCCTGAATCCACACCTGGAGCTCCTCAACCTCCTAGGCAGGACTGAGACTTGTTTACAGCCCAAGGCAGATAGGAACTTTCTACCCCGGCACCTCAGAGAACTCGTGCCACCAAGACAAACAAGGAGTTGAGATTTGGCACAGAGCAGGGGTGGGGCTGTTCCACCGTCTTCCCTGAGCCCGCGTACGGAGCGCCGACCCAGGGTGGAGCGGGCAGCTGCACAGAGCAGCAGAGCGACTGGCCCCGGGAGAGGGTGGGCGGCCACCCACCTTGCCGGCAGGAACGCAGCACCTGACTGCGGTGCTGGGAGGGGGTGCTATCTGACCACCTGCCTCACCCGAGCACAGTATCTGACTGCAGCATCAGGAGGGGGAGTGATCCACCCACTCACCAGCCACAGTGCCAGAGAGGTATGAGCAATATGAAGAAGCAGAGGAACCACTCCCAATTAAAAGATCAAGAGAAATCCCCTGAAAGCACGATCAAAGAAACAGACATTGATGGCCTACTAGATCAAGATTTCAAAAAAGGAGCGATCAAAGTACTGAAGGAACTAGAAGAAATAGTGTTTAGAGATATAAAATATGTCAAAAATGAAATAGAAGCTATAAAGAAGAACCAAGTAGAATTAGTAAACTCATTTGCTGAGATGAGAGCTGACCTAAAGGCTGTACAAAGCAGGCCAGATAATGCAGAGGAACGAATAAGTGACCTAGAAGACAGGACAACAGAAAGCACCCAATCAGAACAGCTGAGAGAAAAACAAATAAAAAACAATGAAAACAATATAAGGGACCTATGGGATAACATAAAACATGCCAATCTACACATAATAGGGGTTTCAGAAGGGGAAGAAAGAACAAAGGGGATTGAAAGGTATTTGAAGAAATCATGACTGAAAACTTCCCAAACTTAAGGAATCAGATATCCAAGTACAGGAGGCTCAGAGGGTCCCAAACAGGAAGAACCCAAACAGACCCACATCAAGACATATCATAATCAAGATGGCCAGAGTCAAGAATAAAGAAATGATTCTAAAGGCAGCAAGAGAAAAACAAAGGGTGAGTTACAAGGGAACCCCCATAAGGCTCTCAGCTGATTTCTCTACACAAACACTACAGGCCAGAAGGGATGGCAAGATATATTCAAAGTCCTGAATGGAAAAAAGATGCAGCCTAGGATACTCTATCCAGCAAGGCTTTCCTTTAGAATAGAAGGAGAGATAAAGAACTTCACAGACAAGCAAAAATTAAAAGAGTTTAGCAACACTAAACCCATGCTAAAAGAAATACTGACAGATCTACTCTAAATAGGAAAGAAGCAGGATGCAACAAAAATGAGAAACACATAACTGGAAAGGTGATAACTACCATGAATTCCAAATAGGATAAACACAAAACTGTAAAAGAAGGCATCTAAATCATTAAGAGTGGGAGAGGGAAGCAAGGAAAGCCACTGTGGAAAACAGTATGGAGATTCCTCAAAAGACTAGGAATAGACTTACCGTGCGACCAAGGAATCCCACTCCTGGGCATATATCCAGAAGAAACCCTACTTCAAAAAGACACCTGCAGCCCCATGTTCATAGCAGCACTGTTTACAATAGCCAAGACATGGAAACAGCCTAAATGTCCATCAACAGATGACTAGATAAAGAAAAGGTAGTATATTTATACAATGGAATACTATTCAGCCACAAAAACTGGCAACATAATGCCATTTGCAGCAACATGATGTTCCCGGAGAATGTCATTCTAACAGAAGTAAGCCAGAAAGAGAAAGAAAAATACCATATGTGATCATTCATATGTGGAATCTAAAAAAAAAAAAAAAAAACCATAAATACAAAACAGAAACAGACTCATAGACATAGAATACAAACTTGTGGTTGCCAAGGGGGCAGGTAGTGGGAAGGGATAGACTGGGATTTTAAAATGTAGAATACATAAACAAGATTATACTGTATAGCACAGGGAAATATATATAAGATCTTGTGGTAGCTCACAGCAAAAAAAAAGTGACAATGAATATATGTTTGTTCATATATAACTGAAAAATTGTGCTCTACACTGGAATTTGACACAGCATTGTAAAATGACTATTACTCAATAAAAAAATGTTTAAAAAAAAGGACTTCTTGGGAAATTCGTGATGGACTATCAGTGCAATTATGATGATTTCAAAGTCCTTATTCACTCCTTCATTTAGAAATATCTGGTTCCTTGTGCCATACACTGTACTAATACCGCACTGGGGAAGGGGATGTGGAGATAAGATGTAGCTCTTGCTTTCCTGCATTCTACACACAGAAGTTGTAGTAGTCATATTTACAGAAGTTATTTGAACTAGATCTGGTTCTTTTTGTCTCATTTATAACAGACTCTTGAAGTCTGGAAAATAGTTAAGCTAAAGCCTCTTTTGGATAAATTTAAGGCAGTCGCTGAAGTCTGTTCCTTAACAGCCTTTGCAATCACCCTCACCTGCAGCCTTCCTGAAGCTATGGTGCATCCTAATTTAAACTGGATGAGTCAAATTGTTAATCCTGAGAAATTTCAACCATTTTCTTGGCTTTCTTACTTGAGGGCTAAATCTGAGAAATGCAGGAAGAGAGACTGTAAAAGTCTACCATCTCCAGGCCAGATAAACCTGTCCTTGAGCTCTAGAGTGAATACAAGTAAAGCTCCAGCTGGAACTGTCAGTCAGCCAACCTGAATGCATCCACACCTGATCTCCCCCATCTCCTCTTCTAGCTTTCATTCCAGAATTTACTTTTTCACTTTCCATTTATTACCCTACCCACGTCAAAATCTACCGTCCTTTAAAGTTCCGACCATTTTGTTAAAACTTCTCTTGTCAAATCCAGTTTTCAGTCCATTCGCTTCGGTCACCCTGTACTACATCGGCCCCCTGAGGAGCACTGCACCTTGCATGTTACTCCTCTTTTGGCTTCCTTGATGCTCTACTGCATTCTCCTATCTCTGACCGGTTCCCCTCAGTCTCCACAACCTTTTAAATAAAGGCATTTCCACAGGCTTCTGTTAGATATTTTCTTCTTACCTACGAACGTTCTCACCAGTCCCAGGCTCCAACCATCATCTTGCTGCAGCTAACTCTGAAAATTTTATCTGCCAGGGAGCTATCTGGGTATCTTCCAGGTTCAGGTACTTCTTTTTCCTGGCCTAGATTATTGCAATTCCTTTCCTCTCTTTCACCTTTTTCCCTCCTGCCACAGTTACTACTGAATAGAGCATTCACTATCCTGTGACTCTCAAACATCTTTAATGACTCCGTGTTGCTGTAAGAAGAAAGTTCAAACTCCTCATTATGACATTTTCAATTCTCACTTCCTGCTCTCTTCTCTCTCTGCACATGTACCATATACAAGTTTTATGCTTTAGTCGTATCTTTGCACCAATTAGCCTAGTATATTTCACATATCTTGCATTTGTTCCTGTTTACAATTTACCTGCATCTAAGTACCCTTCTTCTCCATCCTGATTTGTCCAAATCTCATCTTTTAAGCTCAAGGATTATATCTTCATTAAAAATAGTTAAAGAGGCCATCACTCCTCTAAATTCATGTAGTACATTATTTCTCTACTGGGTAACTACTACGTTATGTCCTGAGTTTGATTTTTTTTTTTCTGCAAACATTTGTCTTTCCTACTAGACAGAAAGCATTTTTATGGGTAGGGACTTCAGTTTTACTTTGTACCCTCCCCAACCCCCAACACAATGCTTGTTCAAAATCGGAGCTCAATCAGTGCAAGTAAGCAGGCTAGGCACCCAGTACCCCCAGTGTCCAGTGCTCATTAACACTCAGTAAAAATATGTCTAATTGATAATTGAATGGATGGGTAGATGAACAAATGAATTTTGGTTCTCAATTATCTTAAATAAGCTTTGGCTAGGCCAGGCTTCTTAGACAATTTCAGTTCAAATTTGTCTTTCCCTCCTCTTTTTTCCCAATTACAAAAAAACATTTTAACTATTACAATATTTCTAACATAATTCTAATCTCCAGTCTATGGGTCACCTATTCCAAATTCAATATACTGTGATATAGTAAAGCATTTGAATACTTTTTGAAAATGTTATGATTTGTACTTCAAGTTTGTTAAAATTTTGAAGAGGACCAACGAATGACTAATAAAGCCAGGAGTACAAACAGGGTCAACTAAGGACTAAAGGCAATAGAAAAAATATATACCTTATTTCCTCCCCCGTCTCTCAAATTTTGATATATATAAAGAAATAGTAGAGAGCACCATTGATAAAATTGAGAACATACTGTCTTTTTAAAAGAGAAAGGGAATACGAAAGCACACAGAAGAACTGTGAGCCCAGAAGAATTACCAGGAACTAGCATAGTAGATGTGAGTTCTGGAGTTTCCAAGAAATCCACGTTGCTTCTTTGGAATGTCTTGCTGTAATTCGTCTGAAGGTGGCTGTGTAAAAAAGTAGAGGTGAAGGCTTTACAATTTTTTGCAATCTTCTTAAGCAGAGTGTAATTAAGTTCAAATTCAGTCAAGGTGGCAGGGTTTTGGATTCAGTGCCTGAATAAAGGCTCCTTTTCATGGTTATTTCACCTTAAAAAAGACTCAGGAGTAATTTAACAACTGTCATCATAAATTTTTTTATGAAGTTTTTTTAAATAGGAGAGCATTAATTCTCTACAGAAGATAAAAACAAAAGGAGATAATTACAATTGCAGAAAAAGTTTAAACAGAAGAATATCCTGGCTGTCAGGATGTTTGAAGAATAGGACAGCTAAGAAGAGGAACTCTAGATTTTCCATCACTAGAGAATAAAAAGAAAAAAAATCATCTAAAATACAGGCCTGGAAGGACAAAGTAAATTTCCTTTAAAGATCCCTTTTGTGCCTGAAATTCTGTTGCTGTCATTATGCATTATATCAAAAGCACTTAAAATAGCCACAGAAATAAAACTTTTAAGGTGAAATATGTGTCAACTAAGTTACCAGGTATTAGTTCCATTACCATAATTTAACACCCAGAATTTGGACTTATTGGAGATCTATGATCTCTGTGCCATTTAAAGCCAACTAGAACTATTCATAGAATCTCAGAATAGCAAATATTTCCTTCATCCTATTTTTCTACTTATATATTTGTTACTAGTGATTATTTTAATTTCAAAGAAGTTGATTTTTTAAAATTTTATCGAGGAACAACTGACAAATATATATATATATATATATATATATATATATATGTTCAAAGTAGAGTGATGACAAGAGAAATTGATTTTTTTTAATCTTTTCCAAACAATGTCGTTTCCCTTTTATTGGCAGTAAAGACATTTCAAAAAGCTGCTAAGCAGTGATGATCTTAACCATTATATATAGTGTTATTGTAAAATAAAAACCACAGAGCTTATGAAAAATTAGGAAGTAAAAATTTTTCCATCCTTCCTTTTCTGCATCCTTTGTCTCCCAGCCCTGTACACTTTGGACACTTGTGATCTGTATCTAAATCTGTTTGCCTGAAACCATATGGTAACACTTAGAGTGGGATCATTATCAAAAGTGTTTGTGCTTCAGAAGGAAAGTGGTTTCTAATCCATGAAGAGTGGGAGTTAAGAAAATGACCAAATGGGACAGTGTTTAAGGTGAGATAAACGGAATGGAGTTTTTTCTACACGTCCTAAAATTATATCATGTATATTGCTACCTCCCTGGCTAAAAGAAAAAGAACAAAAAGCTGTTCATAACTTACCTATTCCACACACTACTATTCTCCCAGAACTCATAAATCATGTAGCGAGATTCATTTGAAAGCTTCTGTATAGAAATACTGAAATGGAAAACAAAAGGCAAAATTAACCATGGGAAATGAAATACAAGAAGTAAATGAATATTTCTAATCATCTCTATTGTGGTTTGAAATAATCTTCTTCATTAGTATAGGAAAAACATATGGTTCCCACATGAAAACCAACGTTTTGTCAAGAATTGATTAGTATGTCTGGTTTGGCATCATAAAGATTGTATCAGTATTATAAATATCACAAAAATAACTTTTAAAAAATTCATTCATATATCCTTTCATTCAAGATGTGTTGAGTTCTGTTTTTGCCGGAGTTCAGAGAAATGTGAGTGCATTCCACCTTCTTTGCCCTCAAACGTAGCTCTTTGGATCAGTCCCATCAACCTCCAAGGGTCTTGAGAAATTCTTGCCCTTACCCTCTACCTCTGGATTGACAGCTTTTGTTTGGGGTCCTGCTGCAAGCTGTTCGAGTCACCTGGACCACACGGCTGCTGAACATCTAACTCCTGGTTTGCCAGTGCCCGACGTTGGTCCTTCTTTCTCTTTTAACACTCATACCTCTCAACTCTCTCTGTGTCCAGATCAAGTCTGAGTCCATATTCTGGCCACAGTTTTTTTTTTTAAATTGCTTTTCCAATTTAGGGAAAGACGAATTTTTTCCTTCCAGCCTTTTAGACTAGCCTGACAGTGGCTATGTTTTGGAGGAGTGAAGAGAGGGTGGGTGGTTGAAAAGACAAGTTGAATTGAAGACTGGATTTAATCCCATAGCAATGATGGGATACTAAGGGTGTTTAAAGCAGGGAGCATCTCATGATTAAAGCTGGATTTTAAAAGAGCCCTCCGATGGCAGTGTCAGTAGCCAATGGAGAACAGTTATACAAACAGGAAGAAAAGCTGGAAAGGTAGTGAAATTAGCTTCGGTGAGAGATGACGAAGCTCCAAATCAAGGTCAAAAGAAAGGAAGAGTGGATGGACTCATACACTTAAGGGAAGAGTAAGAGACAAATATAAAGATGCCTTTAAAAAATTAATTCCACAAGTCCGGTTTGTTCACCTAATGTTTCACAATATATTTAGATTACAGATCAAAGTGGAAAGTTAGAAAAACAATACGGGTATTGATTTAATAGAGAGCAAAGAACATACCAGTGAAACAGCCAAGTTCAGTGCAGATTTAGGGTTTACCTAAGTGTGACCAGCAGGTGGTGGTAACTACACAGAAGTGTTAATACTTATTTTTTTTTTAGCTCTTTGCCTGTGAAGAGTTTGGTGTTTTTCATCAAGCTTAGGTCAATTAAGGTGTGATGGAGCAAATACTATTACTAGCCAATTTCAGATTTTCTGGGGGAATGGTTTATACCATAATCAAAGGAATTTAATATAAAGTGAAATCAGAAAATTTCTAATCCCAGGAGTTCATAGATGGGCTTTGCCCGGGGGTGGGGGGGGGGCAGGGTGGGGAGTGTTCCTTGAAATCCCAGAAACGAGCAGCAAGTCAGTGTGCATAGGTACCTTTTCCTGGGAAGGGAGTCTGCAGTCCTCATCACAGTCTTAAAGGGTCTGTAATCTCTTAAGTGCAATCTGACAATGTAATGGACAAATTTCAGCCCATGACTATTTTTTTTTAGAATAAAGTTTAAAACACTCAGCCTAGCATTTCCAGCTCTTTATGAACTGCCTCCTACAAACTAATTCATTTGTATTACTTATTACATTAAAAAAAATCTCTTATCCTGCTATCTCAACCTTCCTTTTCCAGACTAGCCACAAGAAATTCACAAAAGTTTAGCCTGATGCTCAAGTTCTGAAGGACCGAGGAAGCTATCACAGTGATAAGGTGGTGGTTTGGTATGGCTACACAGACCTGCCTTCATCTACCACGCATTAGAGCTTTGTCACCTTGGACCCTCTGCCTAACCTTTTTCCTCACCTATAAAAATGGCGATAATAATAGTAGTAGGAGGATTAACTAAGATGTTACACGTAGGATGCTTTGCCCAATACTTGGTATTGTGTGTGTGTTTAACTGTTGACTTAATAGCAAAAAAGAAAGCAGCACTTCCATTGGGTAAGTAGTTATGAAAGCTAAGCCTTAATGGTGTCCAAGTGGAGAAGCATGACAGAAATAAAAGGAGCAGAAGGAGAAAGAAACTGCGGGAAAAAGACATATCTTTGAAAACAAAGAGAAGCAGCAAGCCGATAGTAATGATGATAACCATTATTACATTCATTTACATCCTAATAACAATGGTGATGGCTGCTAAGATGAATCGCTCTGTTCCAGGCCCTGGTCTAAGCATTTCCCATGGAGTAAGTCATTTTATTTCCTCTGGGGGTCATATGGCAGATACTGTCTGTTGCCTCCCCAACTATGCAGCTGTTGCCTCCCTCTTTCTCACTGAACCCCGCCATTGTTCAGTTTGCCATATACCCTATGTACCAACCAGCACTGGGCTGAGACAGTCCTCACAACCCCCTCTCTGCTGGATGTCTGTTTCCTAACCCTCCCTGGTGCTGGGAATGGCCATGTGACTTGAGCTGGGCCAATGAAATGCCAAGGGAAGTGTGCTGAGAAGCAAGGACCTCTGGGAACCTTTGCATCCTTAGGCTCAGATGTGAGAGGACGGCTTGCTGGGGGTGCCCCCTTCTGCTCCTCCCTGACTGTAGGCCGCCTGGTCAAGAGCCAAGTGGCAGAGGTGAAAGAAAGAACAGTGCAGATTTTGACTCAGGGCTGCGAGTGAAAATGCTAACCGGAATTGCTCTCCAGCCTGGGTGCTTTCAATTAAGGGCAAACCTGACCAATACACAGCAGTGACGTTTAAAGACATTGCTATTTGAGACTGTGCACTACAGATAATAATACATATGCAATGATTACCCTGAGACAGTGAGAAAAGGTGACGAAATTTTTAGAAATTTCAGTCACTAGTATTTCCGTTAAAAAGGCTTAGGACTTGAATGATTGGCCTTCAATTATTTACAAACTTAGAATTACATGACCCACCTCTGGGCTGTCGCTGTGTGACTCTATGAACCTTAAACGCCCTCGGTCTTCCTCCTCAGTGTATTCACACTTCCTGCAGCACTCAGAACTCATGGCTAAAGCAAGACGTCTCAGGACTTCTTTGGCTGAGCCGTCCCGGGATACAGTCGCTAAAAGCTTCATCCCTGAGCTCCAGTAGACCTTCAGCATTCCCAGGAGCCAGGAAGTGTCAGTGAAACAGCTTCCAGGGGACAAGGATGTGGTTCCCGAACAGCTGGGGTTGAAGATCTTACCTAAAGCCACTTGGCTTATAAGGGAAAGGACCCCCTCTTCCTCTTGGCTTCCTCTGTTCCCCACGCGTCCTGCCTTAGCTCACAGAGCCTAAACCCCGGCGTAAAAGGCACAGCAGAAGGGATAGTCCCCACACTTCTCCACCAAGCTCCAGCCACTCATTTGTTTAATCCATATAAAAATGCTGATAAATTAATGGTTCAGTGTGCCACAGGGTACCGTTAGTTCTTACGAGCATTTCTTTGGCCAACGTACAACTCCCAGGGTTGATTCTTACAATGTGATTCCACATTCATGTTCTGTAGGCCCTGGACATGGAGGTTAGAACAAGTACAAATTCTAGAGTTTGGTAGCTGAGAGTGATTCAGAAAGCATTTTATTCTACTTAACAGCTGAGAACTTTTGGGCCGAGAACATGGCTGTAATTGCTCATGAATGAGTATCCGGCTTTCCCAACCGGATTCTAAGATCCTTAGAAGAAGAAACTATTCTCATCTTGTCTGGAGTCAAGCATGTTCTGAGAATACACTGTGTACATCACATATACTCAGTAGGCATCTTCCCATGCCAAATGCAGGGATTAATAAGCCTTCATGACTACAAAATGTGCAAAAAGGGTAATCAAACAATGTGTGCATGTGTGTTGCACATGCGTCACACAATTGCTCTGTTTGGGTTTTTCACTAACATCTCATTTCAAAATTCAGCCGACTGACTGACAAAAGCCCCGTCAGCCCCCCAAACCCCTGAGTCTCCTAGTCAAATACCTGGAGGGCACAAGCCTCACTAATTCAGTGGCTTGAATTTAAGAAAGTAAGATCTTGTCATTGGAACAGAAAGGATCTTGGGATCTTGTCTATTCTTCACCTGGGTAACCACAGAAAGCCCAGGGAACTCTGATTCAAGGGTGACCGAATATGGGCAAGAAAGATTAATTGTGGGTTCTGGAGTCAGACAAACTCGGGCAAGTTGTTTAACCCGTCTGAGCCTATTTCCCCCTGAGCTAGATGGAATACACATCTCAGGCGACTGCAGTGAAGACTAAACGAGAAAATGAATACAGAATGCCTAATCTCATAAATCCTCAATTTCTACTTTATTTTATGGCAGCATTTCCTCTCGATGGTGAGGCTGAGCCAAACACTGTGGGAGAAGGAGAAACTGCAAAACTCTGGTAATTCACAGACCTTTGTTTTATCAGCCAAGCCTCTGGCAATCAGGCTGAGTGCATTAGAGCCTGACGGAGGGCAGGAGTGGCCCATTTTAGGGTTCATGAATTAACGCAGATAGAAAATTGTATTTGACTAACTAGTACAACTGAATTTAGACAGACACACCGGCGTGACATGTATTCCACAGTTTTCCATTTGTGTGTGGTGATTCTCTGATGCTTATTTCATCTGATAAAGTCTACTTTTTGATAATTTCAGTGAAAGAAAGCTGAGAAGATCAGCAATAAGAAGTGAGTGGAGAGCTGTTAAGAAACAAACCAGTCTTGCAAAAGGAAAAGGAGAGTCTTAGAGTCTCGATTTATCTTAACAGGAAAAGGATGCTCTCCTTCCCTCTACTTCACTGCTGAGGCTGAGGGAGCAATTTTTCATGCTCACTGGGAGAACAGACTTTGCAGCAGGCAACACACACCTACCTCCTCTCTTTCCCACAGCCTGTTTCCCTCACCCTGGGGCACTCTTCGACGCTTTAGGTCATTTTCCCAAACACACATTAAAGCAGTATTTCTGAACCTTAAAAAAGTAATCAAACCTTGTATCATTTTTGTAAGTGTAAAATATCTACTGTGTCCCTGGAAACTGATGCACCAAACCGGACTTTATTTTCTTTCTAGCTTCACTAACCAAAAAAGAGTTTACTGAGCTCTACTTTCCGCAGTTTCCACTGTGGACCGTGTGTAGATAGACGTTCTTTTCTTGCATTTCCCCAAAACTCCATTTTATTTTTAAATGAGTAGGCTTTTTAAAACTACATATACTCTCACTTTGGCAGATCACTTTTAAATCACTGAAATGAAAGGACTAAAATGGGGTTTTGATTTGTGCCCTTCTGAGCCGATTGTAAGTATAGTTGCAACAACAAAAACTAGTCCCAGTTACAAAGGTGCTCCTGGGAAGATGGTGAGCTGGATGACCTTCATGGCGCCGAGCAAGCCCTCTTCTGCTCCAGAAAGGCGTCAGCCAGCCAGACAATGAGGGAGCAGCAGTGAGCGCAGTGGTAACCCCAGCTCACGCTCCCTGGCCCTGCACGGATGGGAGGCACTCTGCTGAGCACCCAGTTGACCCTCACAACCACTTTATGAAGAAACTGAGGCTTAGAGCCAGTAAGGATCTTTCCCCAAACCACAAAGTTAGTATGACCCCATTTTTTTTTAATTGAGTTACAGTCAGTTTACATGTTGTGTCAATTTCTGGTGTACAGCACAACACTTCAGTCATACATGAATATATATATATATTCATTTTCATATTCTTTTCCACCATGAGCTACTTCAAGATATTAAATATGTTTCTCTGTTATACAGTATAAACTTGTTTATTTTATATATACCTGTCAGTATCTGCAAATCTTGAACTTCCAGTTTATCCCTTCCCACCCCTCTCTCCCCTGGCAACCACAAGTCTGTATTCTATGTCTGTGAGTCTGTTTCTATTTTATATATAAGTTCATTTGTCTTTTATTTTTTTAAGATTCCACATATGAGTGATATCATATGGTATTTTTCTTTCCCTTTCTGGCTTACTTCACTTAAAGTGACATTCTCCAGGGATATCCATGTTGCTGCAAATGGCATTATGTTGTCATTTTTATGGCTGAGTAGTATTCCATTATATAAATATACCACAACTTCTTTATCCAGTCATCTGTTGATGGGCATTTAGGCTGTTTCCATGTCTTGGCTATTGTAAATAGTGCTCCTATGAACATCAGGGTGCAGGAGTCATTTTGAAGTAGGGTTTCTTCTCGATATAAGCCCAGGAGTGAATCTGGGTCATATGGTAAGTCTACTTTTTAGCTTTTGAGGAATCTCCATCCTGTTTTCCACAGTGGCTGCACCAAACTGCATTCCCACCAATAGTGTAGGAGGGTTCCCTTTTCTCCACAGCCTCTCCAGCATTTATCATTTGTGGACTTTTGAATGATGGCCATTCTGACTGGTGTGAGGTGATACCTCATTGTAGTTTTGATTTGCATTTCTCTGATAATTAGTGATATCGAGCATGTTTTCATGTGCCTATTGGCTATTTGTATGTCTTCCTTGGAGAATTGCTTGTTTAGGTCTTCTGCCCATTTTTGGATTGGGTTGTTTGTTTTTTTCTTATTAAGTCATATGAGCTGTTTATATATGTATGATCCCATGTTTAATTCCAGAGCCAGACGTCTTACCTGGGGAACTATTCTTCCCAGAGTGTGGATAAAATACAAGTAGTAAGTACTGGGAGGAACACCAAAGCACTCAGGGACAAAAAGTACGTGCTTCTGGGTGCACCCACACGTGTGCACAGGTGTGCTAAAAAGTTTTCCCAGAGCAACATTCTAAGAGCATTATGATATGCAATTTAACAAGCTCTCAAGGTGGGGGTAGAATGGGTTGTGGCAGTTTTCCAGGAGCACGTGACTTTTGGCTTTGGCCTTGAGGTACAGCATGAGCTGGGAGAGGCCTGCAACTGGATACACACTTCTGGGAAGGAGCGTGGCCAGATCTAAGGCACAGGGGTAAGAATTAATAGATTATGCTGGAAAGGCAACATGCAGCTGGGCACGGCTGAGGCCGAGGACTCAGGTGAGGGAGAAAAAATGGTAGCGATGCTGTGGATTTCGGAGGTCTCTTGGTGACACAACTGTAGGGTCAGGATAAACATCTAGCATTTGATAAGATACTCATTACATAGTTACTGCAATTTTCTGATTAAGAGAATTCCAAGATAATCGTTTCTGAAAAATTATCATTCTAATGCTTGTTTATTGGACCACCTGGAGATGAGGAAGAGTTAGTATATTTTAGCAGCCTGAGATAATAGAAGCCTGTGCTGGGGTGGCCACAGAAAAATAAAAATTGTTTTAATGACAAAGTCCTGCAATCAAGACTTCAGAGATGGTGCCACTTCATAAGGAATGGCTGAGACGGTGGTTATTAGGCCACAGCGCATGCTCCCAAGGGAGCAATCAGAGCTAACGCACTGGAGTTGGGCCCTCATATGCCACAGATGATTTTAAACCAGAGTGTGAGCCTGCCTGCGTGTAAAAGAGGGGATTACAGTCGATTTGAAACTCCTCTTCTCAACTCGTTCTCTCCATTTCACTTCCCTCGGAGCCCCTGATGCGCACATCCACACAGAGCCCAAGTATAAGAGAACACAGCCTGGTGAACTCTGCAGAGTGCATCGTCACCCAGAGGCTGGAAGGACCCGCACCGCCCTCACCTAAGGCGCAGGCGCACTTACCGCAAGCATCCGCTCTGGGAGGAAGCGCTCTCCACGTAGTGTTTCAGAGCAAGCTGGAACTCTTCCAAGTCCTCTTCTATCACAGACATCTGACGCTGCACCAGCATGATGTGCTGCAGAGCAAGGGGCGGGGGTTACTGCGCTGGCTGTCGGGGGGCCTCCCCAAGCCGAGCCCCTGCTGCGCATCCCATCCCTCCGCGCAAATCCAACAATTCTCATCCAAAATACGACCAGAAGGCATGACTAGTCCAAGTAGTAACACTGAATAAAAGCTGTAGTATAGGCAGGGTGTTTTCTTGCCTCTAATACAAATGCTAAAGAAAGTGTCCTTCACGACGACGTGTCCCTTGTAAAAGCCGTGGTTCTCCTTCAGAATCACGGGGCTTTTCAATTGCATTTATAGCAGAATCTCTGAGAGTGGGTCCAGGCCCTCATACTTATAAAAACGTCTCCAAATGACTCTAATGTGCAGCCAAGGTTGGGACTCACTGGCCTAGAGTCACTTACCAAATTTTAAGAAGTCCTACTGTACACAGAGCACAGCTCCACCTTCTCCTTGGAGATTTTGTAATAGTAGACATATTATAAATATCACTACAAACAAACAAATTTTTTAAATGATGTGTTCATTGATGCATTTCCAAAGGTACATTAACCACTGCAGGGTTCTCAAGTATTAACCACCTACAGTTAAGTCCCACTCAAAATCTAATGGCATTAGATGGAGCCTGTGTTTAATGGATCACGTTGGGTTGGATGCCGACAAATGTTCCCACAGCTAATTACTAAGTGCTGGATTCTAAGATACAGTGATGCATTAAGATAGAATTCTTACCCTCCTAGGTTTTAGTAAAGAAAATCAAGTCCTGAAAACTACGTTTAAGGAGTAATTTTAGATATGACCCATTAAACTTACTGTTTGTAAACTGGTCAGAATTCTACTAAAATTCTGACCAACTGTATTGCCAAATAAATCTTGATCCTAGTCTTAAAATCCTTTGACTGTTTAAGCCTTAAATTAATACCTGGGCCCCCAACTCACATGAGCAGGCAGTGGGCTGTGAACACTGCATAACCCCAGGAAGGGTGCTATTCCCAGTGGGCCCTTTCAGGTGTGGTCATGGAGGATGACAGACCAAGAAAAAACTCTTAAAAGAAAAAGAACGGACAACAGAGTTCCTCCCAGCATGGAGACCCAGTGTTTAATAATGGAACGTCCTTCATTGACAACTACTTACTTTCCCAGCATGAATTCATTGTTGAAACTAACCAGTGAACGCTGTGTATTTCCTATTCATCTGCTTTCTGACCGGCAGTGTTTATGGCATTTATCCTGACCGAGTTTTATCACTGTATATTTTATTTGTGTGGGTGCAGCAGGAAGAGTCTGACCTCAAGGGGCTGCATCCTGACCTTGCAGAGAAGACCAGACATCATCCAGGGGCCCTGGAAATTGAGCTAGCAGCAGTCACTGGAGGAGAGCTTGGGCTGTCTCCCTTGTGAAGGGAGTGTATTCTATGTATGTGGGAAAAAAGATACACATGAAAAATGAAAAAAGAATGCAAAAAAAAAAAAAGGATGATCAGAAGGTAGCCTGTGGCAGAGACTAAAAGCTGCTCATCAAAAATCCGTTTCTTTCTTCTCTCTAGGTGCACAGTTAGACTGCATACCCTGTCAACCCTTGTAGGCAGACGCAGCCCACTGACGAGCTCTCACTGGTAGCATGTGAGCAGAAGTGCTGTGTACCACTTTTGAGCCAAGACTTGCAAGAAGACTTTGAGACCCCTCCCACATCTCTCTTTCCCTTTCCTGTTAGTAGGATGAAGACCTGCCTCAGGAATGGCAGAGCCACAGATGGGAGAAGCCCGTGTCCCTGAATCATTGTGCGGACTGTCTACTTGGGAAACTTTTATTGCATTGGAATCAGTCCACATCCTGGATCTATTTGTTTCCATAGCCTAGGCCCCTAAATGAGCTCAGTAATTTTAATTTGGCTTTGCTTCCCTTCAGGATCAAGGATCAAAGTCTACAGCCACCTCCCAAGGTTGTGTAATGAACAGTCCCCTCTATCTGACGCTCCCAGGACCTGGTTTTAATTTCAGTAATGTCAGTAACTAAGAGTTAATCTCTACCAAAATAATAGCAGACATGTCCCTTTGACAAAAATCTGCAGGGACATCTTGATCGGGTGTTTGTGATAAACAGTGACTCCCACAATGCTCACGAGCTTTCCTAATGAGACATATACATATACCCGCCTGCTCCACCATGACTATTTCAGTCTGAAGACAGTTCTCATGTGACCCAGTGAGGTAGGTTGTAAACATGACCAGAATCCTTCACCGCTTCCTGAACCCATGCCCTTTGAAATGTGACTTCTCAGTTATGCATCAAGACAAAGATTCTGCTTCCCCTTCCCTTGGATCTGGGCTGGCCTTCTAACTTGCTTTGGCCAACAGAATGACACTATGGTGGTTTCAGGTTTAGGCCCCAAGAGGCCTTTTGAGTTTCCACTCTCTCTCCTGGATCCCTCAGACTGTCATGGGGTCAGCAAACATTTTTTTATGTGAAGGGCCAGATCACAATGATTTTAGGCTTTGAAGGCTACGTGGTTCCTACTCAACTCTTCTGTTTTATTGTGAGAGCAGCCACAGACAGTAAGTAAATAAATGGGTGTGGCTCTAGTCCAATAAACTTTATATATACAAAACAGGCAGTGGGCTGTATTTTTGCCAAACCCCATGCTGGAGGATTAAGGTCCCACAAGCAAAGCAGAGTCAGTGGAAGCATCCTGTCTGAGGCCCTGGCCATGTGAGAAAGCCCAGCCAAGAACAGTGAAACTGGCATACGGCTGATTACAGGTGCTCAAAGGGGGACGGCTGAGACCGTGAGAACCACCACAGTGATCTCACCCTGAACTGCCTACTTGTGAATTGAGATTCAACCCACTCAGTTTGGGTGGTCTCCTATATAGATTCATTCACTCATATACATGGATGTGAATATGATTGGAAAAATTAAATTTACTTTGCAACTCAGACAAGACAGGTCTTTCTCTCTTTTCCTCAGACATTTGTACAAAGAAATCAATTTATGAAGAGCCCCAGACAATCTCCCTACATTTTATGACTATCGTGACAAGTGAGCTTTTTTGAATCTTGGGTAATTTAAGGTAGACTTTCTGAGGTCCAAAGAAAACCCTAAATTTTGCTATGCTGGCCAGGCCAAGTTGTGGGATGCGGAGTATGGGAGAGGTGGAGAAGGAGTTCTAATGTCTTCATGATATTTCTACATGTTTCTTGTTTAAAATATACAGCCTGGAATCCTTACTGAAATCTGAGATCCTGTGGTGTAAACAACCAGCCCAGAACTCTCTTTCAGGCTGTATTTTTGTTTCTCTGCTTTAGAAGGGATTAGTGTTGTCTTTATAATTTACCTTGTAGAGATGTTGTTACAATGGAATTATGGTGGAATATTTGGCATCTTGGGGGCTGAAAAGTGCTATCTAATTACGAAAGGTTAATCTAGGTTTACTGAATAGTGTTTGCCATGATATTAGGTTATAGTTGCATGTGCTTCTGATTTCTTGGGTATTTTTATTTTAAGGAAAAAACTGGACACAAAGAGATGTTCTGAACACAAATAATTTGTTTTGTGTTATTCTGGCTCTATTACTACATTTACAGTTGTGTTCAAGCCTTCCTCAGAAACATCAGAACGTTGTGTGCTCTGCTGAATCTCTTAACAGCTATTGCAAAGCAAGACTGTGTTTTGAAAGTCTCTGACATATTAGTTGGCAATAGCCTCCAAACACATTGAAGTGCAGAGCAGAACCGATTTACTCACAAAACATTACTCACAGTTTTGATGAGGATGGAGAAGCAAAAAAAAACCAAAAAAACAAAAAAACAGATTTGTAAACTTCTATTGTATGATAAGTGCTTCTAGTGTTATGTAGGCAACAGTAATGTGCTCGAGAAAGATTAGGGTCTTTGAAAAGAACCAGAATGTGATCAAACTTGGTTTAAAATTATGTTGACTTGCGGTAGCGCACAGTGAAAAAGAATGTGACAATGAATGTATGTATGTTCGTGTATAACTGAAAACTTGTGCTCTACACTGAAATTTGACACAATATTGTAAAATAACTACAACTCAATTAAAAAAAAGATACTGACTTTTTAAATAAAAACTCCTTTTGCATGTAGAAAATATCTGGAAAATGATCATTTTTTTCCCCTGATAAGTCATTTGAGAAGAAATACCACGAACAGCACACGACTACACCAGGCATAAAGGATCTGGGTGGATCAATACACCTGTCCAGATCCAGGACGTGTGTTCATCTGGCTGAAGAAACTCCCCTCAAAAATCATAGTAATCTTTCAGTGATTCATACCTGCTGCTTAGTACTTGACAGCTGGAAGATAATAAATTATCCCCAAATTTTCAATGAGTCATAAAGCCAAGGTCTTGGACTTTAGATGTAGGTTTATTCCTCATGTGCGTTTATTCCCTGTTTTATTATAGCAAGAATAAAATAGTAAACTTCTAAGGTTGCTATCTGTGTGGCAGGCTTGGTACAAATCGTTTGGAGTATTTTAACATTCCTATGGAGCAGCTGCTATTCTTTCAGTGCAAAGTGAGAACAGTTCAATGTTACACGAGATGTGTAAGTATTATTTACATACCTATTTATATACTTACTTTAAAAAAATTTAACCTTGAATAATATGTCATTCTAGCAGCATTTTCTGGCCTCGGAGATTAGGCCGTGTTCTCTTGCCATGCAGATCTTTACCTTCCTGCAATAATCCTCATTATAGTTTATCGTAGAGCCTTATTTAACTGCCTGTATTTCCTTTCGGTCTGTCTTCTGGTCTGTACTAGTCACCAGTTTAACTCTACACCCTCCCTCAGGGCCCAGCACACAGTTGGTGAGCAAGTTATTTGGGGAACGAACAAGTGCAGGATGCTTCTGCTTTTAGCCACTGACTACTCTTAAGATTCCTTTGATAAGTTTTATTTATACACGATCCATCCAGAAAAGGATTTCAGGTAGCCCTGGAAACTCTAGAGCACTGTTGGGTGCCCTTTAATCCATCTCCATCATCTTGCCCTCTTCTCTTTTTTCTCTCTCCTTTAAGCACAAGAGGTATAAATGTGAAAGAACTCGCATCACGTTTACGAGCTATGTGGCCCTGAATAAGTTACTTAACCTTTCTCAAGTCTTCTGCTACATAAAACTGGAGCAGTGGGGCTTGTATCACAGAGCTTTGAGGAGGATCAAATGGAATAGAGTATGGTATGCAAAGATCTTGCCCATGATAGATAATAAATGTTACTTCTGGGCTGAGGAAAAAATGGACTTAAAAGAAGAAATTACATGCTATACTCATCATTATATTATGGCCCGTGTCCCAGAAAACGAGTATGGCAGCTAGCAGGGCCCAAACTTTTGCTGTGTGCTTAAAAAAGCCTACCAGATAATCTGCTCTGCCCCAGTGGTAGGAAGTCTCATGAAACCATCATCCATTAGCTCATAACCTCACTAGCAAAAAGCAACTCCACTCTAGTGCCCAGAAGTGCACCAAACACTGCAGTTGGAGTGTTACAGTGTGGTGGGGAGTGTGGGTCTGGCACAAAACTTCTGGGGTTCAGCTGTGCTGTTTAAACCTTGCTGCACCTTAGTTTCTTCATCTGTAAAATGGGGCTGATACCAGCACCACCTCATACGGCTGTTGTGGGGATTAAGTGAGCACATACGTGTGGGTTTAACACCACACTTGCACATAGCAAAGGCTCAGTAGAGCTTAACTTTTAAAAAACCAAGTATATAATAAAAATGTATTCTTTGCTTTCTGGTGTGGGATTTTTTTTTTTTTTGAAGTTCTCATGCATTTTGAAAAGGAAAAATACCTGTCCAGTCAATGAATTCTAAAACTGGTTTCCTTCACCAGGAAAAATCCCTGAACTCACGGTAACATAACTGTGAGGGCTAGCTGTGAAGTAACACGAAAAACCGTTTTTGTCATTCTGAACATAGAGGTTTCATAGGAATTGATAGTGATGAATATACTACCACTAATGAAAAATACAACTTTTGATGACAAATATCTTACGGGTATTTCTGAAAAAACAAACCAGTTCAGACTACTACTATGTGTGTATTCCCAAAGAGCATGATTCTTTTCCTTTTACGTAAGGTTAAGAATAAAGAATAGTCTTTCCTGATTTTAAATAATACTGATTACCGAACCACTCTGCCCAGCCCTTCTTCCCTAAAGTACTTCCATGCACTACTGAGCTGGCAGTGCTGTGTGGGCTGAGGGATCTTTTAAAATTGACATTGGCCTGTCTCTGCTGTCAGGGACCAGAGAATGGGGCAGTCTGCCACCTTTCAGAAACAATCCTTAGAAACTTTCCTCCTTCATAGCTAGCGAGAGAGAACAGTCTCACATTAAAAAATTACTGAAGAACAGACAATAGTCTCTCCCAACATTAGAAAAGGTCTGTTCCTTTGCCTTGACCGCAGTGCAGTTTCCTCTCCATGCAAACCTAAGAGGCAGTCCAGGTGCAAGACCGCAAGGTCGCAGCCCTGTGCTCGTGGGACTGTGCACAGGCCTGCTGCTCCTGCTGCCTGTGCTCAACACCCCTCTCCTCTCGCCTTCCCGCCCAAATCTGCCGCTTTGAAGTTCTGGGTTCCGGATGGATTAACACAGACAGACCACATCCCTTTCTCTGAATGACTGAACATGTAGTGAAAATACCGCTTTTATCTAGGGAATCTGTCTGTCATCTATAGGATTCTAATCACAAGTCACTATTAAACTTTTCTGGGAAACCTCCAAAGCTCCCTCTCTGAAAGCTCCCTTTGATGAGTTTGGACAGATGAACAGGAGGCGACATGCAGGTGAGTCTCACCTCCTGTCACACAGGCAGTGCCTGTGGACTAAGACTGGTATGGGGATGAAAGGTGTCTCCTATCCTTGTTTCATGCAAATGTGACTGATCCTACAAGATCCATACTGTATATATTTAAGGGATTAAGAAAAAAGTGATATTCTGTAGGTACCCAAGATTTTAAAATCCAAATTGCCACTGAATGTAAATGCAAACAGCCGATTTCCCAAAGCAGAATGCGTTATATTTGCCTCACAATAAAGAAAAATAATAAGGCATGGTATGTGTTGCTTTTCAATTAGTTAATTTATTCATTAATTTCTTTTTGCTGCATTTAATGTACCTATTAGGATCACTTTGTCCATTTTCTCTTAGTCTCCATCAGTTGTTACCCCTCTGGATGGACATCTCTTCCCTGTATGCATAAATGTTCACTTCTCTCTAAACATCATTTTTTTTTCCTTTGAAAAATGATTTTGGAGCAGATACAACGTGCCTGGCCCTGGGCTAAATGCTGGAAATACAATATTCAATGGGACCAACTTTCAGCTCAGGTGTCCTACTCAGCCTAGTTTATGATACAATGTAAAAGTTGCCCTTTTCTGCCAGACATATTCATTCAGTTATTCAATAACTCATTGACTTACACATGTGTATAAATTTAATTTTGCACAAGTAACATGTGAGCTGCTTCCCCAAAACCCCTGTGAAGCAGGCATTTGTTTTCCACAAATCACACTTCAGAAAATACTGCTTAGCCGTGCAAAGTGAAATATGCCCGTATGCTGTTTTTTCACGTTTTCACTGAGATAGTACTAATTTTGAAGATACTAAATCATGTTTTCAAAGTACATATTTCTAAATTTTGACCGAGAAAAATACTTACAGATTTAGTATTGCCTTCAATAACTTCTTCTAGAGGTTCGAGTTTGAGATCCTTCAGTTAGCGGAAGAAATGGGGAGAACCAGAAATTAGTTAACTGAACAAAACATATTTGAATAGAAGCACTTTTGGGATAGCACTGAACCAAAAGAACTTTGTGATCTGAAAGGAGGTGAAATAATTCTGATTTCTGTAAGTAAACTACTCCAATAAAAATTTTTTTACTCATTGTGTCAATTGTAAGGAGCCATTTCAGATGTGCTCAATTTGTTATTGCTTTGAGTGTGCTTTACTGATGCATTAAAAGAGAACAAAGTGGAGAGAAGATTCGTTAAAGCAGAGACAGAAAGGCTAGAAACAGTAAAAAGAAAGAGTTCAGATGACTAGGCTGACTTCTTTTGCTGATGGTAAATGTGGCCATATACTTGAGACACCATGATAGACATTCACACTCTGGTGCTAATTTTGCTTTGTTAAAAAGTGAAATAAAAAGCAAATGAATACACTGTTGGTATTTGTTAAAAATAAAGGACTACTAAACAGACCTTAGAGTTTTCTGCAGTGACCAGTGTCTAACGCTAATGTCCTGAGTGAAACCAAGCATGTAACCCCTGAGCACTTCATTCTAAGGACATACATCCTTGAGAGTGACGTCACCAAGATGGCGACATAGGCTGTTCCTGGCTTTGCTCCTCTTCACAAGAACAACTAACAACCAGTAAGAACAAGATCCCCCTGAGAGAATCTGGAACAATGCTGCAGCACCCTTCTGTACCACAGAGACCAAGACAGTCCCATTAGAAGGTAACAGAAGTGGCTGCATGTTGACAGCACTGCCCTCCCCCAAAGCCAGCACAGCACCACCTGGACAGATCTTCCCTGAGCCTCTGGTTCCTTCAGCGGGAAGAGAGAGCCCAAGGGGGACAACTAGCCCCGCCCAGCAGTGTGGTCACGTTGTGAAAGCCCCTACTCTGATCCTGCGTCACAGGACTGCAGAGAAGCCCTGGGTGGGGCTCAACCACTCAGGGGAATCCGGCTGTGGCAGAGAAGGGGCAACAGCCAGCGCACAGATCTTGGCAGACCAAGTTCATGCCACAGTGCCCAGGTGGTAATCCCAGTCAGCAGCTTTGCTCACCTGCAGAACCAAGCTGGGGACCCACTCTAACTAGGGAACTTGGCAGGGTGCATATCTGCCTGTTTCAGATCCTCAAAGGAGGAGTTTTGTCTGCCCCAGGGCCCAGTTTGCCCACACCCAGGCAAGGAGCTGAATCACATCCCCACTCACTGTGGGGAATGTCTTCCAGGCCCATCTTACCAGCAGGGCTGGCGGCAGCTCCTGGAAGCAGTGTGGCCCCAGCAGCACTTAAGCCAAGAGGTGAGTGAGCAAAGTTGATTACCCTGAAGCAAACCCTGTACCAGGTGTGGAATGTTCCCACGCTATGCGCAAGCAGGGGGATTAATTAGCAGCTGAAGGTGACTCCTGGAATCCGCCACTCTGAGAGCCCATTTAAGAAACAGAATAGCCTGGAGCGAAACTCCCTCCTCCTGCCTAGCTGAGACGTAGCTCCAGCTACTGCAGATCGAGTCTTCCAGCTCCATCTGACCAAAACGGCTGGTGACAACTCCGGGAAACTGTGCAGCCCGGTGGTACTTGAGCCAAGAAGCAGGCGGAGTCAACAGTTGGCAGAGCAAAGCCAGTGGCCATTTTTGGTCAGGGAACTTGGGGTGTGGGTTGGCTTGAGTTAAAACAACAAAGAGCTTTACCAGCTTTAGAGATTCTTGTCCTGCTGCACCGCAGCAAGGAACCTAATTCCTAGCCCTGCTCTTGATGAATGCAGCCTTCAGTCTGTGCGAGCAGGGAACTAACCAGAGCACACAGGAAGCCGCGTAGCTCACGCACAGCCCTGCGCACGGTGGCACCTGAATAGGTAGCACAGCCCATGGCTTCCCCCGACCCGCAGAGCAAAACTGGTGGCCTTACCTGACCAGGGACTTCAGTGCACACTTGGACTAACTTGGGTCCCCAAACAATGAGCTGTTGAGGCCCCGAGTCCATCCTGCTGCCCTGCCGGGGCATAGAAGCTAACTCACAGCCCCATTTACTGCTGGATACAGTACCCAGTCCCTACCATCTAGGAAGCCTGGCCAGGCAGCCATGGATCCCGTCCTACAGCCTCACTTGGGTGGGGAACCAAGCCAACAGTTCTACTCGACAGTTCTCAGCCAGTGGCACAACCCCTACCCCTGTCCTTAGAGCTCAAACAATTGCCTTGACCCAAAATAAAGCCAACAGCAGGCCCCACCTGCCCCAAAACACTACTGGCAGAGATGCCCAGAAACCCAAACTGTAGAGTCTGGAAGAAGAGCCCAACTACTCAAGAGCACAGACAGCACTGCAAGGAATCCAGGATCATGAATAACCAGGTAAATACAGCATCACTAAAGGAAACTAATAAAGCTCCAGTAACCGGCCCTAAAACAAATGAACACCTATGAAGTGGCAAACAAAGAGGGCAATATAATCCTCCTAAGGGAGTTTATTTAACGGCAAGAAAACAGGCAACTACGCAAAATTGGAGAAACAAAGTATGAACAAAATGAGAAGTTTGACAAGGAAATAGCAACCGTCAAAAAACAAAACCAAGCCGAACTCCTAGAGATGAAAAATACAATAACTGAACTGAAAAATCCGACAGTTTCAAAAGTAGAATCAAACGTGCAAAAGAATCGGTGAACTGAAAGAAAAGACACGAGATTACCCAGTCAGAGAAGCCAAAAGAAAAAGAATGAAAAAGAGTGAAGAAAGCCGATGGGAATTTGGGAGACACTGGAAAGAAACATTATTCCCATTGTGGAAATTCCAGAAGGAGAAAAGAAAAAGAGACAGAGAGTCTGCTTAAAGCAATAATGGTTAAAACTTCCGGAACCCTGGGAGAAATATGAACATCCAGATCCATGAGGCCCAAAGGACCTCAAGTAGTTTGAACCTAAATTGGGTTACACTCAGACACATTATAATTCAATTGTCAAAAATCCAAGGCAAAGAAAGAATTGTACGGGCAGTAAGAAGAAAAAGAGAAGTTACATACAAGGGCACCCCCATAAGATTTTGTAAGCCTCATGGCAACCACAAGGACAAAGCCTGCAGAAAGTATTCAACAGAACATGATAAAGGAGTCAAAGCACACTGATACCCAAAGACATCAACACACACGCACACACACAAGACAGCAGGATGGGACACAAGGAACAGCAGATCACAAAACAACCAGAAAACGATTAACAAAATGGCAATAGTAAGTCTATAAATAATTACTTGAAATGCAAATAAATTCTCCAATTAAAAGACAGAGAATGGCTGGGATGAAAAAACAGTATCTAATATGCTGCCTATAGGAGACTCATTTTATATTATTTGGGTGTGTGGTAACTAGGTTTATTTATTTATTTTTTTAGTGGAGGCACTGGGGATTGAACCCAGGACCTCATGCATACTAGGCACATAGTCTACCATTGAGCTATACTCTCCCCTACGAGACTAATTTTAGCTTTAAAGACACATACAGATAGTAAAGGGATGGAAAGAAACATTTCAAGCAAATAATAACAACAAAAAAGGAGAGGCAGCTATACTTAGGCAAAATTGACTTTAAACTAAAAATGGTAAAAAGAGACAAATGAGGTCACTATATAATTATAAAAGGGTCAATACATCAAGAAGATATAACAATTGTAAATATTTATGCAACCAACAATGGAGTACCTAAATATATAAACCAAAAACTGACAGAGCTAAAAGGAGAAATAAACAGTAATACAATACCAGTTGGGGACTTTATTACCCTACTCTTAACAATGGATAGATCATCCGGACAGAAAATCAGTAAGGAAACAGCATACTGAAACAACACTACAGACTAAATGATCCTAACAGTCATATACAGAACATCCTATCTGACCAAAGCTGAATATACATTCTTTTCAGGTATACAAGGAACATCTTCTAGAGAAGACCAAGTGTTAGGCCATGAATCAAGTCTTAGCAAATTCAAGAAGACTGAAATATACCAACTATCTCCTGTGACCACAATGGTGTGAAACTAGATATCAATAATAAGAGGAAAGTGGAAAATTCACGTACACATGGAAGTTAAACAACACTCTACTAAACAACCAATAGATCAAAGAGGAAATTCAAGAGGGAATTTAAGAGAATTTTGAGACAAACAAAAATGAAAACACAACATACCAGAACTTGTGGGATACAGCAAAAGCAGTTCTAAGAGGGAGATTCACAGCAATAAACACCTACTTAAGAAATAAGAAAGAAAGTTCCCAAATAAATGACCTGACTCTACGATTTCAGGAGTTAGAAAAAAGTAGAACAAGCAGAGCCCAAGGTTAGCAGAAGAAAAGAAATAATAAAGATTAGAACAAAAATAACTGAAATAGGGAACAGAAAGACAAGAGAAAATATTATCCGATATAAGAGTTGGTTCTTTGAAAAGATAAACAAAATTGACAAACCCTTAGCTAGACTAAGGAAAAAAGAGAATGTACCCAAACCAACAAAATTATAAATGAAAAAGAAGGCATTGTTACTGATGCTACAGAATTCAAAGGATCATAATAGGCTACTATGAGAAACTATACTCCAACAAACTGGATAACCTAGAATAAATGGGGACGTTCTTAGAAGCATATAACTTACCAAGACTGAATCAGGAAGAAATATAAAATCTGAATAGACCATTTACTAATAAGGAGAATCAATAATCAAAAACCACCCAACAAACAAAAGCCCAGGACCAGATGGCTTCACTGGTGAATTTTACTAAACATTTAAAGAAGAATTAACACCAATTAAAGAAGAATTAACACCAATTAAAGAAGAATTAACACCAATCCTTCTCAAACTCTTCCAAAAATAGAAGAGGAGAGAGCACTCCCAAACTCATTTTATGAGGCTAGCATTATTCTGAGACTAAAACCAGAAAAGGACACCACTAGTAAGGAAAGTTACAAGTCAGCACCCCTGATAAACATAGATGCAAAAATTCTCAATAAAACACTAGCAAACCAAATTCAGCAGCATTTTAAAAGGATCATTTATCACGATCAAGTGGGATTTATTCCTGGGATGCAAGGATGCTTCAACATACACAAGTGAAGCAATATGATAATCACATTAATAGAATGAAAGAAAAGAATCATATGATCATCTCAATAGACACAGAAAAATGGTTTGGTAAAATTCAGTATTCATTCATAATAAAAACTCTTAACAAATTACGCATAAAAGGAACATATCTCAACACAGTAAGAGCCACATATGACAAGCCCATAGCTAACGTCATACTCAGTGGTGAAATTTTGATCGGGAATAAGACAAGGATGTCTGTTATCACCGCTCCTGTTCAACACAGCACTAGAAGCCCCGCCTAGAGCAAAAGAAAGAGAAATAAAAGGCATTATACTGTAAAGGGAGAAGTAAAACAATCTCTATTTGCAGATGACTTGATTTTATATATAGAAAATCCTAAAGACACAAGCCAAAAAACCTTTTAGATCTCATCAGTGAATTCAGTAAAGTTGCAAGATACAAAATTAACATACAAAAATCAGTAGCATTTCTATATACTAACAATGAAATAAGAGAAATAAGACAGAGAAAGACAAATACTGTACTGTATGATTTCATTTATATGTGGAATCTAAAAAAATAAAACTAAAAACAAAACTCCCAAACTCATAGAAAAAGAGATCAGATTTGTGGTTACCAGAGGCAGAGGGTGAGGAGAGGGGAAATAGGAGGAAGACGGTCAAAAGGCACAAATTTCCAGTTATGAGATAAGTATTAACTCAGTACTGTAACAACATGATGACCATAGTTGACACTGCTAATAGTATGTGGGAAATTTGTTAAGAGAGTAAATTCTAAGAGGATAAGCATTTTTCTCTTCTCTGTTTCTTTCTTTCCTTTTTACTATATCTGTATGAGAAGATGGATGTCAGCTGAACCTACTGTAATTATTTCACATTGTATGTAAATAAAACCATCATTCTGTATGCTTTAAACTTAATGATGTATGTTAATGATTTCTCAAAACTAGCAAACAAGTGAGAATTATGCACAATAATTCCTTCAAATAGATAAAAAGTAAACTGAAAATTATAGAAATCCAGACTGTCTGTAATAGCATAAACCTGTTAATAGCAGAGCTATGTCGCTTTAGCTAGGATGCTCTCTTGCAATAGAACTTTATGCAAGTCATTTAACTTCTCTGCAATTCATTTTTACTGTTTCCTCTGCCTAAAATTTTCTATCCCTAGGTCTTCATCTAGTTGGCTATTTCTCATCTTTCCAACTTCAACTCAGATATCACATCCTTAAAGCTATCTGCTTAGATGACCCACTTTAAGTATCCAACCCTCCATCTTCATCATATTGTCCTACTTTTTCTTCACAGCACTTACACTACCTGAAATTACTTCATTTCATGAATGTGTTTACTTGGGCTTTGTCTATCTCTCCGGAGACCAAGAACCTTACCTGTTTTGATCACTGCTTTATTCTCACTGCCAGAATAGTACCCGGCATAAAGTAGATACTAAATAAATGTTAGTTGAATGAATGAATGGCTGAATCAATCCCCATTTAAATCAGCTCTTCTGTGAAGACAAACTTATATAATGCATATAGATGTGGACTGAATCTTTAAAAGTATTCTGTATATAGAAAGTGTAACAATAGTGATCTCTTTTGATTGCTCTTTCCCTAACAATAACTCAGGCACATTTTTCAGTTCTACCTTCTTTAATCTAAGACAAGAAGAACTTACAAGTTGTATGAGTAGGATATCCTTAATTACACCCCTTTAAACGTGGATGTCCTGTGATCTGATGATGCACTTATGAAGATTAACGAGGTTTTGTGGTTTTGTTTAACAGTAAAGGTGTTTTCTGCAGTGTTCAAGTGAAGCCTAAGATATAATCTCAAGCCCATAGTACTAACAGAGGCTAAAGTGGAAAAAAGGAATGCTGAAGGAACTTGCAGAAATTTCAAGTGTTTTTTTTTTTCCTCCACATAAATGGTTTTGGGCTTGGTTTACAGTACAGAAAAGATTTATCAGAAATCCTTAGTGGAGAGAAAAGATCATATGTGTTCCACTGTAAATACACTCATTTTTAATGTGGAGATCAAACTTAGTGCTAACAACTGCAGGAGACAAGATAGCCAGGAGTGAAATACCATGCACGTAGCTACTGTTTGGCAATTGGGTAGATTTTCCTCTAAAAACCCAATTCAGCACAGTACAGAACACGCTGCAGAAAAAAACCCAACTTGCACTGTTTCTCCATTCATTAAGGCAGATCGTGCTGAGCCCCACACAGCTGGTGCCCCACGCTGAAGACCATCACCTTGTACTCTCAGCACATCTCTCAGATGCTGATCTCATAATGAAACCCTTTCAGAGGAAGGAAGGGAGACAAAAGCCGAGGAAAGAAAGAGATGTCAAAATACTTTGATTTAAAGTTGGGGGAATAAAAAATAAAAGACATGACCTGACTTTGAGCTATTCCTTTAAAAATAATGATGTAAATTTATGACACCAAAGAAAGAACTTCAAAACCATTTTTAAAAGAAGTATTTGTATCCTTTAAATGAATGCAAACTTATTTACAACCGAATCTTTATGTTTTAACGAAGTTTTGTTTTCAAATAGGGTCCCATATTTCCAGGCTTTCCACCATTGGAAAACTTATTTTCATAGCCACTTTTTTTCTTATGAATCTTTTCAGTCTCAGTTTACTTAGCAATTAATGCAATTAGAAAGGAGGAAAGTCGATTTACATCAAATTTGTAGTTTATGTTATCCGCCCCAGGAAGTCGTCAATTTAAATTTAACGACGTGGTGGCAGACAGACTGGAATTCTCCAAAGTTGCTTCCCCTAGACTTGATTCTTTTCTGTACGGAATCTCCTTTTCAGATACCTTACCCATCCTCTGCACTTGAGGTTTCACTCTGTGTGTTTGGCTCTTAAGACCTTAATCTATTGTGGCCTCACTTCTTGCAAATTAATCTGACTGGGTATTTCTACCTAGATGTCCTATTTTATATATGTGTGTGTGTGTGTGTGTGTATATATATATATATATATATGTATGTATGTATATGTATATTTGGCGGGTTAGTAATTAGGTTTATTTATTTATTTTTTATTTTTAACAGAGGTACTGGGGATTGAACCCAGGACCTTGGGCATGCTGATCACATACTCTACCACTGAGCTATACCCAACCCCAATTTGAAATTAATACATTTAATAAAGCAGTTCACCTCTTCATCTCACCTCCCGAATTATCTCTCACTGTCTCTCCCCTTTCTGTTAATTATCGTTGTCTCCGAACTTCAGCTCAAATCCTCGGACTCCTATTGGAGACCACCCTGTCCTTAGCCCATCACACCCATTCAATGGTCCTGTTAATTTCACTTCAAGTCTTCCAAATCTGCTATTTTCTTTTCAGTCACTTCGTCCAGGCCCATCTCTTGCTACACCTGACCCCAGTGGGCTCAGGTCTACAGCCTGACCTTCAATGTCGTTACTGGAGCTGGCTTTGGTGGCTCTGACTTTGCCTCTTCTGTTTGAATCCCTTTCGTATTCTTGCTGTCCATTTTTCTCTCTAAAGGATTTTTTTTTTTTATTATGTCACTTATCTCTTGAAAAACAGTAAATGCCTCTTGTTGTCTCCAAGATCAAGTCCAAATTCCTCAGTCTATTATTGAAGGCCATCCATGACATGACCACATCCATCCATACAACCTTATTTGTCACTACGTCCCTCAATGAAAGCCTCTAACCAGGCCAGGCCACTTAACCTTTCCTCATGCCATCACCTTCCTGCACGCCCTCTCCAGCTGCTCGGTTTCCTAAAATTTTACTTCTCCACAGCAAATATTTACTCATTAGTTTGTTAAGCGACTAGTATTCATTCCAATTCTAATGCCAATACAATTTCCTTCAGTGAATTATCTCACCTCCTTTCAGTACAGTGCTCTGGGACTATTAATCAAGGTCTTCTCTCCTTCCATGTCCAAGAGACCAATGTGTGACCATAACAAGACCAACCAGACTCTCCCTCCTGGAAAGTGAAATCTTGAGCAGAATGTCCACAGAATAGAAATTGCTGGAACTCATCTGTTCCAGTGGAGACAACCTGAGGGACTAATGAGTATTTCTCGCTTACCTTCGTCCCTGGAGTTATCTTGTCTTGATTTTCCTGAGTCTGGATCTCTGGACTGTTGATTCTGTGAACCCATTTTCTTTTAACGATTTCTTTTTTTTACTAAAGAAATAATTTCTGTTGTTTGCACTCAAAATTCTTATTGTCATCATTTTCAAAGGCCCACTTAAGCCCTTCCTGCCATACGAGGTCCTTCCCAAGCACTCAGCCTTGCAGTGATCACCCCCTCAGGTTAGCATCTGCAGATTCCGGCATGTGCTCCATCCCTCTGGCACGTCTTAGTCACTCACCAAGCGGTCACTGAGCTTGAACAATGAGCCTGGCTCTGTGCTGCTCATATTTTTTAAAAATCTGCTGACTCATTTTTGTGAATATAGAATATTTTTACAAATAAATTCTAGGTTGTTCAAAGTCAGTAACTCTGTCTCAAATATAAATGTTCCTTCTTTAGTGCCTGGCATGCACAGAAAACATATTCTTACTGAATGATAAAGCAGCCTCTTCATGAAAGCTGTTTAAGAGGAATATAACTATAATATCAGGACTACTGTGTACTAATTAAATTATTCAATAAAAACACAATAGCTGAGAACGCAAGATATAGCTCTAAAGAACTCTTTATCATCTCCTAACTTGCTTGATTAACCTGGTAGCTTCAATGCCAGAAACCATCAGTTAAGGCGCTAACTTCTAAGTGAGGGAAGCCAGAAAGAGAAAGAAAAATACCATATGATATTGCTCATTTGTGGAATCTAAAAAAAGGACACAAATGAACTTATCTACAAAACAGAAACAGACTCACGGACATAGAAAACAAACTTACAGTTACCAGCGGGTAAAGGGGGGTGGGAAGGGATAAACTGGGAATTTGAAATGTGCACCTCTTGGGAAGTGATGGAAATGTTAGGCATCTTGATGGTGGTGGTGGTTTCATGGGTGTAGACATCTATCAAAATTCATCAAATTGTACATCTGGAATATGTGTAGTTTACTGTCCAGGAATCATACCACAATAAAGGTGTTAAAAATAAAATAAATTAGATTAAATTGTTTTAAAAAGATGCTAACTTTTAGAAGTTGAGCGTGCAATCTCATCTTTTAATGTACCACACAGCCATCTCCCTGAATCACTTTGAAATATTTCCAAGACATCAACCAGGTCATCCCTAAGAGCTGCCATTTGCATCATTCAAGCACACTGCTACCTTAAACGAGTGATAACCTTAGAGTCAGGAATGCAGCACAATTATTTAACTTTAAACTCTACATCCAACTGTAACTATAACTGGGGGTGGCTGTGGGGAGAAGGAGAGTTAACAGGAGCTTCTACATTCGCTTTAACAAGAATCCCAAATAACTACCAAGCAGTCATTTGTGGCCTCATTGGGATCCTGGCTGATATTCTATCCATTGTCAGCCATGGATGTTGGGGCAATAAAAATAATGAGTCATAATCTATTGGAAAGTGAGAGAGAGAAGAAGGAAAAGGAAGCACTCACCTTCTTTTCCAGTCTGTCAATTAATTTCTGGAGTCTATTTATCTGGGTCATCCACTGGTTATCTTCTTCCAGTAAGCCTTGAGGGGAAAATCATGAGGCAATATGTTAAACCCTGGACAGAGCAGAATGCTCTGATATCTCAGAGCTTTCCTGTTAACCTGGAGGAAGAACACAGTGTCATTGACATCAACACGTCTAATATATATGTGTGTGTATATATATATTTCCCACCCCCCGACACGAGTTCTTTGTAAGTTACTGATTTCCATAGATCTAGGCATCCCAGTGTGTTCATCTTCATAAGTCTGGTTTTTCCTAAAATTATTGTTGTTGCCTGTATTGGCCTCTGATAGTCAAAGGAACAGATCCTGCTGGGCCATTTTTACCACCCCATGATGTGGCTGATTTTTCTTTTGGAAAAAGGAAAGTACTAATCAACAGTTCTAAACTTAACTTCTGGGGCAGTAGCAGGAGCCAGGGAAATCAGAGCCCGGACCACAGCAAGGGATAAACTGTTAATCAAACAGAAATGTAAGGGCAAGGTAGCCGGTACCTCCTTCCCTAGGGGTTAACCCGAGTGGGCCCTCCGGCCGCGGCACAGCAGTTCAGAGTACAGACGGGAGTCTGCTGATGTTGGCCAAACTGTTTGACTCCTTTGACTTCACTTTTCATATTTTTAGAATGGGAATAACAATACCACCAGACTCCCCGAGTCATTGTGAGGATTATATACACACGTATACACACACCTGCATGTACTATGTCTGCGTCTACACACACGTATCTGTATCCGGCACCAGGCTGGACATTATGTAAGTCCTGCGGCTACTGCTGCTGCTGTTATAAACGTTATTATGCAAAGGGGAAGAGAGCTGTGGCCTGAGCCCTCGCACAAGCACCTGGCGTCCTTGTGTGTCCCCCTGCAGCTTGCTCTAATGCATTTTCACGAACATCTGCTGAAGTAACATTATTTGATATTTCTTGATAGGAGAATGTGATTGAATTCAAGACTATAAAGCCTGTGTTAGCGCTGAACGTTAGGAAGATAAGGCCTCAGTTATAATAAAGGGGTATTACTTTACATTAACATTCACTTCTCTTACCTGCTGTTTTGGGTGAAGCTCCTCTCAAAGCTTCAAAATAAATCATGACGCAAAAAGCAGCAGCAGTATTGCCACAAAAGAAGCGGCTACATAAATAAGGATGCTTTTACAATAGGAAATATTATAAATATATAAACGAAGTTTGTTTATATTTTAATCTGCAAGTCAGTTAACAGCTTTCCACTCTAGGTTGTTTCTAGGAGAATTCAAGGGAGCTGTCACGCCAAAGTCCCACAGAAAGGTATTTTGGGCTTAATACTTTCCTTTTAAATGGCTAGAATGGAAGGAACAATCTATGTTTTGACACACGAGCCTCATATTGCCATTTTCTAGTCACAAAAGATAGATTGTGTTACTGTTGTAACGTCTTCACTTTCTTCCTGTTACAGAATTACACGTATGTACCCTTTGCCCCGTGACTTTGCGGTACCTCTTACCCCAATGGGTGGAGTGCATCCCCTTCCCCACTGTTCCTGAATTTGGCACGTGACAGTTCGGCCAGTGGAGACTTACTAGACAAGATGCAAACTGTGTTTTTTTCCTTCCTGTTTTATTGAAATATAATTGACAGACAGCACTGTATAAGTTGAAGATATACAGCATAATGATCTGACTTACATAATTATGAAATGATTAGCAAAATAAAGTTTAGTAAACAATATCAGCTCATATAGATACAAAATTAAATAGAAAATTTTTCCATGTAAAGGCAACTCACGATTTATTCTCTTAACAAATTTAATGTAATAAGATATACAGTGTTAATTATACTTATCATGTTGTACTTTACATCCTTAGTGCTTATTTACCAAATGAGAAGTTTGTACCTTTTTAAAAACAGAACTATTATTGATCTACAATATTACATTGGTTTCATGTGTACAACATGAGTCAATGTTTTATAGACTATAATCCATTTAAAATTATTATAAAATATTGGTTATATTCCCTCTGCCGTACAATATATCCCTGTAGCTTATATGTTTTATACCTAGCAGTTTGTATCTCTTAAACCCCAAGTCTTGTCTTGTCCTTCCCCTCCTCACTCTCCTCAGTGGTAACCACTTTGTTCTCTGTATCTGTAAGTCTGTTTCAGTTTTGTTATATTCATTCGTTTTATTTTTATATTCCACATATAAATTATAATATACAGTACTTATCTTTCTATGTCTGACTTATTTCACTAAGCATAATACCCTCCAGGTCCATTCATTTTGCAAATGGCAAATTTTCATTCTTTTTTATGGCCGAGTAATATTCCACTGTAAATATAAATATATATATATAGCCTCTTCTTCCATCAATTCATCTGTTGATGGACACTTAAGGTTGCTTTTGTATCCTGGCTATTGTAAAATAATACTCCTATGAGTAGTAGAGTGCATGTATCTTTTTGAATTAGTGTTTTCATTTTCTTTGGATATACACTCAGGAGTGAAATTGCTGGATCATATGGCACTCCCATTTTTAGTTTTTTGAGGAAACTCTATACTGTTTTCCATAGTGGCTACACCAATTTACACTCCCACCAATGGTGTGCTAGGGTTCCTTTTTTCTCCATATCCTCACCACCGTTTATCATTTGTGGTGTTTTGAGGATAACTATTGTGAAAGGTGTGAAGTGACATCTCACTAGTTTTGATTTACATTTCCCTGATGATTAGTGATGTTGAGCATCTTTTCACGTGCCTGTTGACCATCTGTAGGTCTTCTTTGGAAAAATGTTTGTTCAGGACTTCTGCCTATTTTTCAATCTGCTTATTGTTTTCTGATGTTGAGTTGTATGTGCTCTTTGTATATTTGGCATATTAACCAGTTACCAGATACATCATTGGCAAACATTTTCTCCCATTCAGTGGATGAACTTTTCATTTTGTTGATAGCTTTCTTCACAGTGCAAAAGATTTTTAGTTTGATGTAGTCCCATTTGTTTATATCTCCTTTTTCCCCCTCCCTGAGGAGAGATATCCAAAAATATGTATTACCAAGACTGACGTCAAAGAACACACCGCCTTGCTTTCTTCTAGAAGTTTTATAGTTTCAAGTCTTACATTTAAGTCATTAACCCACTTTAAATTTGTTGTTGTGCATGGTGTGAGAGAGTAGTCCAGCTGGATACTTTTGCATGTAACTGTTCAGTTTTCCCTACACCATTTATTGAATAAGCTGTCTTTTCCACACTGAATATTCTTGCCTATTTTGTCATAGACAAGACTATTTGCCCATAGAAGTGTGGGTTCATTTTGGGGCTCTCTTTTCTGTTCCACTGGTCTATGGGTGTGGTACTGCTTTCATCACTGCCGCTTTGTAGTATACTTTTAAATCAGAGAGCCAGATACCTCTAGCTTCGTTCTTCTTTCTTAAGATTGTTTTGGTTATCTGGGGCCCTATGTGTTTCCTTGCCATTTTAGAAGTATTTGTTCTAGCTCTGTGAAAAAAATGCCATTGATATTTTGAAGGCATTTCATTGAGTTTGTAGATTGCTTTGGGTAGTATGGTCATCTTGACAATACTAAGTCTTCCAATCCATGAACATCCTATAGCTTTCCATCTGTTTGTGTCATCTTCAGTTTCTTTCATCAGTTTTCCAAATACAAGTCTTTTACTCCTTTAGTTAGATTTATTCATAAGTATTGTATTCTTTTTGATGGAATTTTAATGGGGTTGTTTTCATAATTTCTCTTTCTGATACTACATTGTTAAGTGCATAGAAATGCAACAGATTTCTGCATATTAATTTTGTATCCTAGAAGATACAGAAGGCTGTGATGAGATCTTAAGAGATATTGTCAACTCTGCCTCTTGCTGGCTGCATGACCTTGCACCAAACTCTTCATATTTCAGACTCAGCTTCTTTGGTTATACATTAATTAGATCAATTATTTCTGGCTCTGGCTCAGAATAATAGAATTGTACTTTTTTTTTTTTTTGAACTGAGGTATAGTCAGTTACAATGTGTCAATGGCTGGTGCACAGCATAATGTCCCAGTCATGCATACATATATATATATATATATACATATATATTTGTTTTCATATTCTTTTTCAGTAAAGGTTATTACAAGAAAAAATGTGTATCCTGGAACTTTACTGAATTCATTGATGAATTCCAGTAGCTTTTTGGTGGCATCCTTAGGATTTCCTATGTATAGTATTATGTCTTCTTCAAATAGTGATGGTTTTACTTCTTCTTTTCTAATTTGGATTCCTTTAACTCCCCCCCCCTTTTTTTTTCTTTTTGGCTGGATGCTGTGGCTCGGACTCAATACTATGTTGAATATAAGTGGTGGGGATGGGCAGCCTTGTCTTGCTCCTCATCTTGGAGGAAATGCTTTCAGTTTCTCATCATTGAATATGTTGTTAGCTGTGGGTTGTCACATATGGCCTTTATTTTATTAAGTAATGTCCTCTCTCTATCCACTTTCGGTATAGTTTTTTTTTTTTTTTTATCATAAATGGATGTTGAATTTTGTCAAAAGCCTTTTCTGCATCTATTGAAGTGATGCTATGATTTTTATTCTTCAGTTTGTTAATGTAGTGCATCACACAGATTGGTTTGCAGCTACAGAACCACCCTTGCATCCCTGGGATAAATCTTACTAGATCATGGTGTATTGCTAAATTTGTTTGCTAACATTTTACTGAAGATATTTGCATTTCTGTTTATCAGTGATATTAACCTGAAATTTTCTTGTTTCTGGGTGATATTTTTTCAGCTTTTGGCATCAGAGTGATGCTGGCCACACAGAATGAGTTTGGAAGTGTTCCTTCCTGTGAAATATTTTAGAATAGTTTGAGAATGATAGATGTTAACTATTCTCTAAATATTTGGTAGAATTCACCTGTAAGGATAACTTGTCCTGGACTTTTGTTTGTTGGAGGTTGAAACAATGAAACACTGTTCTCAATTTCTTTTCTGGTATTTGGTCTGTTCATATTATCTGTTTCTTCCAGTTCAGTCTTGGGAGACTGTATATTTCTAGGACTATGTTCATTTTTCTACATTGTCCATATTGTTGGTGTAAAACTGTTCATGGTAATCTCTTATGGTCCTTAGTATTTCTCTGATGATAGTTATAACTTCTCTTTCATTTCTGATTTTAGTGATTTGGTCTCTCTTATTTCCTGGATAAATTTTTCTGAAGGTTTATCAGTGTTATTTATCAATTCAAAAACCAACTCTTATTTTCACTGATCTTTTTTTCTACTGTTTTTTAAGTCTCAGTTTCATTTATTTCCATCAATCACTTCATCAATTTCATGATATCTATGATTTCTTTCCTTCTACTGACTTTGGGTTTGATTTTTCTTCTTTTTCCAGTTCCTTAAAGTGTAAGGTTAGGTTATTTATTTCAGATTTTCCTTATTCCCTCAGGTAAGCTTGTATGGCTATAAATTTCCTCTTAGAGCTGTTTTGCTGCATCCCATTGATTTTTTTATCATTGTGTTTCCATTTTCAATTGTCTGCAGTTAATTTTTGCTTTCTTCTTTGATTTTCCCAGTGACTCACTGACTGTTTATAGGCATGTTGTTTAGCTTCCATATGTTTTTTGTAGTTTTTTTCCTTATAGTTGATTTCTAGTCTCACAGTGTTGTGGCTGGAAAGTTGCTTAATATGATTTCAGTCTTCCTAAATTTACTGAGACTTATTTTGTGGTCTGGAATGTGATCTATCCTGGAGAATGTTCCATGTGAACTTGAAAAGAATGTGTATTCTGCTGCTTTTGGATAGAATTATATGTGTGTGTGTGTGTGTGTGTGTGTGTGTGTGTCTGATTGACACAAATTCTTCTGGGATTGATCTTTTTATCATTTAACAATGTCTTTGTTTGTCACTTTTTACAGTCTTTGTTTTAAAGTCTACTTAAAGTCTGATACAAGTATCCCCACCCCAGGTTTCTTTCCATTTCCCTTTGCATGGAACACCTTTTTCCATCCCCTCACTTTCAGTCTGTCTGTGTCTTTACATCTGAGGAGAATCTCTTGTAGGCAGCAAATATATGGACCTTGTTTTGGTATCCATTCAGCCACTCTATGTCTTTTAATTGGGGCACTTAGTTATTGACATATAAAGAGATTATCAATAGGTATGTACTAATGGGCATTTTGTCTTTTGCTTTGGGTTTTTAGTTCTCTTTTGTTCCATTCTTCTTTTTTTTGCTCCCTTCCCTTGTGATTTGATGACTGCCCTTATGATTTTACTTTTACTGATATACTTGCATTCTTTTCTATTTTGTGTGTGTGCATCTATTACAGATTTTTGGCTTGTAGTTAGCATGAGTTTTACATTTATCAGTCTCTCTCTCTTTATCTCTGTCTATCTCCATGATTTTTTTAAGTTCTTGACCTTTTAAGTTCACACCCAATTTTAACAACTCTGCATTTTTACTCCCACCTCCACATTTAATTTTTTTTACATCATACTTTACTTTTTTTCATTTTTTATATCCCTTAACTCTTCATTATGGATATAGATGATTTTACTACTTTTCTCTTTTAAACTTCTTTATTTATGGTTGATTTACTGCCTTACTGTAAATTTGCCTTCAGTAATGAGATTTTTTTCTTTCATACTTTTCATATTTCTAGTTGTGGCCTTTTCTTTTCTGCTTAGAAAAGCCCCTTTAATATTTCTAGTAAAGCTGGCTTGGTGGTGATGCTATCTTTTAGTTTTTTCTTCTCTGTAAAACTTTGATCCCTTCATCAATCTGAATGAAAGCTTTGCTGGGTAGAGTATTCTTGGTTATAAGTTTTCCCCTTTAAACACTTTAAATACATCATGCCGCTCCTCCAGGCCTGCAGTTTCTGCTAAAGCACCAGCTGGTAGCCTCCTGGAGTTTCCCTGAACGTAACTTGTTGCTTTTCCCTTGCTGCTTCAATATTCTCTCTTTATCTTTAATTTTTGCCATTTTAATTACAATGTATCTTGGCATGGTCCTCTTTGGGTGATCCAGTTTGGGACTCTCTGTCATTCCTGGACCTGAATTTCTGTTTCCTTTCCTAAACTGAGCACATTTTCAGCTGCTGTCTTCAGATACATTCTCTGCCCCTTTCTCTCTCTCTTCTCTTCTCTCTTCTTGGACTCCTGTAATACACATGTTAGTACACTAGATGTAGTCCCATAAGTCTCATAAACTGCCCTTCCTTCAAAAGGATGCCTGCCAGTGAGTGCATCAGTGTCCTCATGGTAGTATGAGCTCTTCAAAAAGGCCACCAGTGTCTATGTCCCCAGGGTGAGATCCAGTTGCTTCCTGCTTCTCTGGTTCTCCAAGATCAGCAGGTAGGTCTGACCCATTCTCATTTCAAATCACTACTTCTTACCTGTATCCCAGAATGTGTGAAATTTTGTGAGCATACTTTAAGAGTGGAGTCTCTTATCTCCCACAGCCATCTGGCTCTCCCAAAAGTAAACTTCTGCTGGCGTTCAAAATCAAACATTCTGGAGGCTTGTTTTCCCAGTGCAAGACTCAGGCTATAGATCCCTACACGGGGCTCTGACTGTAATTATCCTCTCATCTGTGGACCGCCTTCTTAGGGGTATGGATCCTGAGCATGCCACTTCTCCACCTTGCCTCGGTTCCTTTTTTAATGTATTTGGTTGTAAAGATCTTTTTCTGCTAGTCTTCCAGTCTTTCTCATCAATAGTTGCTCTATAAATAGTCATAATTTTGTGTCCACAGGAGAAGGTGAGCTCAAGGTCTTCCTATTCCTCCATCTTGGCCACTCCTACAGTGGCTGTAAATGAGCTGTGTGATTTTTCCTGGCTGTTTGTACTTTTGATACCCACCAGAAGATGATACTGCTCTAAGTATTCACTGATCGTAGAAGCTACATGAGGAATAGAGCTGAATACCACCTACGGGCTGGAGTCACATCCAGCTGAGATCACCCAAATCACAATCAACCATAGACCCATGAAAGGAAAAAAACAAGTATTTCCAATTGTGATCATGGAGATTTTGAGGTTGTCTGTTTCAAAGTAAAATTGCAGTAATAATCTGTTACCTCTGGACAAACTATTTCACTTTCTGGAAAAATGGAGATACTGACATCTATCTTATAAGATGTTAGCATAAAATAAGACAGTGTTCAAGAAAGCATTTTGAAATCTTTCAAGTAGTCTGATAAACACAAGCTTTATTTTAATTTTCTGAAATGGTAGACGTTTAAATATTCATTTGTGTTAAAATGACATGTTCAAGTGATATGTGCATTTATATACACAGACACATGTATTCATGTTTTACAAAATTTGCTCTGATATTTAACAATGTAAGTTTTCATATTTCAAATTTATTTTAAGGTAATTATTATAAATAACATGGTTAAAATGTAATAACCTAATAATTATTATTAAGGTCTTAATCTAAAGAAGCATAGACTACATTACACACTTCAAAAGCACTGCTTTGACTTCAATCCTGTCACGAGAGCAAACAATAATCCTTTTCCTAAAATGAACTAGAGGATGCTTAGGCAGGCTTGGGGATCTGGGATTGGGGTGCAGACCGAAGGGCACCTCCTTTGCCCGGAGATGATGAGGGTTTCTACAGGTCTCAAGTCTTTCTCACGTTAGGTGACTGGGCCCCTGTCCTCGCTCCCCCCCGTGTATCTGTGTCCTGCCCGGGCACGGCTGCTGCATTCTCCCGGAACTGATGGCTGGGAACACCACCCTAGTTCTTACTATCTTAGATTCTTTACTGCTTTGGTTTCAGACAGACTTATTTGGTATAAGGAAAGCATTCCATTATTACTGTTTTGGCTGTCTTTCCCCCCTTTTTAAATAAGTCAATATGAAGATACAATTAAGCCAACTTGAAAAATAACAAAGCTTCATTACCTGGACCATAGACATTAAACTGAGGGCTGCTGGGAGAGAAGCTGTTGTGTCGCTGGACTCGGCGACTTGCTCGTTTTCCAGGCCATTGAATTGACAGGACTTCTGGCTTGGTTGGCCCTCGTCTTGAACAACAAAGACAATATTTAACCTCAATGTCAAGGTTTCAGTCTCTTACCTGAAGGAACAGATCTTCAACGATCAATCACAAAGATTTCCTAGTGTAGTGAAAAGAAAACTTACGAGAACCAGAGCTTGGCAACGTGGTCTAGAGACAACATGGTGATACGGTATTACAGTAAGGGAAACCAAGGAGAAGACCTTTTCTAACTCTTGCAATTAAACAGTTTGAGTAAAAGATACTGATATATATACACAAAATAGATTAAAAAAAAGTTCATACTGTATAGCACAGGGAACTGTATTCAGTATCTTGTAGTAACTTATGGTGACAAAGAATATGAAAATGAATATATGTATGTGTATGTATGACTAAAGCATTATGCTGTACACCAGAAATTGACACATCATTTTAAACTGACTATACTTCAATAAAATATATAAAAGCTAAAAGACAAAACTAAATTTAAAAAATAAATTTAATTTAAAAATAAATAAAACCAAGAAAAAAGTTTGAGTAAAAATTATACCTGAATTTGTAATTTAAGAAAGCTTCTTTCTTTTATTGTCCAAATCTTTAGTGGAAAAAATATTTATTCGTATTTTGTTATGTCTGAGAACACCTATGGTGTTTTTTCTTTTATTCACTTACAAACTTAATTGCTTACATCAAAGCTAAATATTCATATAATTTAAAAAGTCAAGTAATTCTATAAACTTACTTCTACAAACAGGCTCTCCCTTCCACCATACCATGCCCACATTCCCCTTACACAAAGACAACACTTTTCAACAAATGTTTATTTGGGTCTAGCTGTATCGAACATGCTTAAATTACTATCTCCTGCGGAGGTGTGGCCTAGATGTGCAGTCGGAAAACCCTGAGCTCACCTCCTCCCAGAGGGACACCAAACTCACAGCTATTTACAGAGCCACGATTGACGGGAACACCCTGAAAAGATTTCCCACAACTAAAGGAACCACAATGAGACAGGCAGGACAATGCTGATGCAGTATAGTCAAGATCCACACCTGGGGAGCCAACCCACAAACAAGGAAAATCACAATTGCAAGGGTTCCCCCCAGGAAGCGAGGGGTCCAGCTACCACACTGAGTCCTCCAGTCTGGGGGGTATGTACCACACAGACGAGCCCCCGGCACATCTGGCTTTGAATGCCGTTGAGGCTTGCACGCGGGAGAGCTGGAGGGCTCTAGGCAACAGACACTCTGCTCTTAAAGGGCATAGGCAAAATCTCACACAATCCGAGACCCACGGTAGAAGCAGCAATTTTAAAGAAGCCTGAGTCAAGCCCACTTGCCGATCTTGGAGAGCTTCACAGAGGCAGAAGGGCACGGTGATTCTTCCCAGGGACACAGGCAGAGCACCACTTTGGAGACCTCCATTCCACGTATTAGTGGCAGGGGTTTTCTCATGCATTAGCAAATAAAAAAGATCAATGAAAGTAAGAGCTGGTTCTTTGAAAAGAAAAGCAAAACTGATAAACTTTAATCTAGACTTAGGAAGAAAAAAAGACAGGATCCAAACCAATAAAATCAGAAATGGGAAGAAAGTTACAACTGACGTCACTGAAGTACAAAGACCTTTAAGAGATTACTACAAACAATTGTATGCAAATTAACTGGAAAACCCTCAAAAGTGGATAAATTTATAGAAACAAACATATGAATCAGAAATAAATAGAGCCAAACACACAGAGGTGAAACCTCAAGTGTGGAGGATGGGTAAGGTATCTGAAAAGGAGATTCTGTACAGAAAAGAACCAAGGCTAGGGGAAGCAACTTTGGAGAATTCCAGTCCGTCTGCCACCACATCGTTAAATTTAAATTGACCACTTCCTGGGGTGGATAACATAAACTACAAATTTGATGTAAATCGACTTTCCTCCTTTCTAATTGCATTAATTGCTAAGTAAACTGAGACTGAAAAGATTCATAAGAAAAAAAGTGGCTATGAAAATAAGTTTTCCAATGGTGGAAAGCCTGGAAATATGGGACCCTATTTGAAAACCAAACTTTGTTAAAACATAAGGATTCAGTTGTTAAATAAGTTTGCATTCATTTAAAGGATACAAATACTTCTTTTAAAAATGAAATTGAATTAGTTAGTTAAAAAACTCCCAAATAACCAAAGTCTAGGACCACACGGCTTCACAGGGGAAGTCAACCAAACTGCAAAGAACAGTTCATACCAGTCCTTCTCAAACTACTCTAAAAATCTGCAGAGGAAGGTATGCTTCTGAACTCATTCTGATGAGGCCAGCATCACCCCAATTCCAAAACCAGCCAAAGACACCACAAAAAGAATTACAAGCCAATATCACTGATGAACATAGGTGCAAAAATCCTCCACAAAGTGACAGCAGACTAAATTCAATGAAAGAATCATACACCATGATCAAGGAGAATTATCCCAGGCATGCAAGTATGGTTCAATATCTGCAAATTAATCTACATGGTACACTACATTAACACATTGAAGAATAAAAATCATATGAAAATTCATAATCATCTCGATGATGCAGAGAAGGCTTTTGACAAAAATTAACATCCATTTATGATAAAAACTCACCAGAAAGTTGTTACAGAGGGGAGATTCCTCAACAAAATACAGGCCATATGTGACAACCCACAGCTAACAGCATACTCAGTCGTGAGAAGCTGAAAGCACTTCCTCTAAGACTAGGAGCAAGGCAGGGATGCCTACCCTCTCTACTTAGTCAGCATAGTATCGGAAGTCCTAGCTACACCAATCAGACAAAAAAGAAACAAGAGGAATGCAAATTGTAAAGGAAAAACAAAAAGTTCACTGCAGATTCCATGACAGTATATACAGAAAATCCTAAAGATGCCACCAGAAAACCTATTAGAACTAATAAACAAATTTAGTACCTGTAGGATAAAAAATGTGTAGGATTAAAAAATTAATATACACAAATCTACACACTAACAATATTTCTATACAGTAACAAGCTATCAGAGAGTGAAATTAAGAAAGCAAATCCATTTACAATTGCATCAAAAAGAATAAAATGTACAGGAATAAATCTAACCAAGGAGGTAAATGTCCTGCAATCAGGAAACTGTACGACATTGATGAACTGAAGACAACGCAAATGAAAAGATATACTGTGCTCAATCACTGTAACAATTAATACTGTTGCAATGACCATACTACCCAAGTGTATGTGCAATCTCCATCAAAATAAAACTGGTATTTTTTCACAGAGCTAGAACAATTCATTCTAAAATTTGTGTGGAAACACAAAAGACCCCAAATAACCTAAACAATCTTGAGAAAGGAAAACAAAGCTGAAGGTGTCATGCTCTCTGATTTCAAACTATACTACAAAGGTATGCTAATCAAAACAATATTGTACTGGCACCTAGATCAGTGGAACAGAATAGAGATCCTAGAAATTAACTCACATTCTTAAATGGTTAATTAATCTAGGGTAAGGAGGCAAGAACATACAATGAGGAAAATATAGCCTTTTCATCAAATATTGGAAAAACTGAACAGCTACATGTAAAAGAATCAAACTGGACTACTCTATCACACCATACACTAAAATAAAATAAAAATGGAAGACTATACTTCAATTAAAAAAAAAAGACTTAATGCAAGATCTGAAACCATCAAACTCCTGGAAGAAAACGTATTCAGTATGTTCTTCGACATTAGTCTTAGCAGTATTTTTCACACCTCTCTCTTCAGCAAGGGAAGCAAAAGCAAAAATAAACAAATGGGACTGAATCAAACTAAAGCTTTTGCACGGTGAAGGAAACTATGAACAAAATGAAAAGGCAGCCTACTGAATGGGAGAATATATTTGAAAATGATGTAACTGATAAGGGGTTAATATCCAAAATAGACAAAGAACTCATACAAACTCCTCAGTATTAGAGAAACGAACAAGTCAATTAAAAATGGGGGGAGGACCTGAACAGACATTTTTTGAAAGAAGACATAACAAAGGCGAGCAGACATTTGAAAAGTAGCTCAACATCACTACTCATCAGGGAAACGCAAATCAAGATCACAGGACCACAAGACTCCCACCCTTCAGGCTGGCTGTTATCAAAAGGGCAACAAATAAAAATGACTGGTAATGATGTGGAGAAAAGGGAGCCCTTGGACACCGTTAGTGGGAACGCAAATTAGCACAGCCACTATGGAACGCATTATGAATGTTCCGCAAAGTTTAAAAATAAAACTACCATATGATCCAGCATTCTACATCTGGGTATTTTTCCAAAGAAAATAAACACTAATTTGAAAAGATATATGCACCTCTGTGTTCACTGCAGTATTTTTTGTAATATCCATGATATGGAAGCAACTAAGTGTCCACTGATAGGTGAATGGATAAAGATGTCGTGTGTGTGTGTGTGTGTGTGTGTGTGTGTGTGTGTATGATCTATGCATATATATAATGTGTGTGTGTGTGTGTGTGTATATATATATATATATACACACACAAATATATATATATATTTAGACACATACACAAGCACTGGAATATTCCTCAGCAATCAAAAAAAGAATGAAATCTTGCCATTTGTGACAGTATGGATGGACCTAGAGGGTATAATGTTAAGTGAAGTATGTCGGACAAAGAAAGATAGATCATACGACTTCACTTATATGTGCAGTTGCAAAAATAAAATGAACAATCGTAACAAAACGGAACCAGACTCATAGTTACAGAGAGCAAACTAGTGTTTGCCAGAGGGGAGGGGGAAGGTAGATGAGTGACAAGGGTGAGGGGGATTAAGAATTACTAACTTCCAGTTACAAAGTAAGTGAGTCACAGGGATGAAATGTACAGCATGGCGCATAGTCAATAATATTGTAATAACTTTGTATGCTGACCGATGGTAGCTAGACTTTGGTGGTGATCATTTTGTAATGTATAGAAATACTGAATCACTATGTTGTACATCTGGGACTAACATAGTGTTGTAGGTCAGTTATACCTCAATAAAGGAATAAATGAATGTATCTCTTTCTTTTTCAGTTTTAGGCTTTAGCTACCAACTTCCCTACATGAACAGCTCAGGCCAAATACATACATGTGGAAATGTAAGGAACTTCCAGGAAGGTTGTTTAAAAGGGGGGATTAAGCTAGAAGGCTGCCTGTTCTTTCCCTGTACTTCTTTCCTGGTTAGAATATGAGCATGATAGCTGGAATTCCAACAAATAGTTTTGGCCATAAGGCATAAACTTGAGAAGGAAAGACATGTACTTAAGATGTGAAAAAGACAGGGAGTGTATGATAAATCTGGAAACTGCCATAATTTGCCTTAGGCTGCCCCACGCCAGGCTCTTTAGTAGGCAATAATATGGCCTTATGTGATTAAGCCACTTTCCCACTCTGTTACATGCAGCACCTCCCCCAAATAATTTAATACTAATTTAATCATCCATAGTATGGAGTCTGTATGTGTGGTGGGAACTGCTAAATTGCAGCCTCCACTGTAGGGGGTTCTGGCTTGGAGGCTCTGTTCAATGGAGGACACCAACTCTCAGTACTTTTAAGTCTTTTATATTGCACTGATGAGATCCCTCAGAAAAGCAGGTTCCACCCTAATTCAGAAAGACACCTGCACACTAATGTTCATAGCAGCATTGTTTACAATAGCCAAGACATGGAAACAACCTAAATGTCCACCGACAGATGAATGGATAAAGAAGTCGTGGTATATTTATACAATGGAATACTACTCGGCCATAAAAATGATAACATAATGCCATTTGCAGCAACATGGAAGTCCCTGGAGAATGGCATTCTAAGTGAAGTAAGCCAGAAAGAGAAAGAAAAATACCACATGATATCACTCATATGTGGAATCTAAAGAAAAAGACAAATGAACTTATATGTGAAACAGAAACAGACTCACAGACATAGAATACAGACTCATGGTTGCCGGAGGGGAGAGGGATGGGAAGGGATAAACTGGGAGTTCAATATTTGCAGATACTGACAGTTATATATAAAATAGATAAACAGGTTTATACTGTATAGCACAGGGAAATATATTCAAGATCTTGTAGTACCTCACGGTGAAAAAGAATATGAAAATGAACATACATATATTCATGTATGACTGAAGAATTGTGCTGTATACCAGCAATTGATACAAACTGTAAACTGACTATACTTCAGTAGAAAGAAAGAAAGAAGGAAAGAAAGAAAGGGAGAAAAGGAGAAAAGGAAGAAAGGAAAAGAGAGAGAGAGAAGGAAAGCAGGTTCCAACAGGAGGGAATAAGCCCAGCGGTCAGAGCTCTGGCAACACAGGACGCTAAGGTGGTTTCAAATTTCACTGTTCAGTGTAAAGACTTCCACTTAATGCCTCATTTTTTAGTGTTATGTCTGACTCTTAGCTGTGCCAGTGTCAATCTGTTCACCTTTTCCGGAGAGTACACCTCCAGGCTTCCTCAAGGACTGGGGAGTGGCAGTCACTATACAGCCTGGGTGCAGCTTTCAACCATATGTCAGCCCCAGTTCATCCCCGCTATCAGTCGCACATGGTGAAGCTGATTCTCGAGGCTTTCTGAGGTTTTGTGGGCTGCATCTTGGCTTCTTACACTGCCTGGTTACGTTTCAGCTTTCTCAGGTCTTCTAAAGCAGTTACCACTAGGTTCACCTTGCTTTCAAGTTCCAAGCTTCTATCCTTCTCATTTTTGTGGGTTTATGATTCCTTTTTGTCTAGACAGTTCAAATGCCATTTTTTGAAGGGTTTAGGGAGGCAGAAAAATAAATATTCTATGTTTATTCTCCAGTCTTTAATTGGACCTTCCTCTAGATTTTCCTATGGCATACTTTTTTTAAAAAATCAACTTTCTAGTACCTTTGGTGGTCATAGGAGGAAGCGATTAGAGCGTCCCTTCTTTATGTTCAAGCTTAAATTCCCTGGTATGTTTATAATCACCTCTGTGTGAAATCCAAGCCTTCCCTTACGTCTAAAATCAACAAGCATCAAAAGGAGAAAAATAATTTCCAAGCCCAGAAGGAATCAATTGTCTTTCTGGAAAGAGAACTTTGGAAAATAGAACAAACTTGCAGATTCCGCTATAAAAAAGAAATTCACATATAATTAAACTGTGTTCCCAGGAATCTAGTTTGTGAGAAAGAAAGGCTTATGTAAGAGGACAGAGGAGCCTCTGGAGGGAAATTTCAGCGTAGCGGCATGATTATTCTTGTCATTGGCTATTCAGTGTTTTCAAAAGACATGGAATTGAAGTGGCTCCCATTTAGCCAGTTTGCCAGGGCAGATACAAAGAGTGTTCCAGAATGCCATCTGAAAATCTCACCTCTGTGGCATTCCGGCTGTACGCATCCTTTCTCTCTGAAATTGTCATTTTCACATGAATAGACACAGACATTTTGCTCAACACAGCATGGCTAACTCATTACTGCAGGATGAACGAGACTGCGTAATTCCTCCCTGGGGCTGATAGCTAGAACAGACAACTTCTCCGTTTTTTCTATATTTCAACAAGTCTCTGTATCCCTAGGTTTCACAAATATTAGGCCCCAAAGTCATAGTGATGCTGAAGGGGAAGCAAATTATGACAACCCAGGCATTCCTAAAGGTACCCGTGGGTTCCAACTTTTGACCATGTAGAGCCTAATGGAGCCTCTTTTTTGGCATAAAACACACTGATGAAGTTTTGGATGCACTCATTTGATCTCTCCTCTCTGGGCTAGTCCTCCTCTTCCCCAAATCTCTACTACACACTACTGTGAAACTAATTTTCCTTAAAAACTCATTTTTATTATATTTCTCCTTTATTTACAACCACCAATGACAGTCTGTGATCATACGGAGTATAAATGCAGCTGGTCTGGCTTTCAAGGCCTATCTTCGCCCCAGATTCCAGGTAAGTTTGTCTCCCCACGGTCCCAGGTCCTCACTCTTTGCTCCTCTCTATGGCTCCCTCGACCTGGAATCCTCTTTTCATTTATTCAGTTTTGTGTATTTAACACGGAGTTGTGCCAGGTATGGGGAAGCAAAGCAAAGCCCCTGCAGTAGAGACACTCAGAGTCTAACGGGGGAGATAAGTAAGGGACTGAGACTGTGAGTAACACAAGCAGAGGGTACAAAGGGATTACACGGTGGAGGACTGGGAGGCACAAAGTTGTTTTGAGATCAGTGAAAGCTTCCTAGAAAAAAATGCTGTCCAAACAGCGACCAAACAAACTAGGAAGAGGAGCTAGCCACATGAGAGAAGATGGTGCTATGGGGTGAGTGAGGACACCCTCCTTTCCGGGAGTGTCTGTCCCCTCAAAAGATACCATTCAAGTCTTATGCCCCCAGGAGGCTTCTTCACCCATCTCCTGTTTGATAACATAGGAGAAAGGCAGCCTTCTTTCACATCGCTTGTCTCTTCTCCAATGGTGTTTAGTTTCTGGTGGCTAGCTGATGGGAAGATGGGGCCGTGGGGGCAGAGAGATAGCCCCTATGGGCTTGGGCCTAATTCACATGCTGCAGGGGAACCAGAGATTTCACACTGGGTATTATGGGCAGAAATCCATAGTGGAATCTTGTTTTCTGTTCACAACATATAAACAAACAAATGCGTGTATGTGTGTGTATATATATATATATACATATACACACACATACACACACACACACACACACAAAATACACACAACACAAATATATATATACATATATATATACATATAAAAGAAACATATATACACACACACATAAACAAACAAAATATATATACAAATATATATTTTTACCAGGAACCTCCCCGGGAAGAGTACTCGGACTGGGGTGGGACTTGGGCATCCCTGGGTGCCTTAGTCAAATACTATACAATAGCGCTCCCCCAAATTGACATTAAACCTGTAATACTTCCCATTCTTCCAAGCTGCTTTTGAGCTAGAAACCTAGAAATAAAAGACTAATTCTCTAGTGTCTTCTGCTCTCCTTTGACTCTGAATTATCGTGCTCCTTCTCGTTGGACACAGCTGCTATGCAGCTGTTGCAAGTGGTCACAAGAGTTCAAGGCTAGCCTGTGGCCCGACACAAGGAAGAGCTGTCACAAGTTCCCTCTAGGGTGGTAAATGCAGAAGGCAAATAACTATAGGAAAAAAAAAAAAAAAACCAGAGTGCAGGTGGAGAAAAGGGGTGGAGTCCTTTTTCAAGCCTCTTCTCAGGTGGCAAATGATTGCTTCTAAAAATGGAGAATCCATTTTATGTCATTAAAATCTGAACAAAAGACAACTAATCAAGCCTTATTTTCTTATTAGGAACATGAAACCAGTCATCGTGCTTCAAGACGTTCAATTATCCTCTGTACAAATCTGAGGAGATGGGCTGTTTTTTTTCTAAAGCTAATTGTTACACTTTTCCATTCAATACCGAATCACCCAATACAGCAAAAATACTAAGTTTATAATGTGAAAATGCTTCACAGATCCATTGAAGAGTGCGCATCCATGTTCACCAGCTGCACAAGCGCGTTAGACCTGAGATTACAGGTTTTTTGTTAGAATTTGGTGATGCTCATTCATTTTGACACTGTAAATATAAGGTTGAAAATTCCACTGTTTTTCTGAGATGTCCTAATAATTATGCAGCCATTAATTTGTTTAGAAACATTGGCCCTACAGAGTAGTCTATTACCAGCCTGCTCAGAAAACTTACTAACCTAAAATGCAGAAGTAAGATAAAATATATCCCCAGGTTTAAAGTAACACATGCAAAAATATGTTTCATGAGCACAGGTTTTGCCAAGCCCTTTTCCAGACCGCAAGGTGAAAATGGTAACTCCAAGTATCGACTGTTGGTTACAATTATTTTGATGTCTGCTTTACACATTTCAAATCCAAGTTTCTCTTTGGCATTAGTGCCATTATTTATATAACTACTATATTATCACGACTTATCTTCTCAGTGATTTCAATCTATGGCATTGAATTTTAAAATCTTTTCCGATCACTCACTTTTCCCTATTTCCTTAAATAATTAGACCTATTGAATTTTCAAGTGTCCTACTAGGCTCATGGAGGCTGTTAAGGTTTTTTTCCATCATTTCTATATTTTCAAATATACCCATTAACAAGATTAGTTCAGATGTACTAGAAACTCCATGAAACTGTCTTTTATGCCCCCATCCATATTCAATCTTTTACTCTTTTAAGATCCTTTGGCAATGTATTTCCCCTTCTCTGTGGTACTTATCATTTTGTACCTTGTATTATAGTTTTAGTATTTGTATTTTATTTATGTAATAGACTTCAGCCTTCTAAAGAACTGGGACTATGTAAAATGTATCTTTACATTGTCACACGCTTTTAAGTCTTCTCTGTCTACTAAATTCTCAATTAAAATTTGTTCAATAAATGATGGAAACAAAAAGAAAAGAGAGAATGGTCTTTTTTAGAGGCAAATATAAGGCTTGCAGCCAGTGGAGGCCCCTGTCATTGTGTTTAAATCTATTCATTCTCATGTTTAGTTTTCAGTGGTCTAAGTATGATGCCCTAACATGGGGTCATATGAAAACATTCAACTTGCCTTTCTTGACGGGTTTGCTCCTCTGTAGTTTCCATGGCACATTCCAGAGAATTCTGGAGCGACTGCAGCTGATTCAAGGTCTCTTTCAATAAAAATCGAGTTACAAATTGTTCCAAATTGGAAGCCTCTTGGTAGTCCTAAGGATGACAAAACAAATGCAATCAGAAGTTACGGTAGGAAAAAATAACCAGGAAGGTTTTTCCTCGTGTATCCATCCATCTCAGATTAACCCTCCCAAAAAAGAGACAAAGAGGACAGAAGACGTGTTGGGCCCTGGAAACTGGGGCAGAGCTCTCTTCTACCCACGAGAAGCTGAATAACAGAGCTGCAGAAATGAATGGAATATCTCATCGCCCATTGCACCTGCCTCATGATTAGAAAAAAAAAGGACTCTACTCAGTTGAATTATGGAATAGACATCTGCAGCAAAGGAGAAAAATGATCTGGAGAAAAGGCTGGAATGTGACTAACTCTGGATTTGTTTTCTGTTATCGACTAAATGTAGTCTCATGTCAGCAACTGGCTTAATTCCCTCTTAATGTATTTATTATGCCTGGTTTGCATTACACTGAAGCCAAAGGAAATTATGTGTAGTTATCTCAAAATTCAGAAAACGTTAGGCTTGGAATATTTAAACAGTTTACTAAATACGCTAATGTCTCTCCTTCAGGAACTTTACTCCAAACTCATCTGCATCTAACTTCTGGTGCAACATCTCAGCCACAAGTACCATTCATCCAAACAGCCCCACATGTATAGAGACCATCGCAAACACAACAGCTACACTTGCCAGAACGGAGTTTAGGTACAGGCGGGTTGTGGATGGCGCCACTTCCTGCTGTCATCCTCTAATGTCTCAGGGAGAACCAAGAAAGAAAATAAAACCTGGTTGGCATGGAATTAAACGGTGTCAGAACCACTTTTTCAGGTCATGGGACTAGCCAGCTAAATCTGATTTTCTAGAGTCTCAGGTGGAAATGACAGATGTTAAGTTCAGTCAAGGACAGGATTTATTTGGCTCCGTTACTAAACAAAAATGATTATTTCACGGTTGAAAATACAAATCTGAAAGGAGTGATGGTAATGCCAGGAAATACAATGTGCTAGGGATTCTTGGGGCCGTGGTTGTAAACCCAAGCAAACAAGATTTAGTTAATTAACCTTTCTGGGTGTCAGGTCTCTCTCTTCCTTACAAATCAGACTGAGGACTCTGGCATACTTCCAAACTCAAAAATATTCTGCACTTCTATCAACTCTAAACTAGGAAATATGGAACCTCTGGCCTCCTGATGCAAGTTTCTTTGGAATTTGTCATAGAAAACTTCATTTCTTTCCTATTTTAAAATCATAAAAGGTTTCAATCATTAGTCTCTTTTTAAAAGTTCTTTTTTGTTTTTGCAGGTGAACAACACAGGAAATTTTCTTGTCATCGTATCTTAGTTAAAAATTTAAAACTTTAACGTCTTTAAACTCCAACTAACAACTAACTATAAAACAAAATATTACATGCTATAGTAACTATATGGACTTTGGTGAGTTAATTCAAGATAAAAACTACACAAAATATTTCATGTGGTCAAATAGCTTGCCATTCAGTGGCAATAAAAGCTTCAAAAATTATTTCTCACTGTGTTTATAGAGTTGAGTAAAACTATGAGATGAAAAGAAAATGTGATGATAGAAAAAGAAGGTGTGCCTGATTCGTTACCCACAGTTCTTCCATTTTCCTAAAGCATAGGTTTAAAATAAAGTATATTAAAATGATGAGAAGGCATAATTGTGTAGTGAGAGATCATGCCAACTGTATGTGGCTCTCAGTATACACTGCACTAATATAAAGCAAATGATGAAAGCGTTAATTCTTATTTGCAGACACCACGTCAAAGTGAAGGAAGTATGCATTTATTGCGCTATGCAGCACTGCACTGGCCTTATTCTTTCCTTCCTCACTGAAATGTTAAATATTTGTCGTGTCAGAACTGTATGAAGGGAGATTTTGTTTTTGCGTTATCCAATTTAAACACTCTGGTCACTGCTATTGATTTTAGCTTCTGAGAGGCAAAGGTCACGCCTTATGCTTCTGTAAGCCTGTGGTGCCCAAAGCAGATACTCATTCAACACTTGAATGTTTGCACGTGATCTCCTAACTCTGAGAATTGATTGTATTTGCTACTGTGGTCTCATGTACAAAGACTTTGGTGATGTTAGAGTTAGATACTTAAGGACAGTTAAAATCAGACAACTGGCTGCTCCATCGTTGTCCTATCATAGCAAATTAAGAAATGGTTATGCTGAGATTTGCCTCTCATCTTGAGAATTTGCCAGCCTCATTTAGCGACTCTCCGGATAAAATTGAGATGGCACAACCCAAGTGGTACATTTGACAGAAATGCTGATGCCTTGACATCGAGAGGAGTGGTGGGGAGGTTTAAGCCTTGGGGGATTCAGTTTTTTTAGTCAGTTTTGAAGATCTGCTGTTATGCACTGCCCTTGATGCTAAGGAGAAAAAAAAGCTTGTTTTCCAATATTCCCATCTATCCTTCCAAATTCAGCTGGTGGCATTGTCTGTGTATTGCCTTTCCTCCCTTGAACCACCACTTTCCTTCACAGGATTAGGCACACACCCTTTCCCCTCTGTGTGTTCCTGTAACACTTTTCTCCTCCTAGGGTACACATTTAGCATTTTTCTGTTGTAATACATTGCTTGCTTGTCTGTCTCCGCCATCCTAGGTTAGCTCTTTAAAGACTAGGGAATGAGTCTTAGTCATCTCTGCCTCCAGAATGCCCAGAACAAAGCCTGGCTCACAGCACCTGATCCAGAAATGCTTAAAGCCTACACGAGGAACGTGGGACAACGTGGAGATTCAGGCACGGGGGGGAGTGCCTGAGCTCTTCCCAGTCACCAGCTGCCTTCCCCTGCGTCTAGCCCTGGCTGGTGGCAGACGCTGCTGCCCAGCTTGCCCAGTTATGTGGGCTCTACAACAAAGGGAAACACAGCTTTACTTTTAACAGATTGTTTGTCCTTATTTCATTTTCTGGACCATTTGTTAGACTTCTTTCCTCCCCTCTTTCTGGATCCTGGGGTTTAGGACTGCAAACCCAGCTGGCGCAGCTCCACTCTCCTTTTCCTTCTCTCAGATATGCAGCACGTGTTCCCTTGGAAGGCAGCGGCAAAAGAAGCAGATGGAAAATTAAATAGATAGCAAGCTGGAAAATGTCAAAGCCTGGTTCTTTTTATTCTCAACAAATGTATTGGTTGTGAAGGTATAAAAAAGGGATCTTTGCATGCTGAACTCCCAAAAAAACTGATATGTTGACCTAAGGCATGTGTTCCTTTGAGCAAACCTCAGAATCTGAGAGATTGGTAGAAAGAACTTTTATTGGTCTAATAATGCAGTAAAAAAAAATATACAGGTGTTACCTGATACCCAGATTATGCCTCTTTTTCCAAACACAGGAAAGTCCTTCATGTCTATTAAAAAGGATGTGGGCAAATGAAGGCTAACAGTATATTTCAGAGATCCCAATAATGTTCATTCAAGTCACTAATATGTGTTCAATTAATAATTAAGTGGAAATTGTTAATAAAGATTTATTACTATTTCCATTTGTGCCTTTGGAGAACCAGAATATAAATATTTCAACCCACATACTTCCTTTGTGTGGAGCTGGAACGGGGCTGGGAGTCATTCAAGTGAGATTCTTTGCATTAGAAGCAGGATGCTTTGGAAATCAGGGTTCTTTGAAGACTACCTGTGCATTTTACCTGTCAGATCATCCCTTAGAAAGCAAGCTCTTGCCAATCTGGGTGACAGAAGAGTGGAAACCTTTGCCATTAGCCCACTATGAATCATCTAGGTTAATTACAAAAATCAGAGCAGAGTCTTCCCTGTTTGTATCTGCTCTATTTAAAAGTTAATCAAGTCAACGACATCCAGTCTCAGTGTCTCCTTGTCTGTGAGATCAGATACGATCCCATGCAGCAGGAGGTAGGCTTCTGACTGCCTTTTGATCTGAGTCCCAGGAGCTCTCCCTGTTGTGTGAGACATCTGTGCCAGCTTTGATAACAGGAAAAAATTCACTTTTTACAAAGATTCTTTTTTTCTCTCTTTTTCTACTGCCTCCCAAACTGTTACTTTTTAAATACTAACTGGCTTACACTATTGTCTATGTCTTATTTCTTTAAACATTCTTACACTTTCATTTTTAAATGACACACTTTTAAAATTAGGAGAATACCATATCAAGATTAAGACTTAATAAAATAAAAAAGTAAAGAACTGGTCCTTAATTGGAGTCTTGCAAACAGACTGAGGTTAAGTTCAGATAGGTCTCTGGAAATCTTAGATGACAGAACAACAGATCAAAATATTTTCAAACTGCAGATTCCCAAGAATTAAGTGAATTGTAGTTTTGCAGGTTAGCAAAAGAGAAAATAAGGCTCTAATTTTGGAATAAAATGTTATCAAATAACCAATAAATTTAAATAATATCTAAGTCCTATCTTAACTAGATGTTCTTTGTTAGAAATCAGAAAATATTTCACCAGCACCCCAATGTTCACAGCAGCACTATTTACAATAGCCCAGACATGGAAACAACCTAAATGTCCATCAACAGATGACTGGATAAAGAAGATGTGGTTTATTTATATGATGGAATACTATTCAGCCATAAAAACACAACATAATGCCATTTGCAGCAACATTGATGTCCCTGCACTGAGGCAGCCCCGAGGGACTGCAGGGGGCTGCACGCTGTGCCTGGGAGGGCATACGGAACAGAACAACCTCAGTCTCCCATAAATTGCGAAAAAAGCAAAGCAAGAGGGCTGGTGTGCCCTGTGGGGAGGGGCACCGTAACCTTTCTCTCCTCAGACCGGCAGCGCCATTACTGGTACTTCTCCCGAGAAGAGAGGCGGGGCGCAGCCACAGCCGCCATCTCCTCCTGTGCGCAGCGCCCGGGCGGGGGCGGGGCCAAGACCTGAATCCACACAGGGGGCTCCGCAACCTCATAGGCAAGACTGAGACTTGTTTACAGCCCGAGGCAGATAGGATCTTTCTGCCCTGGTACCTCAGAGAACTCGTGCCTCCAAGACAAACAAGGAGCTGAGATTTGGGGCCATTCTGTGGTCTTCCCCGATCCCGCCTTCGGAGCACCGACCCGAGGCGGAGCGGGCAGCTGCACAGAGCAGCAGTAGCAACCAGTACCTGGAGAGGGCGGGCGGCCACCCACCCTTCTGGCAGGAACGCAACACATGACCGCAGTGCTGGGAGGGGGCCTGAGCCGCCCACCTGCCTCGCCTGAGCACAGCATCTGACTGCGGCATCTGCAGGGGGAGTGACCTGCCTGCCTACCACGAAAGAGAGCAGCACCTGACCCAGTGTTGGGAGGGGGTGCGATCTGCTTGACTGACAGGCACTGGGAGAGGCACAGACGAGGGCACCAACGGAGGACCTCTGGAAACAGCAAGCTGAGTTTGTGAAACAGGGCGAAGACAGACTTCTCGATAAAAACCATCAAGAGCTCACAGTCTCCAGGAGAACACATCCTTTTTTTAAAAATCTTTTTTATATCTGTTTTATTTTCTATTACCTTTTTAATCTTTACTTTTTAAACAGTTGTATATGTTTACAGTTTTAATCCCTTTTAAATTTTTCTCTTAAAACTTATTACTATTATTTTTTAAAAATCCACCTCATTTCATTTTTAATTCTTTTGGTCTTGACCTCCTGTTATTGATTATTCACAGGTTTCAAATATTGATTTTTTATTTTTTCCTCCTTTTTATTAAGGTTTTTAAAAGATGTCTCAACTCGATTGCTATTTTGCTTCAACTTGCTCTTCTATTATTGATTATACAGTTTTCAAACCTTTTCCCCCCCACTGTTAAAATTCTTTTATCTTTTGTTAAAATCTGTTCTATTTTCTATTACCTTTTAAAAATTTACTTTTGCAACAATTGTATGTGTCTCCAGTTTAAATCCATTTAAAATTTTTCTTTTAAAATATTTTTATTTTTATTTGTACTACTTTTAAAAATCCACTTCATTGCATTTTTATTTCTCTTGGTTTTGATCTCCTGTTATTGATTATACACAGGTCTCAAATATTGTTTTCTGATCTTTTCTCCTTTTTTTAAGGTTTTTAAAAGACATCTCACTCAAATGCTATTCTGCTTCAATTTGCTCTTCTATTACTGATTATACACTGTTTAAAAACCTTTTTTTCTCCTTTCTTTCAAAATTCTCTTTTTTTTAAAGTTTTATTCCTGCATAGGCTTTAGATAGATAAATAAGGACCACAACAGATAACTGATACTCCATAAGCCACAGTGCCAGAGAGGTATGAGCAATATGAAGAAGCAGAGGAACCACTCCCAATTAAAAGATCAAGAGAAGTCCCCTGAAAGCATGATCAATGAAATAGACATTGATGGCCTACTAGATCAAGATTTCAAAAAAGGAGCGATCAAAGTACTGAAGAAACTAAAAGAGATAGTGTTTAGAGACATAAAATATGTCAAAAATAAAATTGAAGCTACAAAGAAGAGCCAAGTAGAATTGGTAAATTCATTGGCTGACATGAGAACTGATCTAAAGGCTGTGCAAAGCAGGCTAGATAATGCAGAGGAACAAATAAGTGACCTAGAAGAAGGACAACAGAAAGCACCCAATCAGAACAGCTGAGAGAAAAACAAATAAAATCTGATGAAAACAATATAAGGAACCTATGGGATAATATAAAGTGTGCCAATCTACACATAATAGGGGTTCCAGAAGGGGAAGAAAGAACAAAGGGGATTGAAAAAGTATTTGAAAAAATCAAGAATGAAAACTTCCCAAACCTAAAGAAGGAATCAGATATCCAAGTACAGGAGGCTCAGAGGGTCCCAAACAGGAAGAACCCAAACAGACCCACACCAAGACATATCATAATCAAGATGGCCAGAGTCAAGGATAAAGAAATGATCCTGAAGGCAGCAAGAGAAAAACAAAGAATGAATTACAAGGGAACCCTCATAAGGCTCTCAGCTGATTTCTCTACAAAAACACTATAGGCCAGGTGGGAGTGGCAAGATATACTTAAAGTCCTGAATGAAAAAAAGATGCAGCCTAGGATACTCTATGCAGCAAGGCTATCCTTTAGAATAGAAGGAGAGATAAAGAACTTCACAGACAAGCAAAAACTAAAAGAGTTTAGCAACACTAAACCCATGCTAAAAGAAATATTGACAGGTCTAGTCTAAATAGAAAAGCAGCAGGATATTACAAAAACGAGAAACGCATAACTGGAAAGGCGATAACTACAATAAACACAAAATTGTAAAACAAGACATTAAGAGTGGGAGAGGGAAGCAAAAAAATATGGAGTATTTTTTTTTCTTTTTCTTTTAAACTTTTTGTTCTCAGTAGGATGGGTTTCAGATTACAGTACTATCTGTTCAGCATAAACAGTTATAGTAATAGGTTAATAGACTTACAAAAAAGGGTAACCACAAGCCAAAAACTCACAAGTGAGTCACAAAAACTAAATAAAATCCACGATAATACAAAGGAAAATTAACAAACCACAAAATAAAGAAGAAAGGAACAAAGAGGAAATACCAAATCAACTGCAAAAATAAGTTCAAAATGGCAATAAATACTCATCTATCATTAATTACTGTAAATGTTAATGGGCCAAATGCTCCAGTCAAAAGACATATAGTGGCAGACTGGATAATAAAGCAAGAACCTTCAATATGCTGCATACCAGAGACCCACTTTAGGGAGAAGGACACATATAGATTGAGAGTGAAAGGATGGAAAAGGATATTCCATGCAAATGGGAAAGCCAAAAACTCAGGTGTAGCAGTACTGATTTCAGACAAAATAGACTTTAAAACAAGGGCTATACGGAAAGATAAAGAAGGACATTTTATAATGATTAAAGGAGTAATACAAGATGAGGAAATTACACTCATTAATATATATGCACCCAATATAGGAGCACCTAAGTACATAAAACAACTACTAACAGAGATAAAGGGAGAAACTGATGGGAATACAATCATTGTTGGAGAGTTTAACACCACATTAACATCACTAGACAGATCTTCCAGATAGAAAATAAATAAGGCAACAGAGAAATTAAATAATACAATAGAAAAATTAGATTTCGTAGATATTTTCAGAGCATTACACCCTCAAAAACTAGGATATACATTCTTTTCAAGTGCACATGGAATATTTTCTAGGATTGATCATGTACTTGGGCACAAAAGAAGCCTCAACAATTTTAAGAAGATAGAAATTATCTCAAGCATCTTTACTGACCACAATGCCATGAAACTAGAAATCAACTATAGAGAAACAAAGGAGAAAAAAAGGAAAGCATGGAGATTAAACAACATGTTATTAAAAAATCACCAGGTCAATGTTGAAATCAAAGTTGAAATTAAAAAGTACCTTGAGACAAATGAAAATGAAAATACAACCACACAAAACTTATGGGACGCAGCAAAGGCAGTGCTAAGAGGGAAGTTTATAGTGATACAGGCCTTCCTCAAAAAAGAAGAACAATCTCAAATAAACAATCTGACCTACCAGCTAAAAGAATTAGAAAAAGAAGAGCAAAAAACCCCAAAAGGTAGCAGAAGGAAGGAAATAATAAAAATCAGGGAGGAAATAACAGAGAGATTAAAAAAACAATAGAAAAAAATCAATCAAACCAAAAGCTGGTTTTTTTGAAAGAGTAAATAAAATTGACAAACCTCTGGCCAAACTCACAAAGAAGGAAGAAGTGCACAAATTAGCAAAATAAGAAAGGAAAATGGAGAAATTACAACAAATAACATAGAAATACAGAATATCATATGAGAATATTATGAAAAACTACATGGAACCAAAATGGATAACCTAGAGGAGATGGACAAGTTTCTGGAAACATACAGTCCACCAAGACTGAATCAAAAAGAAACTGAACACTTGAACAAACCGATCACTAGAAATGAAATCTAATTAGCAATAAAAAACCTCCCTACAAATTAAAGTCCAGAACCGGATGGCTTCACCAGAGAATTCTATCAAACATACAAAGAAGAACTCATACCAGTCCTTCTCAAACTCTTTCAGAAGATTGAAAAAGAGGGAATACTCTCAAACTCATTCTATGAAGCCACCATCACCATGATACCAAAACCAGGCAAAGACACCACCAAAAAAGAGAATTAGAGACCAATATCACTGATGAACATAGATGCAAAAATCCTTACCAAACTACTAGCAAATAGAATCCAACAGAACATAAAAAAGATTATACATCATGATCAAGTGGGTTCATCCCAGGGACACAGGGGTGGTTCAACATATGCAAATCAATCAATGTAATACATCACATCAACAAGTGAAAGGACAAAAACCACATGATCATCTCAACCGATGCAGAAAAAGCATTTGATAGAATTCAACACCCATTTATGATAAAAACTCTCACCAAAGTGGGTATAGAGGGAACATATCTCAACATAATAAAAGCTATATATGACAAACCTACAGCCAGCATAGTACTCAATGGTGAGAAACTCAAAAGCTTCCCACTAAAATCTGGGACAAGACAAGGCTGCCCACTATCACCACTCCTATTCAACATAGTCTTGGAAGTCCTGGCCACAACAATCCAGCAAGAGAGAGAAATAAAAGGGATCCAAATTGGAAAAGAAGAGGTAAAAGTGTCACTATATGCAGATGACATGATACTATATATAGAAAACCCTAAAACATCCACACACAAACTACTAGAAATAATTGAAGAATTCAGCAAGGTAGCAGGTTACAAGAGTAACGTTCAAAAATCAGTTGCATTTCTTTACACTAATGATGAATCAACAGAAAAAGAAAGTAAAGAAACAATCTCCTTTAAAATAGCATTCAAAGTAATAAAATACCTAGGAATAAATCTAACCAAGGAGGTGAAAGAATTATAGACGGAGAACTGTAAAACACTGATTAAGAAAATTAAAGAAGACTTTAAAAAATGGAAAAGATATCCCATGCTGCTGGATTGGAAGAATTAATATTGTTAAAACGGTCACACTGCCCAAAGCAATCTATAGATTTAATGCAATCCCTATCAAGTTACCCAGGACATATTTCACAGAACTAGAACAAATTATAATAAAATCTATATGAACAAAAAAGATCTAGAATTGCCAAAGCATTACTGAAGAAACAGAAAGAGGCTGGAGGATTAACTCTCCCAGACTTCAGACAATACTACAGAGCTACAGTAATGAAGACAGCATGGTATTGGTACAAAAACAGATATATGGACCAATGGAACAGAACAGAGCGCCCAGAAATAAACCCACAAACTTTTGGTCAACTAATCTTTGACAAAGGAGGCAAGAATACACAATGGAATAAAGACAGTCTCTTCAGCAAATGGTGTTCAGAAAACTGGACAGCAGCATGTAAATGAATGAAGCTAGAACACTCCCTTACACCATACACAAAAATCAACTCAAAATGGATCAAAGACTTAAACATAAGACAAGATACAATAAACCTCTTAGAAGAAAATGTAGGCAAAACATTATCTGACATACATCTCAAAAATATTCTCTTAGAAAAGTCTACCCAAGCAATAGAAATAAAAGCAAGAATAAACAAATGGGGCCTAATGAAAATTACAAGCTTCTGCACAGCAAAGGAAACCATAAGTAAACAAAATGACAACCTACAGAATGGGAGAAAATTTTTGCAAATGAAACTGACAAAGGCTTGATCTCCAGAATATATAAGCAGCTCACACGATTTAATAAGAAAAAAAACAAACAACCCAATCCAAAAATGGGCAGAAGACCTAAACAAGCAATTCTCCAAGGAAGAAATTCAAATGATCCATAGGAACCTGAAGAAATGCTCACTATCACTAATTATCAGAGAAATGCAAATCAAAACTACAATGAGGTATCACCTCACACCAATCAGAATGGCCACCATTCAAAAGTCCACAAGTGACAAATGCTGGAGAGGCTGTGGAGAAAAGGGAACCTTCCTACACTGCTGGTAGGAATGCAAGTTGGTGCAGCCACTGTGGAAAATTGTATGGAGATTCCTCAAAAGACTAGGAATAGACTTACCGTATGACCCAGGAATCCTGCTCCTGGGCATATATCCAGAAGAAACCCTACTTCAAAATGACACCTGCACCCCAATGTTCATAGCAGCACTATTTACAATAGCCAAGACATGGAAACAGCCTAAATGTCCATCAACAGATGACTAGATAAAGAAGAAGTTGTATATTTATACAATGGAATACTATTCAGCCATAAAAACTGACAACATAACGTCATTTGCAGCAACATGGATGTTCCTGGAGAATCTCATCCTAAGTGAAGTAAGCCAGAAAGAGGAAGAAAAATACCATGAGATCGCTCATATGCAGAATCTAAATAAAAAACAAAAAACAAAAATACAAAACAGAAACAGACTCATAAACAGAGAATACAAACTCGTGGTTGCCAGGGGGACAGGGGGTGGGAAGGGACTGGGATTTCAAAATGTGGAATAGAAAAACAAGATTGTACTGTATAGCACAGGGAAATATATACAGGATCTTGTGGTGGCTCATAGCGAAAGAGAACGTGACAATGAATGTATGTATGTTCATGTATAACTGAAAAATTGTGCTCTACACTGGAATTTGACACAACATTGTAAAATGACTATAACTCAATAAAAAAGTGAAAAAAAGACCACAGAGCTGTATTTATGCATAAATGGGGCTGAATATATGTTTGTTGATGTTGATAATAAAATATCACCAGAGTTCCTTCTTTCAAATAGGCTACTTTCCACATTATTGCTCATACATTTTTCTTTGACTATAATTTTTATGCACATGAAATACCTCAAGGGTAACATTCACTTGTAACTTGTCTCCCCCTAAACAGTTTATGTGTCAGATGATCACATATTTTAACCACAGTCTTACATTATTGAGAGTAAATAGGCCTAAGTCACTGAATTTGTCAGACAAATGCATCTTCAAAACATCATATATTACCTGTTTTCAAAAACAAATTATCCTTGTTTTTGATCCAAGCAAACTCTGTGACAGAAGGAATAATTGGGTATTAAAATATTGTGAGAATTGCCAAATGGTGTAATGCATGGGAAACAGTAGATACCTAATATATATAAGCACTAATACATTTTTGGATATAATTTGCCTTTGTGACCCATTTATGAATAAAATACCAAAGTACTACAGGAACTTTTTATTCAGGAACAAATATTCCTAGGAGTGAATCACTTCTTCAGAATAATAAATAGGCAAATATTTTTATCCAATGAGACTTAAAAATAGATCAAGATGGCAGAGTAAGAGAACACAGAGCTCACTACACTCGATGAGCACATCAAAAATACATATACACGTGGAGCAACTCTCACTGAAAACAAACTGGAGCCTGGCAGAAAGGGTCTTACACCCTGGGCTGTAAAGAAGGATCCACAGAGTTGGGAAGGAAGAGAAGAGAAGAGAAGCAATCAAGTTGAAATCCATGCCCCTTGCAGGTGACACAGAAGAGGATCACGGATTCAGGGATCCTCCCTGGGGAGTGGGTTCAAGCCACATGCTTGGCACCCAGCCCTGCGGTCCAACACTGGGAAGATAAGGCCTCTCAGCTGGTTTGAAAACCAGTGGGATTTACCAGAGGGTTATAAGAAACCAAGAGTTCTTCTGAAGAGCATGCACACACTTGCTTACCCTCCTGGGACAGCATGGATGAAGTGGTCTGAAAACTGCCCAGGGCTGTGGCTGGCTTCCTGCTCCTGCCCCAGTGGGTACCCCAGCCAGCCCTGGCAGCCTGCTCCACGCTCTCTTACTCTGGCATAGCTCTCAACTAATGCAAAGGCTGCTGCTGCCAAGAAAAGCATGCACACTTAGTGAGAATGGAGCTGGCTCAGGCCCAACCCTGCCTCTGAACACAGAAGGGCAGCCATTGCTGGCATGCATGCAGAGGCAGCAGACTGAGGGCTGCCTGAGGCTCTGACTGGCTTGCTGGGACTGTTGAAGTGTGCGCCCCAGTCCAGGTGCCTGCACCAGCCCCTCTTGCTCCAGAGCTGCCCTGCACTAGGGCAGAGGTAGTATTGATGGGGTGAGTGTGCACACTTCAAAGGAAAGGAATCAGCTCAGACCTGAACCTCAAAAATTGTTCCAGCACCTGTTGCCCCACTGCTGCCCCAAACAGGGCTGTGAGTATCACCGAGCACCAAAGAGGCCCCAGCTCACACCTGTCTCCATCTCCAGCCCATCTCACCACCAAGGCAGCAGCTGCCAACACATCCCAAGAGAAGACATGACCCATATTCATTTCAGACTCAGTTCTCCCACCCATAGGGATGCCCCCCACAAGGACACCATTCAAGAACAGAAAACTATTTCACGAAATTTCAGAGGTGAGAAGTTTAAGCAAAATTCAAAGAGAGAGGATTATGTTTCAAATAAAGTATAAGAAAAGAACCTAATAAAACAGAGATAAATACTTTACCACATAAAGAGTTCAGAGCACTAGTAATAAGAATCCTAACTGAACTAGGGAAAAGAATAGATGAGCACAGTGCGATCTTTGACAAGAACTAGAACATATTACGAATGACCAGTCAGAGCTGAAGAACACACTAACTGACAAGAAAAATAACTAGAAGTAATTAACATCAGTCTAGGTGACACAGAAGAAAGCGTGCACAATCTGAAAGACAGAATAATGGAAGTCACCCCATCAGAACAGGAGAGGAAAAGCAAATTTACAAAAGTGAGAACAGTTTAGGGGACCTCTGAGACAACATCAAGCACCGATGTATAATATAATTGCCATTAGTTACAAGATGCGTCATTATTTTGATATTTGGTACACCAGTAGAAAATTAAAATATTTGCAATTAAACTTTATACACCTTTCCAGTGCAAGACGCACCCCAACTTCGTAGATGTTAAAAACTGAAAAAATCTGCATCTTAGAAACTGAAAAAATACACATTCTAGAAATTGATGAAATATGGTGTATTGTCACATTGCAATATGGTACCTACCGACAGCAAGCTGTACAAATGATCTCTTTGCACCTGTAATGTCATACAACAGTGTCCTACACTGGGAAATCTGAGATGTTATAGTGAGAGACAGCACCCACCACTTCTGCAATACATTCAAGAAAGTGAATGGTCACTATATGAAGAAACAGGCTATAGTTTGAAACTACAGCCTTGGCTTGCCTTTTCTTAAAATTGGGTTTGTATCAAGGCTTGTTTTAAGGATATATACATAGGCTGAGGAGAGAGTTGAAATCTTCGTGAGCGTCCTAAAATTAATTCAAGTGTTCGCGGTGGGAGTGTTTCCATGGTATTATCTAGCTAACATAATGCAGCCTGCTAACGCTCACACACACACACACACACACCCTCCGGGGTGGATTACAAGAAATAAAGACTCCCCCAGTTTACAGATGATTAAAAATGCATGGAGCACATATATAAAAGACAAGTGGATTATACTGTGTTCTTCCTGAAAAAGTCTTCTATATGATTATACAGGCTATTTAAAATCAGTTCTTAGTGCCTATTTTCAAACCCATAAATTGGAAGGTAATATTTACATTTAAAAATTTCTTGAAAGCTCCATTTTGGCAATAGGATTAGTTTCATATCTTTAAAAAGTTACTATAAAGTGGTAGATATATTATGACAAATATTATTTTAAATGCACGGCAGAGTTTCTAAGAAAGAGAAAACCAAGAATGTCCAAAATGAACAGGAAACTGAGAAACAGCCTCATAATGTAGCACCGAAATCCCTGCTGTCCTGCGTGCATTTTCTTTACCTAGAAACTTCAAGTTTCATATTTTAACAACTTCTGGGGAAGCCAGAGGTGAGTCAAGGTAGAGGGTTGGAATTGAAGCACACAAAGGACCAGCACCCGTGGATAAAGGAAAATGACAAATAAACTGTCTCAGTCTTAGCTATGGGTGCAAAAAAACTCCTGAAAATGTACCTCATTCCACATTAGAGTTGGAAGTTCAATTTCTCTACCTTCATGGTCCAGGGGATGCCTGAAGTGACGGATGAACTTCAAGTGGTTCCGTACTAGCAGTATCCCAGGGCATTTGTCATAAACAGAAACATACATTCTCTGTCTGTGGAATGCATCATCAAACCGTATTTCTCAGACCACCTAAGTATGAATTCAAAGTTTTAAAAAAACTTTAATTATCCATGCTTCCAAACTGCACAAAGAAAAAGGAGGTTCCAGGGAAGAATTTACGATTTTCAGTGGAAAACAGGTGGCATTTACTAGTTATGATGACTTTGTACTTTGGATGTGGATTTGCTGGATCTTTCTTTATAGTAAGACATCAACTGCTTAAAAAAAAATCCAGGAAACATTTGAAGAGGCGCATTTTAAGAGGTGCAAACAGTTTGAAAGAAGGAATCAAACTCTTGAACTCAATGTACTAGATAAGTTTGTAAATAAACTTAGGGCATAAAAAAAAGGTAACTGAAAATGAGAAAAGAATGAAAAACTATGCCAAAAGATGAGGCAGATTTCAAAAGAAGTAATAAGAACTTCAAAAAATGAATTAAACACTTAATGGGTAGGTTAAATAGATTAGATACAGATAGAGATAATCAGGGAACTAGGCTATATATCTGAAGTAATTATCCAAAGTGAAGTACAGAGATGGACTATATGAAATAGAAGAGACAAAGGAGAAAATGAGAGGGTCTAACTTCTATAAATAGAATTCCAAGAGGTGAATAAAGATCAGAAAAGAGGTAATAGCTGAGGTGGAAAGGGTATATACAGCTCAGTAGTAAAGAATAGATTTAGCATGCACAGGGTCCTGGGTTCACTCCCCAGTACCTCCATTAAAATATCAATAAATAAACCGAATTACCTCCCCCTTCATGCTCAAAATAAGAAAGTAAAAAAAAAAAAAATTAGAAATAGCTGAGAATTTTGCAGCCTTGAACAAAAGCCTTATGCCTGAGATTCAGGAATCACAGCAAATGCTAAGCCTCATAAATGAAAAAGAAATCACGCACCTAGAAGCAATATAGTAAAACTTCTTTAATATACTAACTACTAACTACATATTTTATTCTTTCTCTCCTTTGTTGAGGAATTCACAGCGGAAACATGAATAAATCATTGGTCCAACTCCCTCTGGTAACACGTGCAGCTGTTAACCAAGCTGCCTTGCTTTCCCACCTGCTACCAGGCAGAGGTGGTTCCAATCACAGCCTCTCACCTTAGAGCTCACCACAGGTAAGTGGTGAATCATTCCCAGTGTCCCTTAAACTCCAGGGTGCAAGTGATAAACGTTCTGCTCGGGTCCCTTGAAGCCCTCCACTAACAAGGACAAAGATGAGTGGAAACCAGAATTGCCTGACACCGCACCTTACAATTCTCAATAAGCAAAAAGAAGTTCAGTCATTTTTCGTAGGCTATGTTGGGTTTTCCCCTACTCACTCTGAAGTTTCTAGTCTTACATTTTGTCATTTTTTTCTATGATGTATTCTGACTTTCCTTATTGATTTATAGGATTTCTTTAAGAGTTCTTGAAACTGGTACTTTGACAGTTGAGTTTTGCAAATATGTTCTCCTGGCTTGGGATTTTTCTTTTCCAAATTCTAAGTGCTGTCTTTTGATGTACAATGTTCCTGAACACAATGAATTGAACATTATTGTTCATAACACATCACACACGTATAGTCTGTGTTTTGTATTGTGTTTAAATATCCTCATATACTCCCAAGTTATTGAACTATTTTCTTATATGATAAGACTCTTCCTCTATACATTCTGAACAGGCCTCTCACAAATCAGGTTTTATACATTTTCTAACTATTGTTGGTTTATAGATATAAAATTTATTTTTATATTTATAGCTCTTCTTGCTAAATTCTCGTATTAATTCCTCCTGGAACTCTGCTTAGAGGTGTGTGGCAACTTCTCACTCAGCCCTTATGTCTCTTAATCTTTTATATTTTCCAGGTCTTTGTCTCCCTGAGCCACAGTCCATGATAAGTTCATTTCTGTCTCCCAGTTCACTTATCCTTTTTTTTTTTTCACTGTATATAATCTACTATTAAACTAGTCTTCTGATTTTTTTTTGTATTCCTAGCAATCATTTTCTTTCTCAAATTTGTTTTGTCTTTTTATGTGTATTCATTCTAATTTCTCATTAATCCCACCATGTATTTATAAAAATATATTAACATTTATTCTCTAGTTGATAATTTCAATGTGTTAAGTTTTTCTGTGTTTTGAGATTTTTTTACTACCGGCTTATATTATTTGCAAGAGTATGCTGTGGAAGTTATTTGACATCTAGATTTATGGCCGTGATTCCCACTATTCTGTCTTCCAGCTCTCTGATCCATTCTGAATCATTTAGTCTATTATTGATTCCTTCTAGTGTATTTTTACTTAGTTACTGCTATTTTTTATTCGAGTTTGGTTGTCTTTGTATTTTATAACTCTGTTAAAAGCGTCCTACTTCTCACTCTGCGCATCCGTTCTCCTCCTGATTCCTTTGATCATCTTTCAGTCATTACTCTGAACTCTTTCTTGGGTGGACTGCTATCTCCACTTCATTTAGTTCGTCCTTCTGGTGTTTTATCTTGTTCCTTCATCTGGAACATATTCCTCTGCCACCTCATTTTGTCTACGCTGGTAGTCGTATTTTTATGTATGTAGTACTTTAGTTACGTTTCTCGACCTTGGAGAAGTGGCCTTCTGTAGGAGATGTGCTGTGCACCCTGGCAGCGCACTCCCCTCCTGTCACCCAAGCTGTGTGCCCTAGGGTTCTCCCCTCAAGAGAGCTGTGTGGGTCCTCTGCTGAGGCGGGCTATGTGGGTGGTCTGGTGGGCCCCCTAGTCTGGTAGGTTGACAGGCCTTCCCTTGTATGGATGCTGCTGGATGCTGTTTAGTGAGGCTGGTCATGAGGCAGCTGGTTTCAGAACCCCAGGGCAGCCCAGGACTAGGGCTGGCTCACTGCTGGGCAGAGTGAGGGTCCAGAAGACTTGGGCTGTTGCCCACCCACCAGCAGGTGAAGCCAGATCCGGGGGTTAGTGATGAGCTAGTGGCAGGGAGAGCTGGCTCCTGGAGTCTGGCTGCAGTCCCAGGATCCCAGAGCTCGGAGGTCATTTGGTGTGTGTGGGGGAGGTGACCCCTGATACAGTTGAGTGTGGGTGCTGGGGCACCCTGAAAGTTTCTTTGCCCTACCAGCGGGCAGAGCCAGGGCCCAGCTGGTGCCAGGGCAGGGTCTGGCCTGCTGTTGATGGGCTTGGCCCACAGGCTGTGGGATTGTTGTTTCCTTGCTTCTGGTGTGTGCCCCCTGGTGGGTGAGGCTGGTCCAGAAGCTAGCGCAGGCTTCCTGGTGGGAAGGGCCTGTGCCTGCCCACTGGTAGGGGGAGCTGCCTTGGCCTTCTGATGGGCAGGCCCGTGGCTGAGGGCACATCTAGAGCCCATGCTAAGGGCTTAGGAAGTCTTTAGGCCACCAGTCTGCTGATGGGTGGGGCTGTGTCCCCACCCCATTAGTTGTCTGGCATGAGGTGTCCCAGCACTGCTGTCTACAGGCTGTGGGTTGGGTCAGGTCCTGGCGCCATTAAGCCAAGATGGCAGCCTCAGCAGTGTATTCACTCCTAAACACTCCCAAACACGTCTGCCACCAGTGTCCCTGTCCCCAGGGTGAGCCACAGCCACCCCCCCCCCACCTCCCCAGGAGACTCTCCAACACCAGCAGGTAGATCTGGCCCAGGCTCTTATCAAGTTACTGCTTTTGCTGGTCCCGGTGCATGTGAGATTTTCTATGCCCCCCGTGAGACTGAAGTCTCTGTCTATCCTCGTCCTGTGGAGCGACTGCAGTTGAGCTCCAGGGGCCTCCAAAGCCAGATGCTCTGGGGCTCCTTCTCCTGGTGCCCAGCCCCCAGCTGAGGAGCCTGGTGTGGAGCTCAGAACCTCACTCCTCTAGGCGAACTTCTGCAATATAATTATTCTCCAGCTTGTGGGTTGCCCATCCAGGGGGAATGGGATTTGAATATATCCCTAGTCCACCCCTCCTACTTGTCTTGTTGTGGTTCTGTCTTTATGTGTTTAGGTGTGAAAGACCTCCCTGGTAGTTTTCAGTCTTCTACAGTTGTCCTGCAGATAGTTCTGATTTTAGTGTGCTCATGAGAAGAGGTTACTATATCAAAATTTTAAACTAAAAAATAAGCAGCTTTAACTTTTAAAGTAATTTGTTTAGTATAAATTAGAAAACATAGATAAGCAACATAAACTATCAAAAAAATAATTCTTAAACTGCATTGTGATGTTGGTTGTACAACACTATACATTTGTTAAAAATTATTTAATTGTATACTTACAATTGGTACATTTTATTATATGTAAATTTTATCTCAGTAAGGCTATTAAAAATATCTATAACATATTGTTTATTTTCCAAAAATAACTTTATTTTTCAATCAGCTATTTGCTCTTAAAATATATGCATCTTTCCATGTCCATGAATGTGCATTTCCAATAGAATTTTAAGTGTCTGCATAGAATATTTTTGTGTATTAATAATGTATTGATCTAATCTCATACTGTTGGACATTTAGATAGTTTCTAATTTTTCTTATGCACAATTATATGATGAACATTCTTGCACATATACTGAATTATTTCCCTAGGCACACTTCGAGGAATGGAATTGGTAGGTGAAATGATATATAAAACAAAAAACTTTTACAGTCTTCATTGTCTTGTGTTTTTAAATGAACATTATTATTTTAAACAATTTTTATTGATGCAATTATATTTTACTGTCAATTTAATGTTTGATTATAGGTAAGTTTGAACATTAATACAGACTATAACGTATGTGTGTGTGTTGTGTGTAAGTATGTTACAATCATATAAAGAGAGCCCTATTGCATTTGTAAGCACAACATAATTAAATTAATTTCTTTTCTACAAATATACTTAAATAGTGATACATTTTATAGCAGAACAATTTGGAAGCTTCAATAAATGAGCACTGTGGTTTTCTAGAAAGAAGATGGGCTTTGAAATTAAGAGACCCCAGTTTCTTACTCTTAAGTGAATAAACAGGAGAGTGACATCACCAATATGGTGGAGTAGGAAGACCTAGACCCTCATTTTCCTACAAATACACAGGTTCAATAACAATTCATGGATAAATTTCCTTTGTGAAAAGTCCAGAAACTAGTTGAGAGGCTCCTGCACCCTGGGAAAGTCAGACTAACCGAAGTTAAATATGGAGATTGGGACACCTTCTCACCAGAGTTGCCTGGCCTTAGCACAGAGCCATAAGATCAGAAAGAGATCCCTGGATCCTAGCTTCTCTCCTGCGAGGAGAAAGGATGATTTGTGTGTCTCGTATCCCTCCTTTTCTGAGGGCGTCTCCTCAGAGGACTATCTTCTGTCATGCCAGTCTCGGTTCTTTGACAGGCCTGGTGCAGTCTGGCCACCTGGGGAGAACCAAGATGGCCAACTTGGCTGAGATGTCACTGATCCTCCCATCTGCTCAACAGAGTGAGTGGATGAAAAAATCCCAGCGCTCAGCCTCCCCGGTGGAGGAGAAAGAGCTGGAGGATGAAAGCGTTGACCCATGAATCTAATACCTCAGCATTTCCAGCACTGCTCAAGAACTGACATCTGTCTTGCCAGTCTTGGAGCTCTGATGGCTCTGGCACAGTCTAGTCATGTTGGGAGAATGGAGACATGGTTTCGGCTGGCAGATGGCACAGATCTTCCCCTGTGCTTAGCACGGAGTGAGTGGGTAGACAGTCCTAGCTCTCAGCTTTCGCCTGGGGAGGGAAAAAGTTGATTTGTGAGTCCAGTGCCTCAACTTCTCTGGGGATTCACAAAAGAACTGCCTCTCTCTTGCCAGTCTAGGAATTCTGATGGTTCTGGTGAAGCCTAACAACCTGGGGGAGAATGGAGACAGAAGTTTGGCCTGGTACAATTAACACCCCTTCCCCCTGGCTTCAGCTCAGGAGAGTGGAGGAAAAAACACAGCTGCCTGCTTGTCCCTGGGGAGAGAAAGAGCTGGCAGAAGCCACAAGAATGTCTGACTGAGCTGACTGGTGGGGGTCTTCTCCAGTATGAGGCCATCCCATGAAGACTGGCAGAGGTGGCTACTTTGTCTAATGAGCAGACACACCAACACAGAGAGTCAGGAAAATGAAGAACCGAAGATGTTCCAAAATAACAACATAAATCTTCAAAAACCAACCATAATAAAATGAGTTCTCATACTCAGGAAAAAGAAATCTGATTAAAAAATGTCAGGGGATCTGAATAAGCATTTTTCCAAGGGAGACATATATATGGCAAACAGGTGCATGAAAAGAATCTCAAAGTCAATAATTATCAGGAAAATGCAAATCAAAACCATGAGATATCACCTCACATGTGTTAAAGTGGCTATTATAAAAAAGACAAGAAATAACAAGTGTTGGTGACAATGTGGAGAAAAGGGAATCCTTGTTCATTGTTGGCGGGGATATAAATTGGTGCAACCACTGTGGTATGAAAGTTCCTCAAAAAATTAAAAATAGAACTATCACATGATCTAGCAATTCCATTTCTGGGTATTCAGCTGAAGAAAAAGAAAACACTAACTTGAAAAGATATCTACATTCTTATTTTCATTGCAGCACTATTTACAATAGTTAAGGCATGAAAACAACTTAAGTATTCATCAATGGATGAATGAATAAAGAAGATGTGATACATACACACACACACTCAGAAACAATGGAATATTATTCAGCCATAAAAAGCAAGGGACCCCTGTCATTAACATCAACATGGATGGACCTCAAGGGTATTATGCTAAGTGAAATAAGTCAGGCAGAGAGAGACAGATGCTACATGACCTCACTTATATGTGGAAGCTAACAGAAACCCAAAACCTAAACTCATAAATACAGAGAACAGATTGGTTGTTCCTTGCTAGGGGAGGGAGGGTGCAAAATAGTGAAGTGGGTCAAAAGGTACAAACTTCCAGTTATAAAACAGTAAGTCTTAGAAATATAATATACAGCATGGTGACTATAGTTAATAATACTCTGTTTCATGTTTGAAAGTTGCTTAGAGAGTAAATCTTAAAAGGTTTCATCACAAGAAAGAAAAATTTTGTAACTATGTGTGGTGATGGAAATTAACTAAACTTATTGTGGTGATCATTTCCCAACAAATACAAATATTGAATCACTATGCTGTACATCTGAAACAAATATAACATTGTATGTTAGTTATATCTCAGCTAAAAAAATAAACGGACATATATGATTTACATGACAGAGAATTCAAAATAACTGTCATAAAGATGTTCACTGAAGCCAAGAGAACAACACATGGAAAGATGGAGAATTTCAACAAAGAGACAGAAAATGTTTAAAGTACCAAACAGAAATCTTGGGGGTGAAGTGAGTAACTGACATATTCACTACAGAAGTTCAACATCAGACTAGATGAATCAGAAGAAAGGATCAATGAACTCGAAGAAAAGTCATTGGAAATAATTCAGAGGAGCAAAAAGAAAAAAGAATTTTAAAGAGTAAAGAAAGCTTATAAGACTTATAGAACAAAATCAAGTGGATCAATGCACATACTATGGGAATCCTATAAGAAGAAGAAAGGGAGAAAGGGTCAGAAAACTTATTCAAAAAAATAATGGTTGAAAATTTCCCAAATCTGGGGAAGGAAATGAACATCCAGATCCAAGGGTCCCAAAAGACACATATAAGATGAACCCAAAGAAATCCACACCAATTAACATTATAATCAAGTTGTCACAATTTTAAGATGAGGAGTGAGTTTTGAACGCAGCAAAAAATGCAACCTGTCATGAACTAGGGAATCACGTAATACTATGAGCAGATTTTCAGCAGAAAGCTTGCAAGCTAGAAGAGAGTGGGGTAACACATTCAAAGTGCTGAAAGAAAGAAAGAAAAAAAAAACCCTGAAAACCAGTAACAGTATCTATACCCTGTGAAACTCTCCTTCAAAAATGAAGGAGAAATAAAGACTTCCAGACAAACAAAAGCTGAAGGCATTTTATTCATCACTAGATCCGCCTTACAAGAAGTGCTAAAGTGAATTTTTCAAGTTGAAATGAAAGCACATTAGACATGATAACATAATAAAGTATAAAACTTATTGGTAAAGGTAAATATATAAATTTTCGGTCAAGATGGCAGAGTGGTAGGACCACGAGCTCGCCTCTCCTCGTGACTATGATGAAATCACAACTGACTGCTAGACAACCATCAAGAAAAACAAAGAATGGAACCTAGCAAAGAAGATCATCTTCAACTGGAAACATAAAGAGGGAACCACAGCAGGATGGTAAGAGGGGCGTGCTCACAATATAACCTGACCCCATACCCACTGGGTGGGTGACCCACAAGCTGAAGAATAATTAAGTCACAGAGGCCCTCCCACAGGAGTGAGAGCTCTGAGCCCCACATCAGGCTCCCCAGCCCGGGTTCCAGCATTGGGAGGAGAAGGAGACTCCAGGACACCTGGTTTTGAATGCCAGTGGGGCTTAACTCTAGGAGCCTCATGAGAGTTGGGGAAACAGAGACTTCATTCTCTTGAGAAGCGTACAAAGAATTTCACGTGTGCCAGGTCCAAGGGCAGAGGCAGTGATTTCATAGGAACCTGGGCCAGGCCTGCCTGCTGGATTTGGAGGGTCTTCTGTGGGGGTAGAAGATGGCTGTGGCTCACCCAGAGGACATAAAATCTGGTGGTGGACATTCCAGGAGTGTTGATCTACATGAGCTCTCCTGGAGGCTGGTGTCTTGATTGTATCATTAGCACTAAGACCTGGCCCCACCCAACAGCCTATAGATTTAAGGGCTGGGAAGCCTCAGGCCAAACAACATACTGGGTGGGAACACAGCCACACCCATCAGCAGACCTCCTGAGCCAAAAAGGCCTCTAGACACAGCACTACCACCAGAAGTCCAGGAACCAAGTTGACCCAGCAGTGGGCAGGCACCAGCTCCTCCTGCCAGGAAACCTGCACAAGCCCCAAAGTCCATCTTCATCCACCAGGGGCAGATACTAGAAATAAGAAAACAATAATCCCACAGTCTGTGGAAGGAATCCACAATCACAGGTCAGACTCTATATTAGGACCAGCTAGACACTAGCCCTTGGGTGACATGAGAGGAGTGCACTGCTGGGACACAGAAGATGTCTCTCACAGAGGGTCACCTCTCCAAGGTTGAGAAAAGTAACCAACTTACCTAAAAACACAAATAGAAAGACAGACAATATGAGGCAGCAGAGGAATATCTCCCAGGCCAAGGCACAAGATAAAATTCCAGAAGAAGAAATAAGTGATGAGGAGATAGGCAATTTATCTGAGAAAGAGTTTAAAGTAATGATGGCCAAGATGTTCAGAGAACTCAAGAGGAGTATAGATGCACAGAGTGAAGTTCTCAACAAAAGAGTTGGGAAATATAAAAAATACCCAAATAGAGTTGAAGAATAAAATCACTTAAATGAATAACACACTAGAAGGAACCAAGAATAGACAAAAATGAAGCAGAAGAATGGATCAATGAGCTAGAAGATAGATTAGTGAAATCACTACTGCAGAACAGAAAAAAGAAAAAAGAATGAAAAGAAATGAGGACAGTTTAAGAGACCTCTGGGACAACATGAAGCTCAGTAATATTCACATTATAGGGATCCCAAAAAGAGAAAAGAGAGAGAAAGGACCTGAGAACATTTCTGAAGAGATAATAACTGAAAAGTTTCCCAACTTGGGAGAAGAAATAGTCACCCAAGTTCAGAAAGTGCAGAGAGTTCCACACAGGATCAACCCAAAGAGGAACACACCAAGGCATGTTGTAATCAAACTGACAAGAGTTAAGGATAAGGAGAAAATATTAAAATTAGCAAGAGAAAAGCAACAAAAAACATACAAGGGAGCTCCCATAAGGTTATCAGCTGATTTTTTTTTACAGGCCAGAAGGGAGTGGCAAGATATATTTAAAGTGATGAAAGGGAAAAACCTACAACCAAGAATACTCTATCCAGCAAGGCTCTCGTTCAGATTTGACGGAGAAATCTAAAGCTTCACAGATAAATAAAAGCTAAAAGATTTCAGCACAACCAAACCAACTTTACAACAGATGTTAAAGGAACTTCTCTAGTCATCAAATCATAAGAAAGGAGAACAAAAAGAAGAAAAAGAAAAAAAAAAGACCTACAAAAGATTGCTTTGGCCGTTCAGGGTCTTTTATGATTCCATAAAAATTTTGGAATTGTTTGTTGTACTTCTGTGAAAAATGTTGTGAGTACTTTGACAGGGGTGTCATTGGATCTGTAGATTGCTTTGGGTAGTAGGGCCATTTTGATAGTGTTGGTTCTTCCCATCCAAGGGCACAAGATATCTTTCCATTTCTTTGTATCATCTTTAATTTCCTTCATCAATGTTTTACAATTTTTAGAGTATAGGTAACCTCCTTGGTTAAGTTTATTTCTAGGTATTTTCATTCTTTTTGATGCAATGGAAATGTTTATGCTAGTTATAAAATTTTGGTTTTTGAAGTGGAAAAAAAAAGTGAATGAAGGGCTGCAAATGGCAAAATATCCTTCTTTCTAATGGGTGAGTTGTATTCCATCCCATATATATACGCTGCATCTTCTTTATCCATTCATCTATTGATGCGCACTTAGGATGCTTCCATATCTTGCCATGTTAAATAATGCTGCTGTTAATAGTGGGGTGTATGCATCTTTTTGAATTAATTCCGATTTTGTGGTTGGCTTTATTCCTTTGATAACAATGTAAGTTTAAAAAGCTAAAGCTCTAAACATTCTTAGAAACAATGAACAGTACATATATGTAAATTTTTAAACTACGTGCAGTATTTTGTGTGTATGTATTTATACGCAATACATTGTATATGCGCAGTCAAACTGTAACAACTCTACCTAATAAAACTGAAGACTGAAAAAAAAAATATATATATATATATACCAACGCATAGTATTGTATTACTGTGATAATAATGGGTAAATCACTTTTAATTCTAGTATAAAAGTTAAAAGACAAATAATTTTAAAATAACTATAACCAAAAATTATGTTAAAACATCCACAATATGAATACATGTAAATGGTGACAACAATAACATAAATTTATGGGGGGCAGAAGTTAAAGTATAGAGTTTTTGCATGTGATTCAGCTTGTTATTAGTTTAAAATAGACTGTTACAAGACACTCTGTGTAAGTAGTTCTCGCCCCCCCATAATGAGAGGACCAGAGGCAGGCAGATCAGGGCTGCATGGTGGGTCGGAGGTTCCTCAAAGCAAACAGTATCCTGGCTACTTTAATTTTTTATCTTCACTGTCATGTTTGCAAGATGGCAGCCCCACTTCTAGCCTCACATGTAAGCTCAAAAATATCTATAGGAATTATAAAAAAAAAGAGGAATCAAAGCATATAAATACAAAAAATTAACAAAACATAAAAACAGCCGGGGACAAGACAAAGAAATTATAAGACTAGCAGAACACAACTAACAGGATGGCAGTCATAAATCTTTCCTTATCAATAATTACTTTAAGTGTAAATGGATTAAACTCCCCAATAAAAATATACAGAGTGGCTAAATTGATTAAAAACAAAACAAAACAAAACAAAAAAGGACCTGAGTATATACTGTCTGCAAGAAATTCACTTCAACATTAAGCACACATACAGGCTGAAAGTGATGGAATGGAAAACAGTATTCCATGCAAATGGTAACCTAAAGAAAGTTGGGGTACTTATATTTACATCAGATAAAATAAACTAAGTCAAAACTGTCACAAGATACATGAAGAATATTGTTAAATATAATAATTGATAGAAGGGTCAATCCACCAGGAAGAAATGACAGTCACAAATATATATGCATGCAACATCAAAGCACCTAAATACATAAAGCAAACACTGGCAGAACTGAAGGGAGAAATAGACACATAACAATGGATAGAACATCTGGAAAGGAAATCAGTAAGGGAACAGAAGAATTGACCAATGCTATTTACCACTTGAATTAACAGACGTACACAGGACATTCCATCCAACAGCAGCAGAATACACATTCTTCTTAAATGCACACAGAACATTATCTAACATAGATCATATACTGAGCCACACAACAAGTCTTAAATTTAAGAAGACTTAAATATATCAAGTATCTTTTATGACCACAATGGCATGAAACTAAAAATCAGTAACAAAAAAAAATTGGAAAAATTCACAAATATGTGGAACTTAACACACTCCTGCACAACAAATGGGTCAAAGAAGAACTCAAAAGAGAAATTTTAAAAATATCATAAATGAAAATGAAAACACAACGTACCAAAACTTATGAGATGCTGCAAAAGCAGTACAAAAGGGAGTTTTATAGCTATAAATACCTAGTTTAAAAAAGAAGAAAGATATCAAGTAAGCAACCTAACTTTATACCTCAAGGAGTAGAAAAAGAATAAATTAAACCTAATGTTAACAGAAGTATGGAAATAACAAAAACTGGAGTAGAAATAAATGAAATAGAAAATAAACATATAGTAGAAAAATCAACAAAACTGAAAATCACTTTTTTTTGAAAAGATTAAAAAATTGGAAAACCTTTTGGTAGACTAAGAAAAAAAAAAAGAGAATAAATAACACCAGAAATAAATAACACCAGAAATGAAAGAAGAGACATTACAACTGGTGCCACAGAAATAAAAAACGATCATGAGACTACAGTGAACAAGTGTATTCCTCCAAAACTGTATAATCTGGAAGACATGGATAAATTCCTAGAAAAATGCAAACTAGCAGTACTAAATTACGAAGAAACAGAAATTCTGAGCAGACAAGTTATTTGTAAGGAGATTGAATCAGTAATCAAAAACCTCCCAGGTAAGAAAAGCCCAGGTCCAGATGGTTTCCCTTGTGAATTTTACCAAACATTTGAAACAGAATCAACACCAAACCTTCTCAACTCTCATAGAAAATTGAAGAGAGGAGAATGCTTCCAAACTCATGAGGCCGGCATCACCCTGACACCCAAGTCAGACAAAGACATAAGTAAAGAAAACCATGGGCCAATATCCCTACTGCACATAGATGTAAAAATGTCCACAAAATAATGGCAAACAAAATCCAGCAGGACAGTAAAAGAATCAGACGCTATGTCCAAGTGGGATTTATCACTGGGATGCAGGGTTATTCAACACATAAAAATCTATTAACGTGATACACCACATTAACGGAATAAAGGGTAAAAATCACACGATCATCTCAATAGATGCAGAAAAAGCATTTGATAAAATGTAGTATCTTTTTTGATAAAAACCCTCAACAAACTAGGAATAAAACAAAACTTTTTCAACATAATATAGGTCAAAAATGAAAAGCCCACAGCCACCATCATACTCCATGGTGAAAGGCTGAAAGCTTTTCCTCTGAGCAGCATCAAGGCAAGAACGCACATTCTCACCACTTACACTTAACATAGCACCGGAGGTCCTAGTGAGAAGAATTAAGTAAGAAAAGGAAATCAAAGATGCTCATAGGATCAGAAAGAAAGAAAAATATTGTCCATGTTTGAAGACAGGTTCTCATACATAGAAAATCATAAAGACTTCACAGAAAACCTGTTATAACTAATGAACAAATTCAGTAAAATTGCAGGATACAAAATCAATATTCAAAAGTCAGTTGCATTTCTACATACTAACAGCAAACCACCTGCAAAGGAAATTAAAAGCACAACCCTGTGGGCCTGGCTGGCACTCTCCGAAGTCATAAAACCCCCACCCCTGGGCTTTTTGTGTGCCTGGAGCCATTGACAACTTAACCCCCACTCCCCACTGCAGGACCCTTCACATACTTGCATTTCTGCAAGATGTAAAACATCTTCTCTTGAGTGTGAGTTTACCCTAACAAAACTCATCGTCCCAGGAGACAGCCTGTCTCACAATACCTCAGGTGGACAGGCCTCACATCCTGCCCTTATCAAAGGTGTTAACACCTGTTGTTCAGAGAGGTCCCTGACAGATCTTACAACAATCAGGTGCCTGTGCAGGAACTGATCCTGCAGCCCCCTAATCCCTGTGGGCACAGCCCCCTCCCCGCAATAAGACCCTGAATGCCCATCCTCCGTGTTCACGCAGGCGCCTCTTGCCTGTTGGCCCACTGTTGCCTATAGCATCATAACTATAAACTTTTCCTTGTTTTTAAACTTTCCTTGGCTTCTGGTAAATTATTTTACCAACCTGCATCACCAGCCCATCGCTGCTTTGTGTTCCACAACAAATCCTATTTACTACAGCATCAAAAAGAATAAAATACTTGGGAATACACTTAACCAAGGAGGTGAGAGACTTGTACACTGAGAACTATAAAACATAGGTGACAAAAATTAAATCAGACACAAATAAATAGGAAGAAATCTGCTCATGGATTAGAAGAATCAGTATTATTGAAATGTCCATATTACCAAGTGCTCTACAGAATTAATGCAATCTCTATCAAAATCCCAATGGCACTTTTTACAGAAATGTAAAAAATAATTCTATGATTCATCGAGATCCACAAAAGATCACAAATAGCCAAATCAATCCTGAGAAAGTAGAACAAAGGTAGAGGAACCCTACTTCCTTATTTTAAAACATATTAAAAGTCAACAGTAATCAAAACAGCTTTATACTAGCATAAGACAGACATACTGACAAATGGTACAGAATTGAGAGCCCAGAAATAAATTCATGCATATACAGTCAACTGACCATTGACAAAGGTGCCAAGAATACATAATGGAGACAGAATCATCTCATCAATAAAGTGTTGAGAAGACTGGATATCCACAATCAAAAGAAGTTGGACCCTGATCTTACACCAGACACAAAAATCAACTCAAAATGGATTAAAGAAAGGCTCAAACATAAGAGCTGAAACTATAAAAGTCTTAGAAGAAAACGTAGGATAAAAGTTTCATGAGATTGATCTTGGCAACAATTTTTTGATATGACACCAAAAGCACTGGCAACAAAAGCAAAAATGGTAGGTGGGACTATATTAAACTAAAAGGATTCCGCACAGCAAAGGAAACAATCAATGGAGTAAAAAGGCAACCTTATAGAATGGGAGAAAATATTTTGCAAATCATATACCTGATAAAGGGTTAATCTCTAAAATACATAAGGAAGTCTTACAACTTAATAACAAAAAGCTAATAACCCAATTTTTAAAATGGGCTAATGGCTTGAATAGATATTTCTCCAAAGAATACATTTAAATGGCCAATTGGTGTATGAAAAAATGCTCAATATTACTAGTCATCAGGGAAACACAAATCAAAACCACAATGAGATATATAACCTCACACCTGTCAGGATGATGATTATTAAAAAAAAAAAAAAAGACAAGTGTTGGAGAGGTGTGAAGAAATTGGAACCTTTTGAAAAATGAAGCTGTTATTGAAACTAGTATACAGGTTTCTCAAAATATTACAAGTAAAGCTAACACATGATCCAGAGGTCCCACTTCTGTGAACTTATCCAAATGATTTGAAGTCAGTACCTGGAAGAGATGTTAGCACTCCCATGATCACTGCAGCACGATTCACAATGGCCAAGGTGTGGAAAGGACCTAAATGTCCACAGACAGATGAATGGATAAAGAAAATGTGGTATATACATGTAATGGAATACTATCCAGCCTATTAGAAAGAGAAATTTCTGTGATATGGGACAATATGGATGAAGCTTGAGGACACTATGCTGAATGCAGTAAGCCAGTCACAGAAAGACAAAGACTGCATGGTTCCATCATATCTCCTGCCATATCAGGAAACAAAGGGTGTTGTGGCCACCAACCCATCAGCCACTGCAGCCACCCCCCAACCTGTGTACCCTGAGGTGATCCAGGGTGGAGTGAAACAGGACACTGGCCCGGGATAGTTAAGGTGCACAGCAAAGAACAATTGCAGTGAGCCAAGACTCTTGCATCTCCCCATACACAGAAAAGCACTTAATTCATTAACTTGCGATGCTTGGTTTTTCTTTAATCATCAGTAATCTTTTGATGTTCTGACTACCTGATTTTTGTTGTAAAAACTCCTGTATATCCTGGCTCCTCTCTTACCTCTTTGGAGCAGTCCCTGAGAGCTATCTGAAAGCCTGTCTCCTGGGCTTAAGTCCTCAGAAAGTCCACCAAAAAACCATAATTCTCAACTTTTAGGTTGTGCATTTTTTTTCAGTCCACACCATGAATAAGAAGTATCTAAAACAGTCAAATGTATAGAATCAAAGAATGGAATGGTGGTTGCCAGGAGCTGGGAGAAAAGGAAAATGGGGAGTTACTCATCAATGTGCCCAAGTTTCAGTTAAGACGATGAATAAATTCTAGGGATCAGCGGCACAGCATTGCACCAACAGTCAATAAAAATGTCAGTAAAATAAAACAACTATAAAATAACTAAAATAGAATAATGTAAATATTTAAGAGGCTAAATCTCATGTTCTCACCACAATAAAATACATCAGTAAGTGAATACATTTTTACTTAGGTCTAAGAAACGCAACACTTTCAAACCTCTGTTTTCAAATTGCTTTTATCAGACACAGAGTATCTTTTTTTTAAACAAAGCTCTACTTTCAAGCTTATCAATCAATCTTTACTTTGGAAGAAAAGAAAGAGTAAAATTTGTAGATGGGTACCTCTATTATTTATCCCTTTGTAATTGTGTGAATATCCCTCTGTAACTATAACTGTGGAAGGTGCATTTAAAAAGAAAGTGAAACCCAAAAGCCTGATTTTGCAGTTGTTATGGGTTAAAATGCATTCATCTCACAGACACCTTACATTAACAGACACAAAACACTGAGAAAGTACAAATAAGGTTTTAGCTAAACACTAAATACACATGGGGTTTGCTAACTAGGACACATTCCCATTCCTCCACTAAATAAATATTTTTTTAACATTTTTTATTGATTTATAATCATTTTACAATGTTGTGTCAAATTCTAGTGTAGAGCACAATTTTTCAGTTATACATGAACATACATATATTCATTGTCACATTTTTTTTTTTTGCTGTAAGCTACCACAAGATCTTGTATATATTTCCCTGTGCTATACAGTATAATCTTGTTTATCTATTCTACAATTTTGAAATCCCAGTCTGTCCCTTCCCACCCCCTGCCCCCTTGGCAACAAGTTTGTATTCTCTGTCTATGAGTCTATTTCTGTTTTGTATTTATGCTTTGTTTGTTTGTTTGTTTTTGGATTCCACATATGAGCGATCTCATATGGTATTTTTCTTTCTCTTTCTGGCTTACTTCACTTAGAATAACATTCTCCAGGAACATCCATATTGCTGCAAATGGCGTTATGTTGTCTGTTTTTATGGCTGAATAGTATTCCATTGTATAAATACACCACTTCTTCTTTATCCAGTCATCTGTTGATGGACATTTAGGCTGTTTCCATGTCTTGGCTATTGTAAATAGTGCTGCTATGAACACTGGGGTGCAGATGTCATTCTGAAGTAGGGTTCCTTCTGGATATATGCCCAGAAGTGGAATTCCTGGGTCATTCGGTAAGTCTATTCCTAGTCTTTTGAGGAGTCTCCATATCGTTTTCCAGAGATAAATATAACTACTAAAAAGTCTCATTTAGCATGAGAGAGAGAGAGAGAGAGATGTTCAATTATTAACAAGAATCTATAGTTTGATGTGAGAAACAAACTTCAGTATCTGAAAGTCACTGAATTTCATAGGCAAGCATCTGTGAACGAAAAATACTGCAAACCATATCAGTAAACAAAGACTGCTGAAGCCATCAAGTCATCAGCCACGGTCCCACCCCCCAGGGAAGACAAGCCTGCAGCCAGGCCTCTGCAGCCACTCACAATGGTGCACCCTGAGGGGACTCAGAATGAGAAAGGACAGGATACTGGCCCTAGATAGCTAGGAATGAATTGTCAAAGGAATGAATTCAATGAGCCCAATGTTTGCTTCCTCCTGTACCTAGAAAAGCACTAAATTCTTCAACTTGAGATGCCTGGTTTTCTTTAGATAACAAGTAATCTTTTAATGTTCCAACTACCTGGACTCTGTTGTAAAGCTCGTATCCTAGCTCCTCCCCTGCCTCTTCAGAGCAATCCCTCAGAGTGATCTGAGAGGCTGTCATCCCAGCTGGAGTCCTCCCACCAAATAAAACGTAACTCTCAGCTTTCAGGCTGCCCGTTTATTTCAGTTGACACATTTAAACAAAGACAATGCATAATAGAGCGGGAAGGGACCACTGAATACAAATTCTTCATTTCCAACATGAGGTAGAGGCAAAGGATACTTGTTCAAGATCACACAGCTTGCCTAGAGCAGACTAGAACACAGCTGTCTTTTTCCTGATGCCTCATATCAAAAAGTGTTTAAAAAACAAAAATCCTCTCCATCATTTCTGGATGGGTGTTGAGCATCTCTGGAGAGAAACAGCAATTTCCAGCCTCCTGAGGCTCTGAGGGGCAGAGGCTCCTGACACTAAAACTGCCCTTCAGGGGCTGCTGGATGGAAAGCCTTCCAGGGCAGAGAATGAGCGGAGCAATTAAAACGGAGGGGAAATGTCATGTAAATTGCAGCTGAATTTCTCTTTAGCTGACAGTAGCCAAAAAAAGCAGCATAATTTCTGAAAATCTGTTTTTCTTGATCAGAGACGCTTAAATCATATCAGCTTCAGAAGGTTTTTCTCAGAAACATTTAAGCCCTTCACATAAAGATTCATCAAAGTCCATGCTGAAATGAGTATCTCCAGGCTGCCAGGTATTTCATTTATAATTTTGTATTCCTCTTTCATATCTGAGATAGATTTTCTGTGTTCTATATTCAAGCAAACACTCAAAAACCTTAATATTAAACGGTAAAATTTAAAATGTGGAGGAAACAAGTTGTAACTTTATCATCTATCAGTCTATTTTTTGTTACTGAAATCAAAACATTCAATATTCAGAATGATTAAAGAATGTTTATGTTGCTGAAAAAAATCAAGAAACGCACAGAGCAAAATTAATTCAGTTTTTATGTAAATAACAAAAAGCAAATTTCAATTAGGCACTTTGAGCTCCAGGCCTGAAGAAAAGGGAAAGACTATATAGCAGTGATGAAATTCTGATAAGAATCTTGATAGTTTCTTACAAAAGAATTCATTTTAATCAGAAGCTTAGATTTTGCTCTTTGCCATGACAACAGACGTAGAACCCTGTACTTGGGAGGTTATAGTGATAATCTTCCTTCTGCTCAGAAGTGGCCCTGTGTTAACAGTTCAGTGATTGGACTGAAAGGAACTGTTTTGAGTATTTCTATCCAATTTTGAATCATGTTTTTTTGATGCTCATGGAAGATGTGATTCCATGTTGGGTGACAGGCTTGGCCATTAACTCGTAGTGTGACTTTAGGAAAGTCCATTAACTCCCCTGTGTTTGTTTCCTCAAATCTATTAAATGGGAACACTGGGCTCAGCTTCCAGCCCAGAACAGGCTGTCGTTGTTCACTGGTGCTAGGTGGGAAGAAGAGAACCATTTTCCCCCTCTTTTTTCCATAGGTGAAGTAAATGTCTCATGCCCGTTCTACCCTTTTCTTGCTATTGAAATAGAAAAGAACAAATCTGTCTCCATATTAGATCTGTTCCTTTGGCTTTTACCCCGTCCCCTGCTTTCTAGGCTCAGTCTTACTGGTTGTGCACCTTTTGTAAGAGAATGTTGCCTGTTGCTGTTAGCCTGAAATACACAGGAGAGCCTCTTCTTAAGGCTCTGATCTTTAATGATATTAACACTTCTGCACTTACATAAAGACAACAAGTTGCAGAATAGAAAATAACATTTGTTTTGTTAGAGGTTTTACAGAGGCACCATGAGCTGGCCCACGTGGACAGCTGCCAAGAACAAAGAATTCCTACAGCAAGAAGTTTGCAACAACCAACACACCCCCTCCACTTTCAGTATAAAATGAGCCTGAATTCTAACTTGAGTAGGATGATTCTTCAAGACATTAGTCTGCCATCCTCTCGGTCTATTGGCTTTCCAAATAAAGTCGCTATTCCTTGCCCCAACACCTCTGTCTCCCAATTTATTGGCCTGTTGTGTGGCAAGCAGAACGAGTTTGGACTTGGTAACACTACCTGCTCTCATGAAAGGTCAATGCAGGGACATACAGAGCACACAGAATTATGGTCATTCTGCTGCATGCATCCTGATATTTCACATGATCCTTGACTCGTCCTACTTCAGTAAACAGGAACTAAGGTCAGCTGCTTCACTGCTGAATAACTATTTTCTTAATGAAATGAAAGAAAATAATTCTAACGATGAAAATGTGGAAACACTAAGTAGAATCCCAGAGGAAAGCAAAGGGAAGCTTTTATTCTTTCTGATTAAAGACGGTGCATTTATAGCAGCCTGTTAAATACTAATGTGGTCTTTAAAGCTCCCTATCAGGTACTCGGCATTCATGTGGCAATGCTAATAATTACCAGTGTGTCTGACTCCAGGGAGAAATATTAGGTTTCCTTCTCTTACGCTGTCAACCTTGGTCTCAGAATATTTCCAGAACATTCTAGGAACTGTAGTGTTTAGCCTCATTATAAAACTGCATCAAGAATAAAGACCTACATGAGTCACGTATTCTCTACGATGAAGAGGGACTGCATCACAGCGTGAAGGGTCTTCCCACTGCTCCTGTGTCCCCTCCCCTTGACCTTTCACAGGCATTTCTCCCAAGAAATTTTCTCATATTCCTAGGTCCATCTTGGCATCTGCTTTCCGGAAGATTTGAGCAGACACGGTACTCCATAAATATTGGTTGGGTTACATAAAGGAATCTCAGGATGAAATAAATGAACTATTGGAGAAGGTGAAGAGAGAGGTGAGGAAACAAGATTGAGTACCTACCATGTCTACCATACTTGGCTATGAGAGTCATGCAATTGAGCTAAAAGATTAGCTGAGATAAAATATGCTTGGTGGCTGGTTTGTATTATTTGCTCAATAAATAGCAGCTATCCCTATTTTTAAGAATTACATAGGATTCTGTGTGAAAAGGTCAGGTGGGATAAGATAGGAAGAATCATGGAAGATGCATAGAACCAGGCATGGACAGAGGTCAGGCACGTGAAGGGAGCTCGGTCCAAGTGGTCGTCTGGGCTCAGCTATCTGGGCATGGCTGAGAAGAACGCCCTAGGACCTATGCTTCTATTGAAGTTTCATGCCCTTTGGGGGACATTCAGCCCCAGGTGGCACCAAATACTAAATCTGTTCATTTTTCAGGACTCTGTGGTTTTACAGGTCCCTCAGTGATTAATACAGTGTCCGACTACAGTAAAATGAGAAAATATTGGTATCAATCTATAAGTCATCCTACTCTAAATACAAGGCTATATGTTTAATTTTGGATTTGGAGCCCTGAGTGGTGGTAAGTGGAAGTGAGAGCGGACAGAGCCTTGGTGTGAGACCCTGACTTCCTTTCTATCGGAACGCATTCTCAGAGAGAGCTCCCAGGCTTAGCAGTCAGCTGTCCCGTCTGCTTAGGACTCAACTCCATAGGAAGGTGTGTGGTAACGGGCTTTTCTTAACTGTAGTTTGATTAAAGAGACTTTCCAGATGTAAGACACAATTTTGAGGTCACAGTCTTCACCTCCGAAGAAGATACAGGTTACAAGTAGGAAACCTCCTACAGAGCACTACAGAGGATAAAGAGCTTTTAAAGACACAGCAATTAATCTCACTTTATAGCAATATAAAAAGGAAATATTCTTTAAACCAACTGATTATGTTCAACACCATCTAAGTCATACAGATCATCAGTTACTTTCAGAATGTAGCTCCTGATTCCTCTTAGTAAATTAAGCCTACAAGTGAAGACATTCTTAATTCATTACATGCCAGTGCTCCTGCCACAAACATAATTGGTTCAGCCTCATAAGAGTGTCATTTTTTTGAAAGGTTAATAAATCCATCCATACTTTCCCCCATTGCACCAGGGGTCAATTTTCACTTGCCGATGCATGATGTGTCCTGCTGCTCTTGAAATGCAATGAATTTCTCAAAGAACTGGTCTTTTTTTCTAAATGTAAGATAGGACTGCATTTCAGAATTGCTGAAGCATACAATCTGGTGGTCTGAAAGAATGACTAAGACCTATTACCACGCCATGAACAACAACAGAGCCATCTCAACTCGATCTTTTATTGACGCTCTCAGGGCCAGGCGTGTTTCAAAATTCAGAATTTTTCAGAATCTAGAAAGGTACGCTTACAAAATGTCTCTTAGGCTACATAAAATACGGGCTCTCTACATAGCGCTTTGTCTAAAATGAGTAACCTGCAGGAGTTATTCTTTTACTGACGATCAGCTCATTGGGCTTTACTTGTGCTTCTGATATGTGTGAGAAAATATAAAAAGGAGTGGAGAGTAAAAATTAAAGGAAGAAAACAGCCCCTTTCAGGAAGAGCTGATGATTTTGCATTAAACCGTGTGGGTCAGAGAAGGAGGGGGGTTACATAATTTCCTACTATTTCTCTTTATCAAATCAACAATCACTTTTTCTATCAGCTGAAAAAAATCCTGCAAAACCATGATCAAGTTAATAGCTATCAATCAAAGTGTTTTTGCCATCACATCATTGCAGGGTAATGTTTGCTTCCTATTACAAATGTTCTTGGTGCTTAGCATTTGGCAACACCTGGAGTATGGTAGGTGCTCCTAGCGTGCTTGTTAAATTGAACTGAGAAAGCACCCTGAAGCCCTCCACACCACATCCTTTTTTGTTTGCTTATTGCTTTTCAAAAGAAGTCTGTGTCTTCTGGTCTTGAGGCTAATTTCTGTTTTCTCTCTAGGATTCAGAGGCACTGGATTCAGCTCGTGACGCTATTTATAACTCTGGGTAGGCAGGTTCCACGTCCCTCCTTTGTGCTTTCCAGGGGGTTGTAGGAGTACATATTTTGCAGATGATCTGTTTTGATCACATAAATGAGGAGATAGCTGACTAGGAGCTGTGCTTCCTTTTCAGTTAATTTCCTATATTGTTGTGAATTAAATCCTGTTGGATTTTGGTAATTCAGTTATTGACAATATTTGCACCTTGACAGTCATGTTTGTCTCTACTCAGGGATATACGTGCATTTCTATGCATTCACCAGACTGAAGTTCTCCCAGAAACAAGCCCACTTTGCTTCACCATTATTAAAAATAATTGTGTGGGGAAAAGTGTTTAAAACTGTGAAGAACATATAACTAAATATGTTATCAAGCTACTTTACGTGAAATCTATGCTGTGTCTCTTTTTCCTCCCTGTTCTTAGATTATCAGCATGAAATGAGGTTTATGTTTCTAAGAAACTCTAAAAATATTACTCACCTGCGCCTACCGGGTTCTGCCACATTATAATCTTGGTTACAGCTCTCAAAATGTCAGAACGGAAGATCATGAACTGACAATGTGTCATAGAAAGAACTATTTTAAAGGCAAGTTCAACATAAGGACTAAGGGGGAAAATCCAACCATGAGAAAACTGGATGTTGACCGACTTTTTTTTTTCAAGTAGCATCCTTTATAAAATATAAACTGTACGAGCCCCATGATTAAACTGCCGATCCCTTTCTCTCCTTCAGCCTACCCCAGCTGGCCACAAAGTGCCATCTGGCTCCCTGCTTGGGGGCCCTGACTGCCCTCGGCACCAGTGGAACCCAGGAGACAGGCAGCTTCACGCTTTGGTAAATTCAGGAAGAGTATGTTGTTGCCCTGGGCAACTGAACAGTCCAGACTTTAGAAACGGTTTTTGGTGGATATTTTGTGAATCTGCTCCCTCGTTACTTTTCCCCCAATTCCTTGGAATGAACTGTCACTTTGGCTCTCCAAGCTGTTCAGAATCGTGCGGCAGTCACTGAGCCCCTCTTCCCTTCCAGCCGATACAGGCTCAGCAGTGATCTGCAGCATGTCCTTGCCTTTCCTGTGGGCTAATATGTATTCAAACAATGTTACTCAGTGCCTTAACCAGCCCAGCAGCACGGGGTACCCCAAGCCAGCGTAAAGTGGTAGGAGCAGTCATCGGGGTATGTGTGGAGTGCTTTCAGAGCACACACCTCCCCTCGGTGGTCAAGGAGGGCTTCCTGGGGAAAATGACATTTAAACTGAGCCCTTGTCGCTAGGAATATTACAGGACCAGCCAGATTAAAAGCAAATGGGAAAAAAGAAAAGAAGAAAAAAAATTTTTAGAACAAGTTTGTCAAATTATATACACACATTTACATACACCTGACAGAAAGTTAATGTACTGATCATTTTGGAGAATAAACTTCTTCACAATATTGAAAAAAAAAAAAAAAAAAAAAAGCAAATGGATAACTGAAGCCCCAAGGAAAAAACCTGGGGAAGGCAAAGGAATTCATTCACTCAGAAGGACCACGCTAAGGCAAAGTCCAGATGCAATGGAGAGCATGCGGAATTCAGGGAACTGTAAACAGCCAAGTATGGCTGGGGCAGGAATCACACAGAGCAGGCAAGAGGCTGGACTGCAGAGAAGAGAAGCAGGGCCAGATGGACAGAGAGGGCCCAGACTTGTGTGCCCTGGGCAGAGTCTGGACTTTTTCCTGAGGGCAATGGGGAGCCATTGCAAGGTTTTAGGCAGATGAGGGAAAGTCTTGTTTTTTGGAATGATTTCTCATCCTGCAGGGTGAAGCATGCTCTATAGACAACACGGGAAGCAGAATACTGAATTTGGGGTCTGTGGCAAAGAATCTCAGTGAGAATTATGGTGACTCTGCCTAACATGGCCCAGACAGCAGGCTGAGAGCGAAAAGCATGGGTGTGAGCAACAGTAAAGAGACTAAGTCACTGGGACTGCGTGGCTGACTCAACCACGGGGAGTAAAAGAAAGAGTAGACGCAACAAAGAACTGAAGGGGGCACAAACGTGAAAACAGCCCTTTTATTTGGGTGACAGTAATATAGGTGATTTCTTTTTCATTTAAAATATTTAAGTGCTATAATGTCATTTTTAATATTGCATATATTATAATGAAACTTTGACAGTGTGCTATTTAGTGATCTAATGTTTTTCTTAAAAAGATGGAAGTCATAATGCTAACAAATGTTCACTATAATAATATTGTTATTATTGCTCATATTTGACTAAATTATAAGGTAAATCAGAATACATTTCTCTCCTTTACAGATAACACTTGTAAATTAATCCCTTCTCTACCCCAATTTCATTTAACTGAAATCCTAATTTTCAGAGCAATACAGAAAAACGACATGACCATGTGATGGAGAAAAAGAATAACTTACATATTTTGATGTCCCTGAGAAAAAAAAGAAAAATCATCACACAAATATTTTCTGAATATTTTGCATAAACGTTTGTTGTTGTTAAGCCAAAAATTCTTGGCCTTTATCTACTGCTTATGGATCATACAAAAATATACTGGAATAGGAAAACAGTGCTGGCAACCTTGGCTTTGTGTTTCTTAATTCATTTTGACTGTTAGCAACCAAAAAATAATCAGATTAAGAATGACATTTTTAAGCCACCTGTACCCCAATGTTCATAGTAGCTCTATCTACAGTAGCCAAGACAAGGAAACAAACTAAATGTCCATCGATGGATGACTGAATAAAGAAGTTGTGGTATATTTACACAATGGAATACTACTCAGCCATAAAAATGACAACATAATGCCATTTGCAGCAACACGGATGTCCCTGGAGAATGTCATTCTAAGTGAAGTAAGCCAGAAAGAGAAAGAAAAATATCATATGATATCACTCATATGTGGAATCTAAAAAAAAAAAAAAAGAAGACAAATGAACTTAAATATAAAATAGAAACAGACTCACAGACATAGAACACAGACTTGTGGTTGCCAGAGGGGAGGCGGGTGGGAAGGGACAGACTGGGAGTTCGAGACTATAGATACTGACAGGCATATGTAGAATAGATAAACAAGTTTATACTGTGTAGCACAGGGAAATGTATTCAAGATCTTGTAGTAGCTCATGGTGAAAAAAAATATGAAAATGAACATGTATATTCATGTATGACTGAAGCATTGTGCTGTACACACAATTGACACAACATTATAAACTCACTATAACTCAATTTTTAAAAAAAGAATGACTTTTAAAAATGAGAAAATTCATAGTTCCATTATACTTTTTCTATATGGGTATGTAATCCTTGTTGAAAATAGAAACTTTCTAGAATTCATAAAAATCACCTAGATGCACATAAATATGCCACAAAATGGCATACTATGCACAGTATCTTTTCTTTCAAATGAAGATCAATATTACGGCTGGAGTAAACATTACCCTTATTTTAGAGGTTACAGTGGGGAACCTATTAAGTGTGTCTGAGAGAAGTCGGAGCTCGCCTGACTGACCTCCATGGTGCTGACTATTCTGTTTAATCTTCAGTGTCCCTCTACTGCTTAATAATTAAACTCTAAATTTCCCAGCAGCTTGCCTTCCAGCCTGAATACCCACTAGCAACCAAAATAGCCTTATGCTTCAAACATGCTTTATTCCCTGTATTTCTATGAAAACACATTTGTTTCTCACACATTTGCTTACGTTATTTCTTTTCCTGGAAGTGACTTCCATTCCCACTATTTCTCCAGCAATCTCTGACTGTAGACCTTCTTTCTATTCTTCGAAGTTCAGCTTAAATGCCATTTACTCCTTGGTAACTTTCCAGATTAGTTGGACAAAGCAATGTATTTCTATTTTCTATTCTTACCACCTGGTTTGAACCATTCCTATAAAATCTGTTCAAAGCTTTGCGTTACAGACAGTCCTGCATTATGCATTCTGCTCAATGGTAAGCCACCTGAGGACACTGTGTGGCAAAACTTAGATTCCTTTCCACTTCCCAGCACAGCATTTCTGCTCAATGAGTGACTGAATGGAGTCATTCCTAAGAGACATGGATTTTCAGTCATTAAAAAAAATGGAAACCCTCTTTGAAAGCTGGTACTTTTGAAGTACTTCCTTAAAAGCTTATTGTAGACAAGTCATCTTTAATATTAACTTAACTCAAACACATAAAAATGTATTTCCTCTCTGGCTACACATATTTTGGCTCTTTTGATACCTATTTTATTATACAGGCACAGTTCTAAAAACATAGCTGACTCTCACTGTCTTTCAGCATTAGTAATACTCAACTAAGACAAGGGATGGACATACATGTCAATTTTATAAAACAATTTGGTTTATTTTAATGGAGACAAATATTAACAGGGAGAAAAAAACAGATAAAGATTTCCTTCCACGACTCCCATCTCAACAGACACACACACAGTTAAAAGTTGACTGTTACAGTGGTTTTAAAGATGTGTGCACATATTCTGTGATAGTTCTTCTTTGAATAAGTGGAGTTTATTTCACCTCCCCTCAAGGAGAGCTGGATTTACTGACTTGACTCTAATGAGTAGAATGTGGCAGAAGTGAAAGAAACTGTGGTAGAAAGTTCCTGCCAAGATTATCTTAGTCTCTCTCATCTTAGTCTTTCTCTGTGCATCTCTTTGCCTGACTCTCTTTGTCTCTCGTTCTTTTTGGGTCTTGCTCTGGAGAAAGCCAGCTGCCATGCCGTATAAGCAGCCCTAAGGAGAGCCCCACATGATGACGAACCAAAGCTACATGGCTGATGCTCACATTCCCTCTGAATATGCCAACAGCCGCTCAGAAGCATTTCCTCAAGACCCTTCAGAAGGCTGCAATCTCAACTCAAAACTGAGTCAGAATCATCCAACTGAGCAACTCCTAAATTCCTGACCCTCAAAAACCACATGAAATAATAGGTAATGGTGGTGGTGGGGGAGATTTGTTACGCAGCAGTAGATAACTGTTATAACTAACAAGTCCTAAAATATTATTTTCTTTTCTCTCCAGCCAACCATGGTTTTGTCATGACTCTGTCATGTTTTCAAGAAACTGACAAGAAACCATGGTAGCTTCAAGCCAAGAAGGCTAGGAAGAAATTCCCAGGGCATCAGTTTTGAGATTACCCTCTACATCTTAGCTGTATGACCTAATACGTTGTTGCCTTAGTTTCTTTAAACACTGCAGGAACAAAGCAGAACCTACCTAATAAAATATTAGGATGAAATAAGATACTAAAATAAAAGCATTGGCATAGTCTTTGGTAAGTCACTCAATAAATGTTAGGTATATTATTATTATTATTATTATTATTATTATTATTATTATTATTATTATTATTTGGGTTCAAAAAGGAAAGTTAAGAGGTTGCCTGAGTAGACACTGAATCTCACAGAGTAACAACACACACTGGTATTCGGACACCTACATGCACAATTAGTGAAAACAATCTCCTTCCCACACGGTCAGAAGTCAAGCTGCGTACTGGGCTATGGGTAATCTTGGAAAGGGAATATGAGCCATCACAGAAATTCAAACTGAATGTTGTCCAAGTTCAAAGAAACTCGAGGAGTGTGTCACTTTTGAAACACACCAGAGAAACACTCGTAGAGTCTGGGCTGCAACCCTGCAGGGCTGTTAGAGCTATAGGCCACGAGCTTGTACACATGTGTCAGATCACTGAAGACATCATTCCAAAAGTGACATCACACAGCACCATGTGGCCATGAGCGCTACCGTCCTGTAGCCACACAAGAAGCACAGGGATAATGCACCACGTATTTATTTTGGTTTTGAATATACTATTCTAACAAGAACTTTGGCAAAGCTAAATATTCCTCAAATAACATTTAGTATTTTCTGTTTGCAATAGCAAACAAGAAAGGGAAAGGACAACTTCAACAGGATAATGACCGATGCCTGTCGGATCTGAGAAATACAACACGGTCCATTTTTTAATCTATCCCTCTGCACTTTCACACTTTAGGCAAAAGAAATGTCATATCAGATTTGACTCTCATGACAGAAGGAATCACATGCTGTGCTGTGTATCCCCTAGAAATGTTTGTATTAACGTCTCTTTCCCTTATCTCGCTTTGAACTTTTCAAAGATCAGTTCTTCCGAAACTGGGCTGTCACTTCATGAAGGCAACTGTAGTTCAGAACTGTATCCTTAAGCAAATCACCTTCTCTGTTTAAATAAAGTAGTGTACTTTCTACTCACTACTTCATTAGATAGAACATAAGTGTTTGTGTTCCAGCCAGCGATTTAAGAAGGATAAATTTAAAAATAAGATTCCCATAAAGAAAATTAACAGCTCCAAAATGCTAGGTATATGACACAAAATACAGCAATTTCTCACCATGTTTTACTTCCGGTTGGGTGGGGGAGGGGAGGGGGGTTGGAAGAATTGGTGGGATCGTCTGAAAAGAAAAAGGGATCCTGAAAAAAGCGATTATTTACAGGGATCCCTGTGGCTTTGGGGTACACCAGAGATCTACCTGGGGCCTCTAACTGTCACAGCTCTAGGAATTTATTGAGTTATTTTTTTTCAAGTCCTCTCAACTCAAGATTATACACAAGATCACTGCTTGCTGTTTATACTACTCCTTCAGGAAACAGTAAATAAGGTAAAATGTGGCAAACTACAGTCAACATGGCCTGCCCCACCCATTGATAAACCATTGCCTCTTCTGGATATGACTGAAGGCCTTTGGCAGAACAAGGCCCACAAACGGCCTACTTAAGAGGTCAAAAGACGCATAGTTACCTGCAGGCTCTTTATCTCCTTTCTCTGTTAAAATCCTGCCCAGTCTCACCTCCTTATTCAAATCTCACTCCCACCTCTGAAGTTTTATCTATTGTTTTCGAATATCAAGTTTATTCACAGCCTATTCAACATATTAGCAATCAATTAAACATGTTCATTGTTTTATTATTTGTTTTTTCTCTTCTCACAAAAATATAATCTGTTTACGTTTTCTACAAACTTTTATTTGTAGTATTTTGTGAAACCTTTAAACTTTATATTTGGTATTGTGGGAAATAATCTCATTTCTCTAAGATACAAAATGTAGAGGTTACAATTCATTACGGTCTTGTGGCACTGAAGATTTTGAAACTTTGCATAACAAAAATAGGCATAAAGTGGAGCCTCAAAGTTCAGAGTAGAAAAATGGAAGACAGTGAGCCAAGAAAGCTCAAGACAACACAGAGATTGGTTAGATTTTCTGGAAGACAGATGAGCTAGGTTGGTTCCTCCACTAAGTGGCAATGGCTCTCAATGTTCAAACCTATAATATCAGTTAAGGAAGACAAACAGACTGTCACAGTTGGAACAGCTACTCAAGATGGTCGCTAACCTAGTTATCAAATTTATATACAAAAAAATCAATCATTTTCCAATGTAACACCAATATGAAGGTAGAAGCAGGGAGAGACAAACCATTTATAAAAGCAACAAAACATAAAATATCTATATGTTGAATAAGACATGTTTCGAAACTATATGAAGTTACTAAAAATTTTAATGAGACATAAAAGGAAGTTTGGATAAGTGAAGAAATATGTATGCACCTGAGGGGAAGGCATAATATTTCCAAGATAACAATCTCTTAAAATTTTTTATAATTTTACATTACAAATTTACATTACAAAATACATTACAAACTTAATGCAAAACCACAGGAATTGGAAAAAAACAGCTATAAAACCTATAAAAATGGCAAAACAGAAAAAAGCAACTCTTTGGTAAGGAAGAACAACCAGGGTAGCCTTGCATTTTCACGTTTTCAAATATACTCAAATATTTGAGCAAGAATTAAGACAATGTGTTAATAATATTAGAAGATAAAGTTTTATCAGTGGAACAAGTCAGCTGGGACACAAACATGAGCATAAATATGTAGCAAATGGTAAACGTGGTATTTTAAGTGAGTACATAAAGAATGAAAAGTGTTGGAATAGTTAGCAATTTGGAAAAAAGAAATCAGTTGAATTTCTATTTGGATGCTTTTGGATCCTTTATAAATCTACTACGCAGAGCTCAGAGGGCCACCAATATTTTTACTCTTGTGTATATTAGCTTTTCTTCTGTATATACTTCTTTCTCCAAGTAAAAAGCTAAATATGGCATGTAACTTCCCTTGTTTTCTAATTAAAGTTCCACCTATTTCTCTGATGAGAATAGACTGTGTGTTTTAAAATATATGAATTTTGTTTTTGTCTAGAATGTTGCATATGCACCATTCATCTTTTGACTTCAGCATTTAATTATTTCAGTATTTAATCATCATCTGCTTCTGTCTATAATTTCTTACCGATGTTCTTCACATATTATGCTAAGCTCTGGGCACCTATTTGCTCACTAGTCAAACTGAAAATAACTTTACCAGGGGAGCTGAAGTCTCCAGCCTTTGCTGAGCCACAGTGGAATGTTGAAGGGTTTGTTCCAAAGAACAAATTTATCCAACACCAAAAATCTTTTGTACCACGATACAACTCAGAATTACCTATTTTCAATATGTTCAATATAGAACCACAGAAACCTCAAAAAAATTTCAAATGAAAATCACTTGGCTTAAATCTCACTCAATTTATGATATTAATAAATCAACTAAGCACTTTGTGACTCAGTTTCCACATTTTTGAAATAAGTCTATCCTCTTTTACTTAACTTTCCTCATTAGGATGTTACGAAGAATAAATGAAATAATGCATATTAAAGGATGCTGAATACTCTAAGGCTCTGTATAAATGTTAGTTGGCCCTTATTGTTAATTCATATCCCCTTTTTGCTCGTAGCTACTCCAGCCTTATACTAGTAGGGAAGAGACACTGGGCTTTGTCTGGCAACTTGTCTCAGGGAAGCCGGGTCGGCGGTCAGGTAATAAGGCAGGGCTGCGGCTGCAGCTACAACGGAGCTAATGATGCGGTTGCCAGGCGGGCGCTGACCCAGGTCCTGAGCTGCCCAGGCTTCGCTGTGAGCTTCCGTCTCAGCCTCCTCGCTACCACTTTGTCAATGTTCTTTGCCTAAACTAATCACCCACCTCACGGGCTGCACCCTAACAGTAATCTCACTTTAAAATGACCCTGAAAGTCATATTCACGTGAACGGGGTCAGGTCTGTGATACCAGCTCCGCGCCCTCCCTCCCCAGACAGCAATCCTCCGCCCACAATTCTCACTCTGTACGTGAGCGAGTATTTCAGACTTCTCAAAACTTAATGAAGCAGCCTTTCCAAGGACCTGGGTTCCCCTCTGCCAGCGCTGGGCAGAAGTCTAGCCACGTTTGTGCAAGGAGGAGTCTAAGACTTGGGTCTGACACAGGGCTTCTCTGCTATTGGGCCAAATTTGCAGCCTTCTCTCCCGTTTTCCATGTGCTTCTCTGTCTCCTCTTCCCTAAACACATCCACATAAAAGATCATTTCAAGGAACAATCAGGATGTCAAATAAGCTTTTTGGAAAATGTTTCCCTATGGTTGCTCTAGAGTCCAAGAATATACTTTTCATTTTATTTTTAATGAATGCTTAAAAGGATTATAATGAGACTATAATGAAGAATGAAGTGCCTGCCTTCTACAAGCCTGAAAGGGGCTTCTCCTGTGAGCCTAGGAAGGTGCTCCTATTTCACACATGGTAGTATTTCAGCGCCTATATTTTGCCTGGGGAAAACAGGGGAAATTTCTAATGATAAAACCAGTGTAAAAATAGTAGTTAATCATGATTTCCCCAGATAGGAACTCTGAGACTTACTGCTATTTCTACTTTTCTTTTTAATAAGACTTCTTGTAAACAAAATGATTATAATTTTTAACTTGTGGAAGGATTATGGGCGCTTGGGAGGCCTAGGTGCTAAATATAAGGAAACAGGGACAGGGGAGAGGTGGAAAGGTAGAAATGGTGTGTACAAATGCCAGGGGAGCAACACAGATCCCAAAGACAGACTTAAGAGGCAAGGGAGGGACAGATGCACAGCAGTACGAGGATTCAACTTTTTTTTTTTTTTTTGATTATTGGTGATGTATTGTAGGGTGTGCTTATTTGAAAAATAACTTTTAGAAGAAAACGAGAAATGTATATACAGGTTTTAATTTGGACATTTCCCGGCTCCACTCAGCAACACGACCGCCACACTGTGAATAATTACTTTAAGGACACTATTCTTCACTTTAGCTTATGATGGTCTCCTTGGAAGCGCTGACAGTAAGCTTTATGGGAGTCCCATTTATGCTCATATAACATGGCCCGGGATGAATTTTAGCTTACGCACCGGAATTCTGCATGTGCTTTTGAGATTATAAGCACATGGCATACTGGTGACATAATTTACTTATTACCCTACTGTAGACAGAAGAAATACAAATTGAGAAACCCATTTTGGGGGGTGTAGTTCCAAAGTCAGGAAGTTCAGGTTTTAGTTACCTTCAGACCTTCAGGCTTTCAAATGACCTTCTGAAATTTGACCTATGGCACTTGTTCCAGAAAAATAAGCCAAATAAAATAATCCAGGTAACTCTTGAGTCTCTATCAAAGGGCTGGGGGTAAGGGAGGAGGAGGAGGAGGAAGGGAACAAAGAGATGACAGACTGTAACTGTCCTGAGTTTCTATCTGCGCAGACTGTATCCATCCTGGAGTTTAAGTTAAGCAGCTGAAATCCACTTTCTCCCTCCTCTGACAGCAGACAAATGCATTGCCAGTAGAGACAGACCACAGTGGCTTGCACTGCATTTTTCATAAAAGCCCAGAACAGTCAGGCTTCCTACTGTGGCAGGATTTTTATCTGGGAAAAATACAGAGAGACTCTCAGAAGGAAATACTGAATTTCTCAGCCAGAAAGTCTCATTGTGCTGGACAGTCTGGAGAGGACGTCAGCTTGACAGTGGCTTGGAGAAACGTCAGAACTCCTGCATCTCACTCATTTTGAGCTATCGTGCAAATAATCTAATTTTATTTTTGACCATTTCTTCTTTTTTTTTAAATCAAAAATCTTATCCTTGGTTAAGCAGTATGACTATATGGTTCAATGCATGTTGAAGAGTCAGTGCTGGGAAAGCCTTTGACCTAAGAGACCAAAATAACAGGTTGACCTTGATTTACATCCCACAAAGCCTTGCATTAAGACTAGGAAAAAGGACATGATTTTAGTGCAAATTGTGAGAAAATAAGGAAGAATACTGCTTTGCTTTCTTATTAAAGGGATTCTGAAAACTTCTTAAATGATCTTAAGAGCAATTTTTCTTTAAGGAGCAAAAATATTTAGCCTTTGGAGCTGTATAAATATCTATCTTGTCAATTCATTTAATTGATCAGTAAATTTTTATTGAGTTTCTTTTAACTGTCAAGGCCATTTTAACAGCTAGGCTCTGGGTGTTCAAAAAAGACACTGCCATTCTCCCTTCTTACAGACAACAAGCAATTTAAAAAAAAATACATGGTTAATTATCCTGGTAATTGACAGCAAGGAACAAATGAATTACTCTAATAAAGACAACCTCTTTTAGATAAGGTGGTCAGGGAAGACCTTTCTGAGGACATGGTATTTAAGGTAAGACCTAAAACAAAGAAGAGAAGAAGCCAGCCATATCAAGGAGAGATTTTAAAAATTACTGTTTCTGGAGAGAAGTTGCCAAGTGATAAAATTATATGCAGTTTTCAAACGTTCCTGAAGAGGTCAAGAGAAAACGTATTCAGATTTCATTTTCCTGTTTTCTCTTTCTGTAATTTATTATTTGGATATAGGACATCTTGGACTGATGTACCATTTTTCATATGTTATTTTGCTTTACTTTTGGGGAGACTTTTCAAACTTCATTTTCCAAAATTCTATCAAGTCTTTATTTCTGCTCTCTTGTTTAAATTTCCAAAAGCACTTTCTTATTTTCCGGTTGTCCACTGTTTGTCATTCTGTCCTTGCCTGATGAATGCAATATCTTCTCTTATCTCTTGGAAGAGATTAGGACCTTAGTTTAAAATGTTCATCTTTCTGCTTAGTCTGCTGTATTAGTCCTTTCCTCCGTATTTCTTCTTTTTCAGTTTGTTTTGCTTTCTTTTTCTTCCTGTAGGGAGTTTGGTGGCACTTGGCTGACTGCATACTTAAGGGTGGGCTACAAACAAGCTGATTATGCAATCAGAGGAGAATTCAGGCCAAGCTGATCACTGGAGAATTTGTAGGTCTTTTCTCCTTTACTGGTTAGAGTTCTCAGAGACAACCTCTCCCTGTCTGCCTGCAGGATATATGCCTAGTTGCCAACACTCGGACTTAAGTTAGGGAAGAGAGCTGGATGTGTTTTCACGTAGTATATAAATTTCATTTAGTCTCTCGGCTATGACTGATGCCACGCCAGGACTCTCCCTTACTTTTCCAGAGAGCAAGAGTGTGTTTTCCACCTGGATTGATGAACACTCAGCTGCTTAGCTGGGTAGAGAAGATAAGGGGATCCGGGGCTCTAACTGCTTCCTACCCAGACTTCCAACTGGTTACCTTGTCCTAGCCCTGCCATTCCCCTCCTTTTCCAGTGGCAACTAATGCCACCAATTCCTGACACTTTCTACAAATCAAACTGGTGGTTTCTCCATGTCTTAGGTCTTCTGTCAACTACTGCTTGTCCATTTGCTTTTCAGTTTCCAAATTTTTTTGCTATGAATTTCCCCATTTAAAAAAAAATCTAATTTTGGACTTTTTCATGGAGCTTCAAGAGGCAGAATTCCTTACCATAGATTCATATTATTAATCTACTCTCTTTATCCAGAAATTCCATATATGCTTTAATTTTTTTCGTTTCTTGTTATGCACCTTACATGCTAAAATATCTTTTTTGACTTACTGACAATGGAAATTTTCATTCTCATCTCTCCTGGCCTCTTCATAGAAGTCAACACGACTGCCCACTTCCTACTTCACGACATACTCTCTTCTTCAGCTTCTGGACACTACACTCGGCCAGCTTTCCTCCTGTCTTTCTTTCCAGTCCTATGACTGTCTTGTGAGCTCATTCTCCTCTACTCACCATCAAAAACTGAAGCTCCTTAAAGCTCAGTGCTACATTCCCTTCTCTTTTTACTTTATATGCTCTCTCCAGACGACACATCACTCGAGCTCTTTGCCTAAGCACTAACAATTCACAAATTTGATATCTCCAGTCTAGACTCCACCTCTCAGATCTAGATCTATGTATCCAGTGGTTTATTTGACTTTCCTTGGTTGTTTCAAAGGTAGCCTAGATCCAATGTACCTAAAAAAAACTTCTGATCTTATCTCCTTAAACGTGGTCCTCTTTGGAGCATTCTCTGTCTTGATAGTGTCACGACCCAGATACGCAAGCTGAAAACCAGGATTTATCCTTGACAATTCCTCCTCCCGATCCCCATATTCAACCTTTCTCCAAGTTCCACTGATGAGATCTCACAGGTATGAGCAATTCATTTCCTTTTCTCCAGATGTTCTGCGAATACTTCCAAACTACCAACATCTCTCAACTGGATTAGTGAACTAGCCTCCTCACTCATCGTCCTGATTCTGCGCTTCCATGTTCTCCACCCTAAGCCCAAACTAATTCTCACAGTCTTTTCAAAAGACTGCATGAGTTTTCACATCTCTGCTTAAAATGGCTGATTTATTTGCATTTAGGATACAGGTCTAAATCTTTATGTTTACTAAAACATCATGGAAGATGCAGCCTCTCCCTATCACATCAGTTTTATTTCATGTCACGTCACTCTTGGGTTTTCTGTATTTTAGCCTTATTTGCCATCTTTATTTCCTTGAATGCCTGTTGTCCCTCCTGACACAGGGCCTTTGCATGTGATTGTCCTTGTGTCTGGTTCTTCTTTGCCCAGCTATAACTACTTCCTTTAATTCAAATTGCTCAAGTGTCATCTCCTCTAGCATGAATTAGGTGTTCTATGTTATGCTTCTCTCCATCGTACTATATTTAATCACTTATTTACACGTTTGTCTCCCCACCAGAATAAGAGCCATTTGAACAGCTCTTTATGTCTGTATCCTTAGCATGAAGCACAGTACCTGGCATCTGGTAAGCTTTTTTTAATTGTATTGCAAATAAGTAAAATAGCTCATTTATGTCAAGAAAAATTATCAGTGATAAAAATAAATCTATAGTTCCTGATACATTAGGAAATAAGTATGATTTTCAAGAAAAATATTTTTCAAAGTGATTTTATAGAAAACAACAAAGTGTCCTTACTTTCTTTGTTTTTCCCATTGCCTTCAGGATGGAAAGATTTAAGTCCTCCAGTGCTGCTAGTACATTCTCATACTCGCCCAAATGCTGAGAAAAATATTCTGAAAAGTGAAAATATTGAAATAAATACATGTTTTCATTTAGGTAATGATAAAGCAAAAACCAATGATTTACTCACTAAAGGAGTAAAACAAACAGATAAAACTGAAAAAATTTCAAATGAGAGTAACCAAGTGTCAATATAATTTCATTAAAAAAGCCAAACCTGGAAGGGAAAAAATGAATCTGGATCTACAGACAAGACTGCTTCAATAAAAACTTCTCAACAGCATATCATTATAAATTTCACTAGGACAGTAATTCCAAAAAAATTAAGCTAAATGTTATTGTTTCTTCTGGGAGACATTTGAGAAAGGTAAGCTTTCTTCAAGGTTAAGAATAAAACAGAACACAAGTATGGTCTTCTGTGGTGTCTTCCATGTAACTACTTTTGTCATTATTTAACTTTTTCCAACAATCTGGGCAGAGGAAAAGGCATGTTTAACACATTTTTCAGTTGGTTGAGAATAAATACTACATTGGATGTTGCAATTAAAATGAAAGGTATGGAATATGTATTGATCCCAAACTAGTAAGTTGAAATATAATAGAGAGAAATGCACTACCTTATATTTGCTTATATAAATCTATATTTTTCTGAAATGCCAGAGATCTAGCCTCATGTAAATTCAGAGAAATTTGTATATTGAAAAGACATAGAGCTTCCAGTTACTAGAACATCAATAATCTTCCATTCCTTGAGTGAACTGTAGTTTATTATTGCCTCTCTTTAGTGTACCGTAAGTATCTATGGAATTAAATTGAATTATAAATATAATCACATAGAAGCCACTCATGACCACTAGAATAAATTCAGCATGTTTGAGGGAATTTCCTTGATTAACTTATTTAATGCTCCCCAAGTAGACTTATTCGTTGACATTGATACTGATAACTAATGGGAAGTGTCACTGACTGACTTATTAGTAAATGTTCAGGCTTCTCCTGAGAAAAAAGAAAACACAATAAATCAATTCTAGATTATGGTTGTCAAAATATAGTCTGTGTATACATGGATTAAAAACAAATGACAGGTTTTTGACAAAAAGCAAATGCATTCTTGATTATGCATTTCTTCTAAAACATTGTGGTACATATTTCATATAGAGTTTCTTTCAGGAAGGGATTAGTTGGAATACAAGAAAGCAGATACCTGCTCCAAAATAACATTTGAATTCTTGATAGTGTTGACTTCCTGACAGTGTTGATAAAGATGTCTGACCTTATTTGTGCAATTATTTGCAGTAAATGAAGTCCCTGTGGACAAAACTCCTTATAAACCAGGAAGCAGTTAATGTGCCTATAAAATATTGTTAAATTCAAAACCTAAAATGATCAGACTAAAGTCTATAGTAAGTTGAAACAAGTAAAAGTGTAAATAAAAAATGCAAAAGGTGAAGTTGTTAGCACATTTTTATTTTAATATGTACAAAGACTCAAGGAAGATTGTAATGCAGATTTTAAATACAAACAGGCTAAAGTGAAAACAAAAAAATTTGGTGCTGAAAAGGCATGGTTATTAAAAAAAAGAAGGAAAGCCGTCTTTTAAAACAAATATTTTGGGGAGGGAGATTAAGATGCTGGAGCAAGAGGACACGGAGCTCACCTCCACCCACGAGCACATCAAAAACGCATCTACATGTGGAATAATTATCATGGAAAACTGATTGGAAACTGGCAGAACAACTCCTATACAACCAAGGATTTAAGAAAGATTCCCATATAGCTGGGTAGGATGGGGAAAAAAGGATCAGCTTGGGACCTGTGCTCCTGGGAGAGGAAAAGAAAGACCGCACAGGCAGATTTCTGTCCTAGGGAGTGAGGGGGCAAATCACAGACTGGGCCTCCCATCCTGAGGTCCTATGTGGACAAGATAAGCCCCTTTAGCTACTGGGAGAATCACTGGGAGAGAGAGAAAGGCTGGCGAAGCCTACACTCCACTCACAAAGAGTGTGCAGGCACTGGCTGCCAACAAACAAGGAGGAGAGAGGTTTGCCCTAGTGGCTGCTCCCTTGCCACACTCCCCCATCCAAGCTAGGTGAATACTCCAGACAACTCACTGCATACTACAGCTTGGCACAGGATCTAGGGCAGCTGGATCCTGAGAAAAGTCTCAATCTAGCAGCACAGAGGTGGCCCAGAGGCCTGAGATGTACTCTAGATGGGACAGAGCCCCCAAAGCAGCCCAGACCTTTAACAGTTAACACAGCTGCTTCAGTTCCTCCAACCACAATGTCCCTATCCCCAGTCCCAGCCTAATGAATGCTCCTGTCCCACCCACTCTTCACCACAACCTTGCACTGGGACAACCACAATGAGGAAAAAGACTTAACTTAGTCTGCTTATGAGGGGAGCTGCAGATTCCCACACAGGCACACATCAGACCACTGTAAGCACATGAGCCCCACTTACTTTAGCACTCTCCTTCTTTCAAGCAAAGGCCTCAGTGCAGGGAGAAGGAAAAGCACACACTTAAAGGGAAAAGAGCCAGCTGGAGCCTGGCCCTCAGGGCTTCTGCTCCAGCAACTTCAGTGTAAACCCTACTCCTGACAGGGTAGAGACAGGCACAGAGTCGAGAGGAAGTCCTACCCTACACCCTGCACAGGCTTTAGATACTCCAACACCAACAACACCCACTATCAAGGTGGTAGCTGCCAGCACACCCTGAGGAAAGACATGGCTGGCATCCAAATCAAAATCAGCCCTTGCACCAAAGACACTGGACACAAACAGTCTACACAGGCATGTTGCCACTAAAAATGCCCCTTCAAGACCACAATACATAACTGTTTCTCCTAAATTCATAGAGGCAGAGAAAGTTAAATAAAATGAAAAGGTAGAGGAACTACTCCCAATTAAAAGAGAAAGAGAAAGTCCTTAAATAATAAATAATAAAACAGAGATAATCAGTCTACCAGACACTGAGTTCAAAAAGTTGGTAATAAAAAAGCTAACTGAATAAAGAAAGAGTATTAAGAGTAAACACAGATCATTTTAAACTAGAACCAGAAACTATAAAGACAACACAACCAAAAATACACAATTCAATTTCTGAGATTAAAAACATTCTAGAAGTAATGAATAGTTGACTAAATGACAAAGAAATACTTGTAAATGTCTGTAAGATAGAATAATGGAAATCACCCAACAAGAAGAGCAGACAGAATATAAATGATATGACAAAAGGAAAAAAAATGAAAGCAATATATGAGACCTATAGGATAATATAAAATGCTCCAACATATGCATAATAGGGGTTCCAGAAGAAGAGAGAAAAGGGGATCAAAAATGTATTTGAAGAAATCATGGCTGAAAACTTCCCAAAACTAAAGAAAGAAACAGATATCCAGGTACAGGAAACACAGAAGATCCCAAATAAGATGAACACAAAGACCACACCAAGGCCACAACAAGACACATCATAATTAAAATGGCAAAAGTTAAAGAGAGAATTCTAAAGGTAGCTAGAGAAAAGCAAAGAGTCAATTACAAGGGAACCCCCATAAGGCTTATAGCTGATTTCTTTGTAGAAAATTTGCAGGCCAGAAGGAAGTGGCAAAATACTTTCAAAGTCTTGAAAGCGAAAAACCTGCAACCTAGGATACTCTACCCAGCAAGATTACCATTTAGAAGGAGAGAGGAAGAATTTCTCAGACAAGCAAAAACTTGAAAGAAATTCAGCAATTCTGAATCTACTATAAAAGAAATGTTGAAGAGGCTTCTCTAAATGGAAAAGAAAGAATCTATAGGAAAGAAAAATCCCAATAGGAAAGGCAAATACGTAGTAAGGACTGAAGATCACTTAAATAAGCCAGTACAAGATTAAAAAAAAATTGTAAAAGCAATTATAACTACAATAAACACTAAAGGGATATGCATAAAGACAAAATATGACATCAAAAATACAAAATGTGGGGAAGGGAGTAAAAATGTAGATATTTTAGAATGTGTTTGAACTTAACTGATTATCACTTTAAAGCAACTAGGTTAATTATAGGTCAACATATATGGACACATGATAACCCACAACAGGTATACACACACACAAACACAAAAGAAAAAAAGAAAAAGAAAGGAACTCAAGCATACTACAAAAGAAAATCATTAAACCACAATGGAAAACTCAAAAAGAAATTAACAAAGAAGAACTACAAAAACAACCAGAAGAAAAAGAATAAAATGGCAATAAGTACATACCTATCATGAATTACCTTAAATATCAATAGACTAAATGATCCAGTCAAAAGACACAGAGTGGTTAACTGAATAAAAACCAGACTCTTCAATATACTGCCTACAAGAGACTCACTTCAGGGCAAAATACAAACAGACTCAAAGTGAGAGGATAGAAAAAAGGTGTGAAAATAACAAGAAAGCAGGGGCAGCAATACTCATATCAGACAAAATAAACTTTAAAACAAAGACTATTACAAAAGACAAAGAAGGGCACTGTATATATAAAGGGATCAACACAAGAGGAGGATATGACACTCATTAGCATATATACACCCAATGCAAGAGCACCTAAATACATAAAGCAAATCCTAACAAAGGAAGAAATTGACAATAATACAATATTACGTGGAGAATTCAACATCCCACTGACATCAATTGACCAATCATCCAGACAGAAAATCAATAAGGCAGCAGAGGTCCTAAATGACACAATAGACCAACTGAACTTAATTGATATCGACAGGACACTACATCCAAAAAAGCAGAATATATATTCTTTTCAAGTGTGCATGGTACATTCTCTAGGACAGATCACATAGTAGGTCACAAAACAAACCTCAACAAATCTAAGAGGAAAACAAGTTACATCAAGCATCTTTTCCAACCACAACAGTATGAAACTAGAAATCCAACTACAGAAAGAAAAACAGGAAAAGAACAAACATGTGGATACTAAACAATATGCCACTAAAAAACCAATGGGTCAACTATTAAATCAAAGAGGAAATCAGAAAATATCTCAAAGCAAATGAAAATGAAAACACACATTTCCAAAATCTAAGGGATGCAACAAAGACAGTTCTAAGAGGGAAGCTCATAGCAATATAGGTCTTTCCCAAGAAACAAGAAAAATCTCAAATAAACAATCTAACTTACTACCTAAAAGAATTAGAAAAAGAAGAACAAACAAAGCCTAAAATAAGCAGAAGGAAGGAAATGGTAAAGATCACAGAGGAAATAAACAAGATAGAGATTAAAAAAAAAAATAGAAAAATCAATGAAACCAAGAGCTGATGCTTGAAAAGATAAATGAAAATGATAAATCTTTAGCCAGCCCCACCAAGAAGAAAAGAGAAAGGATCCAAATAAACAAAACAATAAATAAAAGAGAAAAAGTAACAACCAATACCCTAGAGATGCAAAAAAATCACAAGAGAATATTATGAACAATTATACATAGGAAAAAGATTGAACAACCTAGAAGAAATGAACAAATTTCTAGAAACATGCTGCCTGCAAAGGCCAAGTCAAGAAGATACAGACTGTTGAACAGACCAATCACTAGAAGTGCAACAGAATCTGTAATTAAAAAACAAACGAAACTCCCAGCAAACAAAAGTCTAAGATTGGATAGCATCACTGGGGGAATTCTACCAAATGCATAAAGGAGAACTTACACCTATACTTCTCAAACTGTTCCAAACAACTGAAGAGGAATGAATATTCCCAAGTTCATTTTATAAGGCCACAATTAACCCGATAGCAAAACCAGATAAAGAGTCACCAAAAAAAAAAAATAACAGGCTAATATCTTTGATAAATGTAGATGCAAATATCATCAACAAAATATTAGCAAACCAAATCCAACAATATAGGAAAAGGATCAAACACCATGATCAAGTTGGATTCATTCTAGTGTCACAGGGATGGTTCAACATCTGCAAATCAATCAATGTGGTACACCACATTCACAAAAGAAAAAACAAAAACCACATGATCATCTCAAGCGACACAGAAAAAGAATTTGGTAAAATTCAAAATCCATTCATGACAAAAACTCTCATCAAAGCCGGTACAGAGGGAACGTATCTCAGCATAATAAAGGTCATTTATCACAAACCCACAGCCAGGGTAATACTCAATGGTAAAAAATGAAAGCCTTTCTAACTAAATTCAGGAACAATGCAAGGATGTCCACTCTCACTGCTTCTGTAACATAGTACTGGAAATCCTAGCTACTGCAATCAGACAGGAAAAAGAAATAAGAGACATTCAGATTGAAAGGGAAGAGGTAAACCTGTCACTATCTGCAGAGGACATGATACCCGATATACAGAACCCTAAAGTCTCCACAAAAAAGCTATTCAAACTAATCAATGAACTCAGCAAGGTGGCAGAATACAAAGTTAACATACAGAAATCTGCTGTGTTTCTATACACTAACAGTGAACTATCGGAAAGTGAAAGTAAATAAATTCTCATTTTAAATTGTATCCAAAAAAAAAAAAAAAAAAACCTCTGGGAATAAACCTGATCAAGGAGGTGAAAGACTTATATGCTGAAGACTATAAAACATTCATGAAGGAGACTGAAGACAATTCAAAAACATAGAAATGTATCTGACGTTCTGGGATTAGAATTAATATTGTTAAAATGACCATACTACCTAAAACAATCTCTGGATTTAATGCGTTCCCTATCAAAATGCCCAGGGCATTTTTCATAGAACTAGAACAAATAACCCTAATATTTATGGAACCACAAAGCAGCCCAAATTGCCCAGATGATCTTGAGAAAAAGAATAAATCTGATGATATAAACCTTCCAGCCTTCACAGTATACTACAAAGCTACAGTATCAATAACCAAAACAGTGTGGTGCTGGCACAAAAACAAAGACGTCCATCAAAGGAACTGAGCAGAGAGCCCAGAAATAAACTTATGCAACTATGGTTAAATAATCTATAAAAAAGGAGGCAAGAATATACAATGGAGGGAAAACAGTATATTCAACAAATGGTACTGGTAAAACCAGACATGTGAAACAATGAAATTAGAACATTTCTACACACCATATACAAAACTAAACTCAAATGGTTTAAAGACCTAAATGTGTGAGATGAAACCATAAAACTCCTAGAAAAGAACATAGGCAAAACAGTCTTTGCCATAAATTGTAGCACTATTTTCTTGGTTCCGTTTCCTGAGGCAAAAGAAATAAAAGTGAAAATAAAACAATGAAACATAATTAAAGTTAAAATATTTTACACAGCAAAGGAAATCATCAACAAAAGCAAGACAATGGGAGAAAATATATAAATGATGCAGCTGACATAGGGTTAATAGATAAACAGCTAATACAACTCAGTATAAAAAAAAATCCAATCAAAAAATGGGCAGAAGACTTGAATAAACATTTTTCCAAAGATATAACAGATAACATGAAAAGATGTTCAACATCACTAATATTAGAGAAATGCAAATCAAAACCACAATGAGGTATCACCTCCTACCTGTCAGAATATCTATCACCAGTAAGTCTCCAGTAGCTAATGTTGGAGAGGATATGGAAAAAGAGAACCAATGTACACTATAGGCAGGAATGTAAATTGGTGCAGCCGTTAGGAAAAACAGTATGAAGATGCCTTAAAAACTAAAAATAGAACTATCGTATGATCCAGTAATTCTACTCCCGGATATACATTCAGAAAAAACAAGAAAGCTAATTCAAAGAGATACACAGACCTCAGTGTTCATGGCAGCACTATTTCCAACAGTCAAGCCATGGAAGCAATTCAAGTGCCTATCAACAGACAATTGGCTTAAGAAGATGTGGTATACACACACACAGTGGTACATTACTCAGCTGTAGAAAAGAGTGAAATATTGCCACTTGCAGCAATGTGGGCAGACCTAGAGAATATTGTGCTTAGTAAAATAAGTCAGAGAAAGAAATAAACTATGTATCACTTATATATAGAGTCTAAAAAATAATACAAATGAATCTATATGTAAAACAGAAACAGACTCACAGACATAGAAAAAACTTGTGGTTACCAAAGAGGAGAGAGAAGGGGGAGGGACAAATTAGGGTTATGGGATTATCAGATACAAACTCCTATATGTAAAATAGACAAGCAACAAGGATACACAGTACAGCACAGGGAATTATACCCATTATCTTGTAATGACCTATAATGTAATATAATCTGCAGAAATACTGAATCAGCATGCTAATCAGCACCTAAAACTGACACAATATTGTAAATCAACTACGCTTCAATAAAAACATAGATAAAATAAATACTTCAACTCATATAGAAGCTATTTGGCTTAATCAGTGAAGGTCCCTGGAAAGAATGTAAGTTGTCTTTCCACTCTGAAATCAAATGCACGCAGGCACGTGCTGATAAAGCACAAGAGAAGACAATGGTCAGAGGCTTTGGAGGGGACACCGATCTAGCCTGCCTGCCTGCCTTCCAGCCTTCCTTCCTTCTTTCCTCCCATCCATCCAAGCAGTCAGGAAAAAACAACCACTCCCCAAGCAATATACTAGATCACAAAGGAAATAACTCTGAGAAGAGAGAATTACAACATTCAAGCTCTGGCAGGAGCTGAAGTTGTGAATCTAACTGTAAGGGTCATTTTGAGGTGGTGCAGTGAAGTATCATTCAAAGTATTGTATAATTCACACACTGACAGACATGTGTAGGGCTCCAATGAACTGAAAAGAGGGAATTTAGATGAAAAAGTCAGAGACATTTAATGGAGACAAAAACGAGATCATTCTCTCTCCACTTGGTCATGCTGAGGGTTCATCTTCTCATCCCACCACTTAACACACGCATTTAATGCCGTCTATGTGCAAAGTGCTATACTAGGAACTTGGAACACAAAGATAAAAAGACAGAGCCTCTATTTTAAGGAGCCTACAATCAAGTAGAGGAAATAAACATTCAAGAAAGAAAAAAAAACAACTGCTATACACATGATCGTTGTCCAAGACAATGGCTCGAGAGCCGGGTACAAGGTGCAATCTCAGTACAGGGCAAAGACTGCCCACACCCACCCGGCGGGAGTCAGAGAGCGCTTCATGGAGGAGACACCAATGAGGCCTGCATTAACAGTAAACAGGAGTCCGCTGGACAATCAGAGGGAGGGTAAACAAAGGCATGGAAGTCACGTCTGCAGGAGTGTGGGTAGTTTAGCATTGCTGGAACATAAAGGATAGACCTGGGAGATATATAAAGATAAGAGACAGCAAAGAAGCAGAATGCTGCACACCAGTGATGAGACAGGAGGCTGAATGTGCTGGAAATGTTCCCTGCTAGGTGCTCTAAACTTTATCCTTCAGTCTAGGTCGGTGTTTTTGACCATCGGCATCGGATCCTCTAGAGAATTCCCCGCAGCCTCACTGCTCAAACTGTGGCCTGTGGACCAGCAGCATCAGCAACACCTGTGAACTTGTTAGAATGCAGCACCTCAAGCCGACCTCATCCTCCTGAGGCAGAATCTGCATTTTAACAAGCCCCCAGGTGAGCTGTAGGCACGTGTTAAGTTTGAGAAGCACTGCTCTAGAGTACTTGTCAGAAATGAGTATTTTGACAAGGTCTCATCTATTAAATTGGAATCTTTGTGTTGAGGCCCAAGCTTCATCATGTTTTACAGGCTCACTAGAGATTATGAGGCAGATTAAATTTGAGAACCTCTATGGGCGATGGGAAGCCATGGAACAACTCTGAAAAGAAGAATGACAACCTCAAATTTTTCCTATTAAAATAGTTACCTGGATACACTGAGGAAGGTTTGGGGAGTGTTGGTGTAACCATCAAAAGGAGAGACGAGAGTAGCTAGTATCAACTTCCAGGAGCAATTGAGTCACAGAACAAGGACCACAGGTCATACCAAAGCTTGAGGCGGAAGTGGGGAGGACCCTGAAGTTTCAGCAGTATATCTGCATACACCGAGATATGGCAAGCAGGGAAGGAAAGCCAGTGATGGCTTTGGGAGCGGCTGAGTTTTGACTAATGTTTTATTCCTGTTATTATGACTCATGTTCCTTATTTTTAAAATGGTACCGAAGTGAGCTGGGCAAATGTGTTTGGCATCAGGGAAAGAAAGATTCAGAACAAATATTTACCCTTCAAACTCTTGTCTTTTGTAACTAGGAGAACTTCTAGGAGAAAAGACTTACTTTTATTGAAAGATGTACGTCAGTGTGGAGAAGGTCATGTAGAGGACGTGACTACTGGTTGACCTGTAAGCTAATACCTGGGCAATTGGAAGATCCTCATTCCTTCTCCTGTCCTTGGAATGCATGTGTTCCCCATCACTCCCACAGTGGGAGTCATTTTCAAGGACACATCCTTGAGAAAGCAGTTTGGATGGTGTACATGACTAAATCTAGTTAAGGCTTCTTTATAAACTTTTAAGATTCTGGCGGGAGGGTGCAGAGATCTATTTCTTTTGCAGCTGCCCAAGACAAGCCTTGTATGTAACTTCCTGTGTCTATTAAACCTGGCACCTACCAACTTGGAGTGGTCTGCCTCTTTCTTCGGTCTCCCTGTGCCCTCTGTATACAATGGCCAATTTGCAAACCAGTAGGGTTCCACGGGCAAGAGCAAAACAGAATTTATAGCACATATGGAAATGTGTAAAAACAAATTCTCCTTAACTGAAGAATTTTTGAAAAGTAAATCTGGACAATGAGTATGATGAAAGAATAGAGCAAGAGTTATAAACAAATGTATTTCATAAATTACCTGTCAGAAAGCAGATTATCTCCTCATGGATATTAATGCAACATCGTCTCTATTAAAATGCTAACCAAAGGTTAGTTCCTCCCGCGCCTACTGTACTTCATTAGTGGTGTCACATCACCGAATTACAGAGATTTTTCTATCCTGCATCTCAATCGTCCAAATTGTTGAGTTTTCAGGTGTGACCCAGGAATTCCAAGTCAGAACCAGAGAACTTACAGCTGCCACAAAGGCCACACTGGGAACTGATCTCACAAGTCATGTTCATGAGTTTAGACAAGACTCACAGTGTGCACCTTGCAGTAATTTCCCAAGCAGTAACACCAGGCAGGAGAGAAAATAACTGAGATGGCAGAGAGAGAAAGAGAAAGACAGAGAAAGGGGTCAGAGATGACTCTGAACAAAGGCATGAGGTGGAAATCTAAGACTGAGTTATTTTGAAAGAATAGAGATCAATGTCACTCAAACTGTTCTACAACTGGTTTTGGTGATTTTATAAATGTGCCAAATAGCCACAGTTCTAACAGCCTGAAGTAGAGACTACTTGTTTTTCTAGCACCCAGACAGCTGGCAGGACCTTCAGCACTGCCCAGGCTCTGGCAATGCAAGCTTCTCTACAGTCTGACTAGGGGGCCTTGGGCATAGCTACTTAAATGAACATGCCATATGAGGCTTCTGTAGTTTTTATGGGAGTTTCCTGTACCCTCAGTTTTACAGATCTTATTTATAGACTTCATATAACTTTTAAAATAATTTAATACTTGTTAGGCAAAAACTAACTAGATGAAAACTTAAGACCATCGAATGTATTCAACCTTGCTCATGAGGCTTTCTAATAGATATGCTTTCAGATCAAGCACTCTAGCTACTTGAACGTTCTTTGCAATTATTCATCACCCATCTATAAATATCTCAAAATACTCAGCTCCCAAGCTCAAGATTTGCAAAATAGTTCAGTAAATACGAATAAGAGTTTAAAGACAGTCAGAAGCTGGGTAAGATCAGGAAAGTAATAATTTTGCTCCCAGTAGATTTTAGATCACAGATAAAAGATGGCACAAACAGAAAATCAGAGACTCATGCTAGAGTTCAGACACAATTACCTAATTAAAATCAAGGTATGCATCGACTGATAGGAGTAAGTTATGGCCTAAAAGCTATTTATGAAAGGGAATGTTGACTTGTCTGTACACTACTGGTGGGCATGCACATTGGAAGAACTTCTGACTGAGTAACTACATACACAACTACCTGTACAAGAGTGGAAAGAGAATACACGCGGACATTTACTTCAGGGCTGTTGTCCCAGTGGGCAACTGGAAACAACCAGAAAACCCACTAAAAGGGCTGGGTAGAAAAAGTTAAGGTAAATGGGGCGCTATGCAGCCTTTTTAATCAAATGAGGTAGAAAAGTGTGCACCTGTACTGATCACATAGTAAGATTTCACTGTTGGAAAAAATATATACACACATATATCAATGTCAATATATGCATAAAAATGTCTGGAACGATACACTCTAAGCGGTTAGCAGTGGAGATCACTATCGGGAAAAAGAGGTGCGTGACAGAGACTTTGACACTTATACACTTACATCAGTTATACACTTACTTTGACTCTTACACACTTACATAATTCTGCGATGCTAAATTTTTAAAAATAGCTAAATATTACTTTCAAAACTAAAATAATAAATATCTATATTTTATTTTAATAGATTGTGAATTCTATAATTCCATAATTTGGTCAACTAAGTAAAAACAACAGAATGAAAGTTTTAGGAACCTGGACCTTTTTAATTGACATCTATGAAACAGCACATGAAATCCATTTTCTATGCCGATCAAACACTGCCCTGTCTCACCAGGCACAAGGGGGGATTGGCACTGGATGTGAGTAGACACATTTTACTTGTTAGAACTGAAGCTTTTGATTTTGATTAGAATCCATTTTGATTAGAATATATTTACTTTATATTCACAAAATAATAAGAAATGAAACCACCCTAGAAGTTAAAATGCATATCCTAAAACAGAAGGGGGAGGATTAGAACACACACTGGGAGTAATTACTGGACAAATGAATTAAAACCCCCTATCTAGTTCCCTAACTAAAACTATGGGGGGAAATTCTAGTCAAAGCTTTCTTAGTAAGTATAGAGAAGTTTCCTAATCTAATTCTATTATTACAGAAAACAAATTTTACATAACAAAGAATAAATCTCAAAAATATTTGCCTTTTTATATTTCTAGCCTATGACTTTTGTTTCCACCCATAAAAAATGAAGCAAGTAAATAAAGAGGCCATTAAATCAGGAATTTGTTAAGACATCTCTTCCTATCGAATCACTTGTTTTGCAAGTGACATTCCAGAATGGTTTAAGAAGGTATGGGACAAAGTTGTTTTTACATGTCAAGGGGTCATCTTTGTAAAACCATAACAAAAGGCTCCGCACAATGTATTTGAAGGGAATAATGAAGTTGTATTAAGCACCAATTTAAAAATATATTCAAGCTGGTGGAGATTTGTTCTTGTGAAACTGAATACACTAATTGCAGTAACAATTATCCTCTTTTGAATAAATTAGTAAGGCCCAACTCTTTCCTCAGTGAAATATATGCTTGGGCAAACCCATGGATAAAGATAAATTCCTCCAGATCTCATATCTTTTACTTTATTCCAGAACTCTTAGTCTATGACATAAATTTCAGGGTATGCAGAAGTATATAAGACAGTGTTCTTTTTTATTCTAAAGTGACGGGTTTGATAAGCCTTAAAGAAACTTACCACATAGTTCTTCTGTATCAAGATTGCTGAAAGATAAAAAAAAAGGAGTATTACTTTGATAATATTTAGGTTTTTAAATAGTTAAATACAGTTATTCCCCAATCTACATTGTTATATTAATAGATGATATATAGCTATGGTATTTCTCTTATAAATTCTACATTGTTTAGTCAGTCACATATTAACAATGATTGTCAGATTTTGTCTTTGAACAAATAATTCTTGGAATTTGTGTTTCTCCCAGTGTCATGCTAGGGGAATACTGCATAATTTTAAAGAATGTAGAGCCAGAACGCTTGAGTTCAAATCCTTACTCTACCATTTCCCATCTATGTGGCCCTCAGCACTTTGCATCTATGTGTCTCAGTTACCCAGTCCCAAAATGGGGATAATAATTTGTGTTTCACAGGAATGTCACAGGATTTAAATGGGTTAATAAATATAAAGCAGTTAAAAAAGAAACTAGCACAATTTAGCACTTATAAATGTTAGCCATCATATTCCTGACTTGTTTGAACTGTTAGAACTTTCATATCTAAATTCAACTTTTGGATTAAGTTTGATTCAGTGCGTATTTCCAATGTTTTCTAAAACATAATGAAGAATTACATTGCTTAATATTTTCATGTAAACAACAGAAATCCATTACTCTTACGAAGATAACTGCAAAAGAGCCAGGTGAACTGTCTGCAGATATATAAAACATTACTATCAGAAAAATAATGCCTTGACCAAGGAAAATATGGTACAGGAATTCAAGGATGGTCCAATATCAGGAAATAAATCAATATAACACTACATCATAGTAAAGGAAAAAAAACCATCATATTAACAAACATTAAATGAGAATTTAATAAAAACTCAACATGCATTCTTATTTTTACAAGTTTAAATGAAACAGGAATACAAGTAAACCTCTTTCTTGAATATGATGAACACTACTGAAAATCAACTGCAAACATCATTTGGCTACATACAGATGGTATATGTCAAAACTCAGTGTAAATAAACTTCATAATTCAGTCCTCCTTTAAGTAGCAATCAGGGTTGATACACAGGAGGGACACTGGTGTAAGCATTTCAAACACCAGGTCTTTTTACCAATTCCATCACCAAATTTCTTATGTAATATTAAATTCAGGATTTTATCCCAAGATGCTGAATATTTGATCTTGGGTAAACGATCTCTCTATACTACAGTAAAATTTTTTGTAAAGTAGTATTTGCCATCAGATAGAATATGTAGCATTTTCTGTAATGGTTTTGGTATGGGCCCATTCATTTATTTATTGCACAAACTTATACTGTTATGTTCCAGGCATTGTTCTAACCACCACAGATAATTTGGTTGCCATAGATACTGAGAACAACATGTCAGATCACTAGTTTCTAGCAGCTCAATTTAGAGGTAGACTCCTGCAATAAATCCATGAAATGCAAAATATTGAAATTTTATATTTCTATACATTTCAAAATGATCAGTAAGGGGGGAAATGGTTAACTGGCAAAAATGATCAGGGGCTATGTAACAGAGGACAGAATTTGGGGACTACCTCAAAGGTTAAATATGAGTAAAAAATGGCCAACAAAGGAAGACAATTCCAGTTAGAGAAACACTATTTGCAATAAAAATTTAAAGTGTGAAGAATACTTTACTAAATTTCTGTTACTAAACTACTCAGAAAACTGAGTAGTTCCCATGGCTAGAACATAGGTCATTATGAGGAAATCAGTCTGAAAAATGCAAAGCCTCATGCGATCGTCTAAGAAATTTCTACTTTATCTTTTTGTCAATTTAGAATCAAAGAAGAGTTGAAAGGTGAGTGATATGATTAGATTTACACTTTTAAAGGGTCACTGACACATGGGTTAAGATGTGACAGAAACAGAGTGAAAAAAAAAGAAAAAAGGACAAGTTTGGAAGTCGTGAGACCAGTTTAGAAGTTACCACTACAGTCTGGACAAGAATGGAGCATATCAACTGAAGGAGTGTGCAAGGACACCCACTGGGGGGCAAGAAGAAATGCTTTTTTATATTTTACTTTTCTGGAAAAAAATGTATTTTTTAAAATTTATTTTCCTTTCAGCATTATTGAGCCTTAATTGACATGCAGCACCGTGTAAGTTTAAGGTGCACAGCGCGATCTCACTTACATACATCAAGACATGATTATCACACTATGTTTAGGGAATACCCATCATCTCATTGATACAAGATTAAAGAAATTTCTTTTTCTTACGATGAGAACTCTTAGAATTTACTCTCTTAACAACTTTCATATATAACATATGCAGTGTTAATTATATTACATTCTGTTGTACATCACATCCCTAGTACTTTCATACCTTATAACTGAAAGTTTGTACCTTTTGACTGCCTTCTTCCAATTCCCTCTCCCCCACCACCCCATGTCTGGTAATCACAAAATTGATCTCTTTTTTGTTTGGGGATCATAACTGACCTACAAACCTATGTTAGCTCCTGTTACATAACACAGTAATTTGATATTTCTGTAAATTTTGAAATGATCACCACCATAATCCAGTTAAGATCTGACACAATACAAAGATATTACATATTTAATGACTATTTACCCCACACTATACCTTTCATACCCATGACACATTAATTTTGCAACTGGAAGTCTGTACCTCTTAAATTCCCTCATCTATTTCTCTCCTCCCCCGACTCCCTCCCCTCTGGCAACCATCTGTTTGTTCTCCATTTCCATAACTCTGTTTTATTATGTTTGTTCATTTGTTTTGTTTCTTAGATTCCACACATCAGTGAAACCATACAATATTTGTCTTCCTCTGTCTGGTTACTTCACTTAGGATAATACTCTCTAGGTCCATCCATGTTGTTGCAAATGGCAAGATTTCATTCTGTTTTCATGGCTGAGTAATACTCACATATGTGTGTGTGTGTGTGTGTGTGTGTGTGTGAAATATATATTTTTGATAGTAATCATTTTGATAGGTGTGAGGTGATATTTCATTGTGGTTGTGATTTGCATTTCCCTGATGATATGACGTTGAACATTTTTCATAAGCATGTTGGCCATCTGTGTGTCTTCTTTGGAAAAAAGAGATTTCCATATATTAATTTTGTATTTTACAACTTTACCAAATTCATTGATGAGTTCTAGTAGTTTCTAGTAGCATGTTTAAGATTTTCTATGTATAGTATCATCATTTGCAAACAGTAACCTTTTAACTTCTTCACCTCCAGTTTGGATTCCTTCATTTCTTTTTCCTTGTGAGATTGCTATGTCTAGGACTTCCAAAATTATGTTAAATACAAGTGGCAAGAGTGGACAACCTTGTCTTGTTCTTCAGCTTACAGGAAATGCTTTCAGCTTTTCACCACTGAGTATGATGTCACTTGTGGGCTTGTCATATGCAGCCCTTTATTACGTTGAGGCATATATTTTCTATACCCCTTTGCTGAGAGTTTTTATCATGAATGGAAATGGAACTTTTCAGAAGGTTTTTATGCATCTATGAAGATGATCATATGATATTTGTTCTTCAATTTGTTAATGTAGTGTAGCACATGGACTGATTTATGGATATTGAACCATCCTTTTATCCATGGGATAAGTCTCACTTGATCATGGTATGTGAACCTTTAAATGTATTATTGAATTCAGGAGCTGAAATTCTGTGGAGGATTTTTGCATCTATTTTTATCACTGATACTGGCCTGCAATTTTCGTTTTTTGTGTGTGATTATCTTTCTGGGTTTTGGTATCAGAGTGATGCTGGTCTCAGAGAATGAGTCTGGAAATGATCCCAGCCTCTGAGATGGCTAAGTATTCACTCTTCTCTAAATGTTTGGCAGAATTCATCTGTAAAGCCTGAACTTTTGTTTGTTGGGAATTTTCTTTATTAGATTCAATTTCTTTAGAAGTAATTTCTCTGCTTACATTGTCTATTTCTTCCTGGTTCACTCTTGAGAAGTTGTACATTTCTAGCAGTTTGTGGTTTCTTCAAGATTGTCCACTTTTTAGCAATTGTTGGTAGCAATCTCTTTAATTTATTTTTAGTCTCTTTTTCATTTCTTTCTGGTCTGATATTTATGATTTGTTTCCTTCTACTAACTTCGGGTTTTGTTTGCTCTTCTTTTCCTAGTTCCTTTAGGTTTAAGATTAGGTTGTTGATTTGTATTTTTCTTGTTGCCCAAGATAGCTGTGTCACTGTAAAATTCCTTCTTAGAACTGCTTATGCAGCATCTTGTAGGTTTTGGATTATAGTATTTTCATATTCATTTGTCTTCAGGTATTTTTTCTTTCTTCTTTGATTTCTTTAGTGGTTAAATTTAGTAGCATACTGTTCAACCTCTATGTGTTTGTGTTTTTTGCAGTTTTACTCTTTTAGTTGATTTCTACCCTCATAGCATTGTGGTCAAAAAAGATGCTTGATATGACTTCAGTTTTATTAAATGTCTTGAGACTTGTTTTGTGAACAAGCACGTGAGAATGTTCCATATGCACTTTGAAAAGAAAGTGTATTCTGCCACTTGGGGATGAAATGTTATATACATAACATTTGGACTCAAGTGTCATTTAAAGCCAGTGTTTCCTTATTGATTTGCTGTCTGGGTGATCTGTCCATTGTCCTAAGTGGGGTATTAAGAATGTACTATCATTTTATTAATGACAATTTCTCTCTGTATGTTGGATAATCTTTTCTAGGCAAATAGGTGCTCCTATGTTGAGAGCATATATATTTACAATTGTTATATCTTCTTCTTTGATTGTTCACTCGATCATTATATAATGTCCCTCCTGTCATTTGATACAATCACTGTTTTATTTTATTACTTTTTTATTTAATATATTTTTATTGAAGTATAGTCAATTTATAATGTTGGGTCAACTTCTGGTGTATAGCACAATACTTCAGTCATATAGGAACATACATATGTTCATTTTCCTATTCTTTTTCACCAAAAGTTACTAGAAGATATTGAATATGGTTCCCTGTGCTATACATTATAAACTTGTTGTTTATCTATTTTATATAAATATACATATATGTAAGTTATTATCTGCAAATCTCAAACTCCCTATTTACCCTTTCCCACCCCTTCCCCCCTTAGTAACCATAAGTTTGTTTTCTATGTCTGTGAGTCTAAGTTTGTTTCTGTTTTGTAAATTAATTCATTTGTCTTTTTTGTTTTCCAGATTCTGCATATAAGTGATATCCTATGGTATTTTTCTTTCTTCTTTGGCTTACTTCACTTAGAATGACATTCTCCAGGGACATCCATGTTGATGCAAATGGTATTATGTTGTCATTTTTATGGCTGAGTAGTATTCCATTGTATAAATATACCACAGCTTCTTTATCCAGTCATCTGTTGATGGACATTTAGGTTGTTTCCATGTCTTGGCTATTGTAAATACTGCTTCAGTGAACACTGGGATGCAGGTGTCTTTTTGAATTAAGGTTCCCTCTAGTTATATGCCCAGGAGCAGGATTCCTGGGTCATATGTAAGTCTATTTTTAGTCTTTTGAGGAATCTCCATACTGTTTTCCATAATGGCTGCACCAAACTGCATTCCCACCAACAGTGAAGGAGGGTTCCCTTTTCTCTACAGCGTCTCCAGCATTTATCATTTGTGGACTTTTGAATGATGGCCATTCTGACTGGTGTGAGGTGATACCTCATGGTAGTTTTGATTTGCATTTCTCTGATAATTAGTGATATTGAGCATTTTTTCATGTGCCTATTGGTCATTTATATGTCTTCACTGGAGAATTACTTGTTTATGTCTTCTGTTCATTTTTGGATCAGGTAGTTTGTTTTTTACTTATTAAGTTGCACGAGCTCTTTATATATTCTGGTGATAAAGACCTTATCAGTCTCATCATTTGCAAATATTTCCTCCCATTCTGTAGGTTATCCTTTTGTTTTGCTTATGGTTTCCTTTGCTGTGCAAAAGCTTGTAAGTTTAATTAGGTCCCATTTGTTTATTTTTGCTTTTATGTCTATTGCTTGGGTAGACTGCATTAGGAGAACATTTTTGAGATTTATGTTGGATAATATTTTGCCTGTTTTCTTCTAAGAGGTTTATAGTGTCTTGTCTTATGTTTAAGTCTTTAAGCCATTTTGAGTTTATTTTTGTGAATGGTGTGAGGGGAGTGTTCTAACTTCTTTGATTTACACGCAGCTGTCCAGGTTTCCCATCACCACTTGCTAAAGAGACTGTCTTTATTCCATTGTATATTCTTGCCTCTTTCATCAAAGATTAATTGACCAAAAGTTCGTGGGTTTATTTCTGGGCTCTCTATTCTGTTCCGTTGATTCATATGTCTGTTTTTGTAACAATACCATGCTGTTTTGATTACTGTAGCTCTGCAGTATTGTCCAAAGTCTGGGAAGGTTATTCCTCCAGACTCTTTCTTTTTCTTCAGTAACACTTTGGCAATTCTGGGTCTTTGTGATTCCATATAAATTTTAGGATTATTTGTTCTAGTTCTGTGAAAAATGTCCTGGGTAATTTGATAGGGATTGCATTAAATCTGTAGATTGCTTTGGGTGGTATGGCCATTTTAACAATATTAATTCTTCCAATCCAAGAATATGGGATATATTTCCATTTATTTAAGTTATCTTTAATTACCTTAATCAGTGTTTTGTAGTTCTCCATGTATAAGTCTTTCACTTCCTTGGTCAGATTTATTTCTAAGTTGGTTTTTTTTTATGCAATTTTAAAAGGGATTGTTTCTTTACTCTCTTTTTCTGGTATTTCATTGTTAATGTTAAGAAATGCGACTGATTTCTGTAGGTTATTCTTGTATCCTGTAACCTTGCCAAATTCTTTTATTAGTTCTAGTAGTTTTTGTGTGGAGCCTTTAGGATTTTCTGCATATAGTATCATGACATCTGCATATAATGGCAATTTTACTTCTTTTCCAATTTGAATCCGTTTTATTTCTTTTTCCTGTCTAATTGCTATGGCTAGGAGTTCCAATACTATATTGAATAGGAGTGGTGAGAGTGGGCATCCTTGTCTTGTTCCAGATTTTAGGGGGAAGGTTTTCAGCTTTTCACCATTGAGTATTATGCTAGCTGAAAGCTTGTCGTAAATAGTTTTTATTGTGTTGAGATATGTTCCCTCCGTACCCACTTTGGTAAGAATTTTTATCATAACGGGTGTTGAATTTTATCAAATGCTTTTTCTGCATCTATTGAAATGATCATATGATTTTTGTCCTTTCTCTTTTTGATGCGGTGTATCACGTTGATTGATTTGCTTGTGTTGAGCCATCTGTGTGTTCCTGAGATGAATCCAACTCAATTATGGTGTACGATCTTTTTTTATGTGTTTTGGATTCTATTTGCTAATATTTTGTTGAGGATTTTTGCATCTATGTTCATCAATGATATTGGCCTATAGCTTTCTTTTTTGGTAGTGTCTTTGTCTGACTTTGGATCAGGGTAATATGGTGGCTTTACAGAATGAGTTTGGGAGTGTTTCTTCCCCTTCAATCTTTGGAAGAGTTTGAGAAGGACTGGTATGAGTTCTTCTCTGTATATTTGCTAGAATTCCCCAGTGAAGCCATCAGGTCCTAGACTTTTGTTTGCAGGGAGTTTTTGTTTTGTTTTGTTTTGTTTTGCTGATTCTATTTCACTTCTAGTGATTGGTCTGTTCAAGTGATCTATTCCTTCTTGATTCAGTTTTGGTGGACTGTAAGTTTCTAGAAACTTGTCCATTTCTTCTAAGTTGTCCAATTTATTGGCATATAGTTGTTCATAGTATTCTCTTATGATTTTTTGTATTTCTGTGGTGTTGGTTCTAATCTCTCCATTTTCATTTATTTTGTGTATTTGTGTCCTCTCTCTCTCCTTCTTGGAGGAAATATATACATACACACATATATATAGGGGGTATATATACACTATATATATAATTATTTTTTAAATGCTGACCTCTTAATTTCAAACACATTTTAACAACCATGCATTTTTCCTGCCCTCCTGCCACATTTACTTTTTGACATCATATTTTACATCTTTTTCTCCTGTGAGTCCGTTAATTATTTATTGTGGATATAGATGATTTTACTACTTTTGTCTTTTAACGTTCCTACTAGCTTATATCTGGTTGATTTATTACCTTTATTGTATATTTACCTTTACAATGAGATTTTTCCTTTTGTACTTTTAATATTCCTAGCTGCAGCCTTTTCTTTTTTACTTAAAGAAGTTCCTTTAACATTTCTTGTAAAACTGTTTTGGTGGTGCTGAACTCTTTTTGCTTTTGCTTGTCTGTAAAACTTTTGATCTCTCCATCAAATCTGGATAAGTGTTTGGACAGAGTATTCTTGTTGTATGTTTTTCCCTCTCAGCATTTTATCATGCCACTCCCTTCTGGCCTGCAGTGTTTCTGCTCAAAAGTGAGCTGATAGACTTACAGAAGTTTGCTTGCACATAACTTTTTGCTTTTCCCTTGCTGCTTTTAATACTGTCTCTTTACTTTTAATTTTTGCCATTTTAATTACAGTGTATCTTGGTGTGGTACTTTTTGGAGTGGGGCTCAGTTGCCTCATTGCTGGTGCTGGCCTGCTTAGGGTGGACTGGGTCCTGACAGAGCAGTCAGCTTGGGCTGCAGTGTTCTTGGGGTTGTTGTACGCCTATGGTGGTTGGGGCTCAGCCCCAAGGGATCTGAGGCTGGTGCCTACCCACTAATGTGTGAGCTGGGTCCCAGGGCTAATGCTAGTTCACTGGTGGGTTGATCCAGGTCCCAGAGTTTCTGGCTGCAGGGTCCTGTGGTCCTGGAGTTGGTGTGTCAGCCCAGCTGTGGATGGGAATGGATCCTGGGCCCTCTGATGGACAGGGCTGGGTCCCGAGTCAGCTGTGGGCTCAGGGGTTCCTAAGGAACCTGCTGGTAGGTGGGGCTGTTTCTCCACCTGACTAGCTGCTTTTCTTGAGGTCTCCCAGCACTGGTGCCCACAGGGTCAAGTCCTAGTTCTAATAAGCAAGACAGAGGATTCCAAAATGATGCTTGCCATCACCAGTGTCCTTGTGGTAGAATGACCTCCAAAACATGGATGTGGCTAGTTTTTATGTTCCCTGAATGAGCTCCAATTGATTCCTACTTCTCTGGGAGGCTCTCCAAAATCAGCAAGTGGACCTGACCCAGTCTTTTTCCAAATTTCTGCTTCTTCTCTGGGTTCTGGAACATGTGAGATTTTGTGTGCCTCATTTAATAGTGGCATTTTATTTCGACAGCCCTCTGGTTCTCCTGAAAATAAGCCCCACTGGTTTTCAAAGCCAAATATTCTAGGGGCTCATCTTTCTGGTACAGGACCCATCTGAGGATCTCATTGTGAGACTTGATCCCCTGTGCTCCTTAAGGAGAACTTCTGCAATTGTAATTATTCTATTTGTGGGTCACCTACCCCAAGGGTATAAGACTTGAGTATACCAGGTCTCTGTTCTCCTACATGTCTCATTGTGCTTCCTTTTTAATATCTTTAGCTGTATAAGATCTTTTCTGCTAGATTTCAGTCTTTCTCATCGAGAGTTGATCTGTAAATAGTTATAAATTTTGTGCCCATGGAAAGAGGTAAACTCAGGGCCATCCTACGCTGCCATCCTAATCACTCTCTGTATTTATATCTAATATTACATTTTCATTTCTTTTTGTTTAATTTTATAACATTAATATTAATACAATGGTGCATATATGTAATTTATAAACAAATAAATCTTTTTAATTATAATGGGATTCCAAGCTAGAAAGCATTATCTAGCACAAGAGCTTGATCAAGAATAATTCAGAGGTCTAAGGGTTCTAAGCTGGGATGGGGAGAGGGGCAAAAAGCGTATACAGATGTGAAGAATTTTGAGGTAAAACCAACAAAACTTAGAACCTTACTGGATTCAGAATTCAGAATAGCTTAGATTTTTAATATTACTATTTCAAACATTTTGGTCATTAAGATATGTATTTCCTAACATTACTGTTTATTTATAGAACTTCTGACTTGAAAAGGACATTAATGATCACTTTGTTTTTTAATTTGTTTTCCTCAGAATATTTCACAGATTCATAAGAAGATGTGTTTCATATTTCAAAGGAAAAACAGCCCCAAAACATGACTGAAAATTAAATTACTTGGAATATATCATAAAATATAGTAGTTCAGAGTAATTTGCATGGCATTAACTCTACTGGTTCCAGAATAAAAGACTGTGTGAAGTACTGAAGTATTTGTCAGCTCAAATATTCCCTTCTTTAGCTATTTACTAACCAAAGCCATTTACAGATTCAATGCAATCCTTATTGGAATTCCAATGGCATTTTTCACAGAAACAGAACAAACAATTTCAAAGTTTGTATGGAATCATAAAAGACCTCCCAAAACTAAAACAATCTGAGAAAGAACAGATCATTCAGTGCCATTTAGTGGTTTCAAACTATATTACAAAGTTATAGTAATCAAAACAGTGTTGTATTGTCATAAAAACAGACATGTAGATCAACAAAACAGAACAGAGAACCCAGAAATAAACACACACACATATGGTCAATTAATTTACAACAAAGGAACCATGAATATACAACAGTCTCTTCAGTAAATGTTGCTGGGAACACTGGACAACCACATGCAAAAGAATAAAACTGGACCACTGTCTTCCACCACACACAAAAATCAGCTCAAAAAGGATTAAAGACTTGTACATAAACCTGAAACCATAAGACTCCCAGAAGAAAACATGGCGGTTAAACTCTTTAACACTAGTCTTGGCAATGATTTTTTTTAATTTGATACCAAATGCAAAGGCAACAAAAGAAAAAAATTAACTACACCAAACTAAAAGGCTTCTGCACAACAAAGGAAATCATTAACAAATGAAAAGGCAACCTACCGAATGGGAGAAGATATCTGCAAATCATGTATCATAACATATAACATATAATCACATATATAAGGGGTTAATATCCAAAGTGTAAGAGGAACTTATAAGTCAATAGCAAAAAAAAAAAAAAACAAACAAACTTTTAAAAATGGTCAGAGGACTTAGACATTTTTTTCCTAGAGGACATACAGATGGCCAACAGATACATGAAAGGTGCTAAACCTCACTAATCAGGGAAATGCAAGTCAAACTCACAATGAGATGTCACTTCACACCTATCAGAATGGCTACCATCAAAAAGACAAGAGGTTAAGCGTTGATGAAGATATGGAGAAAAGGGAATCATTGTGCACTGTTGGTGGGAATGTAAATTGGTGCAACCACTATGAAAAACGGTATGGAGGTGCCTCAAAAAATTAAAAATAGAATTACTATACAATCCAGGGATTTTACATCTGGGTATAAATCCAAAGGAAATAAAATGACTATCTTGAAAAAATATCTGCACCCCCTTGTTCAATTCAGCATTATTTACAATAGTCAAGATATGGAAACAACCTAAGTATCCATAATAGAGGGATGAATAAAGTGTGATGTGTATATATATCATATACATATATACATAGATTACATAATAATGGAATATTATTCAACTATAAAAAGAAGAAAATCTTGCCATTTGCAGCAACATGGATGGATCTTGAAGGCACTATGTTAAGTGAAATATGTCAGATGGAGAAAGAGAAGTATTATACGATCTCACTTATATGTCGAATTTAAAAAACTGAGTTCGTATATACAGAGAGCAGATCAGTGGTTGTCAGAGGTGGGCAGAGAGGTGGGGGAAATGGGTGAAGAGGGTCGAAAGGTAAAAATTTCCAATTAAGATAAATGTTATGGGGATATAACATATAGCATGGTGAGTATAGTTAACAATTCTGTATTGCATATTCGAAAGCTATCATCATAAGAAAAAAAAAAACATTGCAACTATGTGAGGTGATACCATGTCAACTAGCCTTATCATGGTAGTCACCGGGCAATACGTACATATATCAAAACATTATGTCATACATCTTGAACTAGTAAAATGTTATATGTCGATTACTTCTCAACAAAACTGGGGAAAACGAACTATGCTGATTAAAACAAACAAAAGATCCTCAGTGGAGGATGACGAGGTGCTGGGAAGTAGCCTGAGAAGAATGACCAGGGGAGATTCATGTCTCAGAAGTCACGGAGAGGAGAGTTCCAGGAGTTTACTACACAGAAGAAAAGACACAATGAAGTATGAAGAAGAACCACTGCAATTCACACTTAAGTGTCTTTGGCAACTTTTGAAACAACAGTTTCACTTCTTCCCTGAAATTGGAGCTAAGCCAATCCAGGCAGAGCAAAGCCATGGCTTTTTGGAGAAATGGGGCATAAAAGGAAGAATAAGGCAAGGCTGTTGAGACGTAGGGAGATAGATTCAAATAAAAGTAGAAAGTTGTATTTGCAGACTGGAACCTAGAGACTGAGAGGAAAAAGAAGCAACAGGTGGAGAGATGCCAAGCAGGGACAGGAAGAAGGGGTCTGAAGCACAGCTGTAACCTCAAAGACAAGAAGGCATATTTCTCTCTCCCAGCCTAAATTTTTTTAAAGGCAGAAATCCAATCGGCTCATAATCATGTCCATTTTCTAGTTTAGAGGTTTCTAAATCTGGCTAAGCATCTGAATCTCTTGGGAAATTTTTTAATGCAGATTTCCAGGCCAAATCCTTAAAGCTATGCTTCAGAAATTCAAGGTGTGACTTAGGAATCTCTTTAAGGAAGTTGCCAAGGTGATTTTAGTAGTCAGTCTGTCCCTCTCAGTACTCTGCCTTTAATACTCTCTCTCAAATCAAATAAAGTATTTCTTAGGAAACTTGCACATACATTTTTGCAAATATAGCCAAAGCTTCAGAAAATTGTCCAAATTTAAGAAAGTTTGATATGACTGGCATAGTTTCAATTTTTTCAAAAGGTGAAAAAGAAAACTTCAGAAATAAAAAGGTTAGAGAGGAGGAAAAATGATGGGTTTGGAGCAAGCTTACACCTTTCTTTTTATGCAATGAAATGCATTGTTACGTATAATCCTGAATGTAAAACATGCTTCATAAAATGTTTGATCTTTCTACTAGTGTTTCTAAAATTCAATCTTGAGGGCTGATCTCAAATATCTCTGCCTTCATGAATTCAGTCTTTGTCTTCAGACAGACAGTATAAGAAAAGCAAGAAAAAATGTTCCAGGAAATTGTTCAATACAGTGGAGAAAGATCACTTTATGAGCGAAAAATGAATTCTTCCTTTTTTTCTTAACAAAAATTCATTCAAGCACTTGATATGGACATGAGGGGAAAATGATTCTTTATTGGAGTGTATATATATTTATGTTACTGGAAAGGGCAGATGTAAAAATTAAACAAAATGTTAATTATAAGTGAAACAGAAGGGAGTTCATCATGTGGAGCCAAGATATACAGCATCTGTTCCAAGTTTCTCAGGTACTATTAGCAAGTATCTGATGTTCCAAATTGTGTGTGTCAATTGGGGGAGGGAAAGTAGAAAAATACTTTCTAAAAACATTTTGGACTTTGCATACATTTTACATCTCCAATTTCCAATATGAGCCCTTCCAGTCTACTTATTAATTTAGCCACTCAGAAATATGGTTGGATAGTGATCTTACATTTTTAAAAAATTGCCTCAAAGAAAAACCATACAAATTTAAATAATAATCATAAAAGTCTGCATAAATGTGCTGAGCAATACATGCCTTCAATGATCTGCTTATCCCCACTCAGGACCAGTACATGAACCTGTTTCATTGGTTTGCCAAATAAAATATCTCATTTTGCTAAGATTTCCAACACTCAATTTTGTAAGCTTATTTCAAACACCACTGTTGCCATTGAGAATTCTGAGAATTCTGTCTTTGTCATCAAGCAGAAAGATTGAGCAGGTAATAACTTCATGTACATGGTGTAACACTCAAAAGGACAAACAGCACCGCCAGTGAAAGTCTGTTTTCCTTCGACCTCATCCCCTGGGCACACAGCTCACTTCCAGCAGGGGCATCTATCATTCCCAGTTTCACATGGATCTTTCCAAGGATATTCTTATATTTACTAACAAATTCATGCATATATTTTTTTTTGTTTTATAAATTAAAAATTAGCATACTGTACAGGCTAGTCTATTTTTTGCTGATTTACTTAACATATCCTGGACCTCTTTCTTATCCATATATATACAGTATTGCCTCATTCTTTTTAATAGTTATGTAGTTTCCTACCAAACAGAAGTGCCATAATTTATATAGAGGCCCTTCTCAATGAATGTAACTGTTGAGACAGGCTACCTCCAAACCAACTGGAAAGTAAATTTACATGTAAAGAAGTCCCACATCAGTGTGCTCCCCTCTAATTGCTCCTCCTAAACTGGGGCAATTCCCTCCCCAGTCCACTATCAGATGGCGTCCCAGTCTCATTGTATGATTTCATGTTTGAAACCGGGGTTCAAATCTGTACTGTATCTTGTAGTGGCAGGGAATCAGGAGATGTGAGTTTGTGGCTGGACCCAGCACATACTAGATGTGTGATCAACTCTAAGTTTGTTGCTTACATTTCTAAGCTAGAGTTCCCTCAGGTATAATTTAGGGCTAAAAATAATAACCTTTATCAATAGATTGTGAAGACTGAATAACCTAACATTCAATGCCTTTAGCCCACTGCCTGACACAAAACTAGTATCCCCCAAAAGGGCAGCTCTCATTCCAAGAGACACTTAGATAATTATGCTCAGCAGACCAAAGGGGTGTAGGGCTCATAGTCATTCACCATGTGACAGCATTTCCTTTATCCTTAACTGTATAGAACTGATTACCTGAATGTCTGATTAAAGCCAAGAACCATCTCCAACTATTTAGCCACCTGGAAATATACATAAGAAACTAGTTTGGCAGTCTGAGAACCGTTGGAGCCTATCCTTGAAATCCCAGGTTCTTAGTATTTTCCTCCAAATCAACAAACCTGGTACTGCCTTGTATGTTACTTAGCGGGTAAACGTAATACATGTATTATCAACCTCCTAGATTAGTAAATTCTTGAGCACATGGGTAATGAATTTCTCAACTTCCTGGTATCATTCTCTGTGTTCTGTAAACACCTCAAAAAGAGGTCCTCCCAGAGGGGGGACACAGCAAGAACAGCAGAGCGTCACTGTGCGGGGATCCTCACCCTTGGCCGCTCATTCACGTCACCTAGAAAGCGTAAACAGCACTGATGTCAAAGCCCTGCCCTGAGTGCTTATTTATTTGGTTTTGGTTGCAGCCTTGGCCTAGTAATTTTTTTTTTTAAAGCTCTTGGGTAATTCTAACAGGCAGGCGAGGCGGAGGTCCACCAGTGGGTGGCTAACAGTAACTCTATGAGTCAGACTGATTAGGTTCAAATCAAACTCTCACTTTCTAGCTGTGGGATCTTAGCAAAGCTACTCAGCTGCTCTGAGGCTCAATTTTCTCAATTGTACAGTGAAAAGAACAGTAAATTTAGCCTTACAGGTTGATCTGATAATGAAAGAAGATAAGTCTTGAAATATTGGACAGGGTCAGGCAAAGAGTAAGCACTCAATAAATATTAGCTGCTACTGTTACCTTAAATGGTAACACACAAGTGCACAGACTCTGCGCTCTGCACTTCCTAACCAAGGCCTAAGTGCCTCGCCCTCTCGGAGACAACACAGGAAACTCTCACCGACCGCTCAGTGACATCCTTTCAGCCATTATTGCCAGGGAGCCGTTTCCATGTTTTTGTGCCACAGCTCAGCTTTATCAGATACCCTCTTTCTGCGCGTGGCGGTAGAAACAGCAGAGAACGCTCTCATGGAAATAATAAGTGAAAGAAGCCCGTGCAGGTGTAACACAGATTGTAATGATCTATCTGATACAGCATCCTTGACTTGATGACACCAACAAACGCACATGAGCAGGTGTATTCACAGAACACATGCCCTCATAGTGAGCTCTTGAGAGTCCTCGTTTTAAGCCTTTTTCTGTGGGAGTTTGGCTTCAAGAAAGATGAATTCCCTGGGAATATTTTTGTGCAGTAATAATCCATGTATAATTATGTTTTCTCAGCTTCAAATGGAACTATGTTCATTTCAGAATTATTGCAAATTTGAATGACAAAGAAATAATTATTAAATACATGCTTACCATTAGAAAAAAAAATGTGATCTTCGTTTCATTTGGGTGAACGATACTAGTTTCCTAACATCTTTCTATAGGATGAAATTTTAAAAATAGAGTATGAATTCAGTCTTGTATCCCCTCCCCAAAGAAGCTAGGAAAATACTCTAAGACATATCAGTGACTTGCTATGAAAGAAAGAGCATGGCTGAGGCAAATTAGTCAATCATTTCCTCTGTTTAAAATGGTTAAGTTAGGGATGAGTGGGAAAACATGTTATAATGAGAAAATTTAAACTGTGAAGTCACAAAGTTCTGCTTTGATTCCCTGATCCATCCTTAACAAGTTATGTAACCCTAGATAACTCGCTGAACTTTTCAGGGCCTTGATAAATGGTGGTAATTTAAAGGAGATAAAAGCATAAAACGTTTAGAACAGTGCTTTGTAAAAACAGAAGTTTGGCAGACGTTAGCTTGTACTCTTCCTGACAGACAATCATTTAAGATGAAATCAGCTATTTCTCCACAGTGAGTAGCAAGTACGGTATCTGGGAGACATTTTAACTGATGTATTTCTCTCAAAACACTCCTTCCCCAGCAATAAAACCACCATCGCCACCGCCACCACCACCACCAACAGAAGTATATTCATTAATTATAACTTATTTTAGCGAAAGGGACACTGGATCTTGTGTACTGGGGAAGTAAAGAAATAAACACAATTCAAAATCAAATGGGAATTTAATGACCTCAGTGGAAACAAAGAGACTTGATCTCCACCAATGAGATACAGACAAAGTAACAAAACCCAAGATCTCCTGTTTCCTAACCCGGGGCCTTTTCCTCTGAGCTGCCCAGTAAAGCACACGCTGGCTTTTATGGTGTTTTCTGCATCATGTGTTACATAGTTGTCAGCTCTCTGTATTTACGACAAATGATCTTCACATAATCCATCTTCCCTTCTCTCCAGGGCCCACTGTCTGTTCCAGACTGCCAGCTCCCCAGGCCTCTCTGACAGAATGCCAGATCTCCTCAAGCTTAAGTCTTCTTTCCATTCTCCATTCATTTATAATGTGCTTTAAGAAAATGTGCTGTTTTGTGCACAGAGCCATTTTTAAGTTATTGAAATGGATCTCAAAGGGCACTGCCTTTCCTACCCCCACTTTACTTACCTTTCCTTTAAACCCTACAATTTCTCCTTTCCACATCTCCATTTTCTATCTTCCTCTCTCTGTTGCTTGCTGACAATCAGAAGAGGAAATTTAAATGATTTTAAGTGAATTGGCAACTACTCTATTTGACAAGTTATACTGAATCCCTTTTTTCCTTTTATAATTTTAGCACATTAAATTAGTTCTAGACCATAGTCCATTCTAGTGCCTTCTCTTTCTGCTTTAGAGAGCTCAAGTAAAAAACAGAATTCATTACAAAAGTGAAAATTACAACTACACACAGTGATCAACTATGGCTGCTTTGTTAATAGCTTTATTACAAATGAATAATAATTGTTTTTTTTAATTTTTTTTAATATTCTGCCATGAAAATAACAAATCTGAGTAATAATCTAAATTACTTCAGGGAGAAATGGCCAGATGGCAGCTTAAGGAAAACCCTGAGCTCACCTCCTCCATGGGCATACCAAAATTACAACTATTTACAGAGCAAATATTGATGACAAGAACTGAAGACCAGAAGAAAAGATATTCTACAGCTAAAGATATAAAGAAAGAACCAGAACAAGATGGGTAGGGGGGGTGGAGATGCAACATTCTCAAGACCAAATCACCAAGTGGGTGCCCCACAAATGGGAGGACAATTACAACTGCAGGAGTTCTCCCCAAGGAGCTGGGGGTCTGAGCCTCACAAAGGGCTCCCCAGACTGGGATCCTGCACCAGAAAGACGAGCCCCCATGACACTTGGCTTTGAAGACCAATGGAGCTTATCTTCAGGAGAGCCAAAAGGCTGTTTGAAATAGAAAGTCCATTTTTAAAGGGGGCACACAAAATCTCCCATTGTCCAGAACCCAGAGCAGAAGCAGTAATTTGAAAAAAGACTTGGTCAGACCCACCTGTTGATCTTGGAGAGCCTCCCGGAGAGACAAGAGGAAACTGAAGCTCATCCTGGGGACACAGAGCTCCCCACAGTCATTTTGGGGAGCTCATCCTACCGTAAGGACACTGATGATGACAAGCATCATTTTGGAATCCTCTCTCCAGGCTGTTAGCACTGGGACCTGACCTTGTGGACCAGTCCGTGGGCACCAAGCAGCTAGCCAAGTGGAAACACAGCCCCACCCAGAGCAGGCTGGCTGCCTTAAGACCCCCTGAGCCACAGGCTTCTGGAGACCACTCCAGTCCACCAGAGCTCCCTGGAGCTGACCCCTCACACCACTACACTGGCACTAGCCCCAGGGAACCTGGGGCCACGCAGCCAGCCACTGGGATCCCACCCTACCTACCAGTGGTCTGGCACCACCTCCAGGACCAGCCTCACACACCAGCACATAGGCAACAGCAGCAGGACCATCTGGGCCCCAGCCAGGACCAGCAGCAGGCCAGCACCAGCTCTGGGTCACCGTAAGCACCTCACCAGCTACCCAGGATCCAGCCCCAACTATCAGTGAGCTGACATCAGCTCTGGGAAACCCAAGACCCTGCAGCCAGTGCTGTAAGGAACTGGCCCTCCCCACCAATGGGCCAGCTCCAGTTCCTAGGCCCCCCCATGCCCTGCAGCCAAGACCCCACAACCTGGTCCACCTGTCAGTGATCTGGCAGTAGCCCCAGGGCCCCAGGACCCAGCCCCACCAACAGCAGACCGGTATCTGCTCTGGGACACCTGGACCCCTCACAGCCAGTCAGCCTGGGATCCAGCCTTACTCACCAGTGGACAAACGACAGATTTAGGACATCATGGACCCTATAGCCAGCAGTGTCAGGGACCACCCCACTCACTAACAGGCTGACACTAGACATGGGACCCCCTAACCCAACAAACACCCACCACAGAACCCAGATCCACCCACCAGTGGGTCAGAAGTAGCTCTACTCAAGAAAATATTTGCTAATGATATGACCAATAAGAGATTAGTATCCAACATATATAAACAGCTCATACAGCTCCATATCAAAAAATCAGACAACGTGATTAAAAAATGGGCAGAAGCACTGAATAGACATTTTTTCCAAAGAGGAAGTGCAGATGGCCAACAGGCACATGAAAGGATGTTCAACATCACTAATCATCAGAGAAATGCAAATCAAAACCACAGTGAGATATCACCTCACACCTGTCAGAATGGCCATCATCAAAAAGTACACAAGTAAAGGTTGCCAAGGGTGCGGAGAAAAGGGAACCCTTGTACACTGTTGGTGGGAATGTAAATTGGTGCAGCCACTGTGGAAAGCAGCATGGAGGTTCATGGAATACTACTCAGCCATTAAAAAAGAATGAAATTTTGCCATTTGCAACAACATGAATGGACTTGGAGGGCATTATCTAAGTGAAATAAGTCAGACAGAGAAAGACAAATACTGTATGATATGACTTACATGTGGAATCTAAAAAAATACAACAAACTAGTGAATATAACAAAAAATAAGTAGACAGAGATATAAAGAACCAACTAGTGGTTACTAGTAGGAAGGGGTAGGGTGAACATAGGGGTGAGGGAGTGGGAGGGACAAACTACTGGGTGTAAGATAGGCTGAAGGATGTATTATTGTACAACACAAGGAATATAGTCAATATTTGTAACAACTGTAAATAGAAAATAACCTTTAAAATTGTATTAAAAATTAGAAATAAAGTTTAAAAAATAACAATAAAAAAAAAGAAATAGCCCTACTCAACTAGCCACTTCATCACCCGGCCATGCCCACCAGTGGCCTGCAGCCTCTGCACAACATGGGGCCTGGAAACAACCAGGCAAGGGGCCAGCCACATCTACCAAACTGCCCACAGTAGTCAGCCCACTAATGAAGCCCACACAGGAGGCACCCCTACAACATACACCCCTGGTGACCAGAAGGGAGTGCACTACTGGGACACACAGAATGTCTTTCGTAAAAGCAACTTCTCAAAGGTTAGGAAATGTAACCAACCTACCAGATACATAGAAATAAAAACAGCAAGTTAGGCAAAATGAAATGAAAGAGAAACATGTTCCAAATGAAGGAACAAGATAAAACTGCAGAAAATGAACTACGTGAATGGAGATCGGCACTCCACCAGGGAAAGAGTGCAGAGTGATGATGGGAAGATGATGAAAGAACACAGAAGAATGAATGCACAGAGTAAGAAGCTAGAAGGTTTTAACAAACAGCTGAAAAGTATAAGGAATAATAAAACAGACATGAAGAACACAACAACTGAAATAAAAAATACACTAGAGGGAATCAACAGTAGTTTAGATGATACAGAGGACTGGATCAGTGAACTGAAACACAGAGTAATGGAAATCACCAAAACGAAACAGGGAAAAAAAGATTAAAAAGAATGAGGACAGTTTAAGGTGACTCTAGGACAACATCAAATATGCTAATATTCACATTTAGGTGTCCCAGAAGGAGCGGAGAGAGGAAGGGGCAGAGAACACACCTGAAGACATGACAGCTGTAAACTTCCCTAACCTGGAAAGGTAACAGACATCCAGTTCCAGGAAGCAAAGAGTCCAAACAGGATCAACCCGCGAGGATCACACCAAGATACACAGTAATTAGAATAGAAAGAAAGAAAAAGAGATACTATCAAAAGCAGCAAAGGAGGAGATCTTGTCAAGATGGCTAAGTAGTAGAACCTCAAGCTCAACTCCTCTCGAGAACACAACAAAACTATGTCTGACTGCTAAACAACCATCAGAAAAGAAGACTAGAACCTACCAAAAAAGATCTGCTTACACTGGAGACATAAAAAAAAAGACACAGCAGCATGGTAGGAGGGGTGCATCTCAGATATAATTGGGTCCTCTACTTCCCAGGTAGGCAACCCACAAGCTAAGAATAATTATACTGGTTCTCCCACAATAGTGAGAGTTCTCAGCCCCATGTTAGGCTCCCAGCAATAGGGGTCCAGCATCAGCAGGGGGTGCCCCCAGAGCATTTGGTTTTGAGGCCAACAGAGATTAACTGCAGAAGATCCACAGGACTGGGGGAAGCAGACTTTACTCTCGTAAAGAGCACACACAGAATCTCATGTACATCAGGACCAAGGGCAGAAGTAGTGATTTTATAGGAATCTGGGCCAGTCCTGCCTGCTGGTTTTAGAAGGACTCCTAGGGTGGTGGAGGATGGGGGTCACCTGGGGACATAAAACTGGTGGTGGGCTTTGGGGGAATATTCATCTGCATGAGCCTTTCTGGAGGCTGACTGCTTGCTTCTGTAATTGTCACCAAGACCTGGCCCCACCCAACAGCCTGTGGGCTTAAGTGCTGGGATACCTCAGGCCAAACAACAAACTAGGCGGGAACACAGCCCCACCCATCAGCAGACAGGCTGCCTAAAGAATTCCTGAGCCCACATGCCCCTGACATGGCCCTGCCCACCAGAGGGCCAGGAACCAGCTCCACCCACCAATGGGTGGGCACTGACCCCTCCTGCCTGGAAACCTGCACAAAGTCTAGTCCAGTTTCACCCACAGGGTGGGAGTAGGGGAGACACCAGAAGTAACGAAGCAAAAATCCCATAGCCTGTGGAAGAAGTCCACAAACGAGGGCCGTCCTCTATCCTGGGACTAGCTGACCCCTGGCCCTTGGAGAGGGAAGTGCACTGCTGTGACATATAGGACGTCTCCTACAGGGAATTACTTCTTCAAGGTCAAGAAATATACCCAGCCTATATAAAAATACAAACAGAAACTTAGACAAAATTAGGTGGCAGAGGAATATGTTCCAAGCAAAGGCACAAGATAAAATCCCAGAAGAAGAAATACGTGATGAAGGGATAGGTAATCTACCCAAAAAAGAATTCAGAGGAATGACTGTAAGATGATCAGAGAATTTAAGGAAAGAATAAATACACAAAGTGATAAGTCAGAAGTTTTTAGAAAAGAGTTAGAAAAAGAACAACCAAACAGAGTTGAAGAATACAATTCCTGAAATGAATAATATACTAGAAGGAACCAAGAGTAGACTAAATGAGGCAGATGAATGGATCAGTGAGCTAGAAGACAGAGTAGCAGAGCAGTGGAAATCACTACCACATAACAGAAAAAAGAAAAAAGAAAAGAAGGAAAAGAAATAAGGATAGTTTAACAGACCTCTGCGACAACACAGAGTACACTAATATTCACATTATAGTGGTCCTAGAGGGAAAAGAGAGAGAGAAAGGACCTGAGAAAACTTTGAAGAGATAATAGTTGAAAACTTCCCTAACTTGGGAAAGGACATTTGCCCAAATCCAGGAAGCAGAGAGAGTCCCATACAATATTAACCCAAAGAGGAGTACATTGAGGCACACAGTAATCAAATCGACAAAAATCAAAGATAAAGATAAAATATTAAAAGCAACAAGAGAAAAGTAACAAATAACATACAAGGGAATTCCCATAAGATTATCATCTGACTTTTCAGCAGAAAATGCAGGCCAGAAGGGAGTGGCACTATATATTTAAAGTGATGAAAAGGAAAAAATCTATAATCAAGAACACTCAACCCAACAAGGGTCTCATTCAGATCTGACAGAGGAAACAAAAGCTTTACAGATAAGCAAAAGCTGGAAGAATTCAGCACCACCAAACCAGATTTACAACAAATGCTGAAGGAACTTCTTTAGATGGAAAAGAAAAGGACAAAAATAGGAACAAAAAAATTACAAAATGGAAAAGCTCACCAGTAAAGGGAAACATATGGTAAAGGTAGAAAATTATCCACACAAAAACTAATATGGAAGTTAAAAGACAAAAGTAGTATAAAAAAAAAATCCTGTGTCCATAAAAAGCAGTTAAAGAATACACAAAAAAATTAGTTGTAAAATGTGATATCAGAACTAGTAATCATGAGGAAAGGACAGTAGGAATGCAGGGTATTTAAAATGCATTTGAAATTAAGAGATCAGCAACTTTAAATAATCATGTATACGTATAGACTTCTATATCAAGACCTCACGGTAACCACAAACAAAAATCTGTAAAAGACATACATTCAAAGAAAAAAGAGGAATCCAAACATAACACTAAAGATAGTCATGAAATCACAAGAGAAGAGAACAAAGGAACAAAGGGGAAAAACACTTACTTACACAAATCCAAAACAATTAAGAAAATGGCAGTAAGAACATATATATTGATAATTACATTAAATGTAAACAGATTAAATGCTCCAACCAAAAAACACAGACTGGTTGCATGGATACAAAAATAAGACCCATATATATGCTGTCTACAAGAGACCCACTTCAGAGATAGACACATGCAGGCTGAAAGTAAGGGGATGGAAAAAGATATTCCATGCAAATGGAAACCAAAAGAAAGCTGGAGTAGAAGGAACCCTACTTCAGGATGGCACCTGCACCCCAATGTTCATAGCAGCACTATTTACAATAGCCAAGACATGGAAACAGCCTAAATGTCCATCAACAGATGACTGGATAAAGAAGATGTGGTATATTTATACAATGGAATACTATTCAGCCATAAAAACCAACAACGTAACGCCATTTGCAGCAACATGGATGCTCCTGGAGAATGTCATTCTAAGTGAAGTGAGCCAGAAAGAGAAAGAAAACTACCATATGAGATTGCTCATATGTGGAATCTAAAAAAAAAAAAAAAAAAAAAAGGCATAAATACAAGACAGAAATAGACTCACAGACACAGAATACAAACTTGTGGTTGCCAAGGGGGCAGGGGGTGGGAAGAGATAGACTGGGATTTCAAAATTGTAGAATAGATAACAAGAATATACTGCAAAGCACAAGGAAATATATACAAGATCTTATGGTAGCTCACAGAGAAAAAAATGTGACAATGAATATATATATGTTCATGTATAACTGAAAAATTGTGCTCTACACTGGAATTTGACACAACATTGTAAAATGATTATAAATCAATATAAAATGTTTAAAAAAAAAAAAGAAAGCAATTGTATATATATATATGCACCCAACATAGGAGCATATCAATATATAAAGCAACTGTTAACACACAGAAAAGGAAAAATCGACAGTAACACAATAATAATGGGGGACCTTAACACCCCACTTACATCAATGGACAGATCATCTAGACAGAAAGTCAATAAGGAAATACAGGCCTAAAAAAACACAATAGACAACATGGACTTAATTAATATTCATCAAGCATTCCGTCCAAAAGCAGTAGAATACATATTCTTCTCAAGTGCACATGGAACTTTCTCTGGGATTGATCACATGCTGAGCCACAAAACAGGCCTTTGTATACATAAAGATAATTGAAATCATATCAAACATCTATTTTGACCACAACATTATGAGATTAGAAATTAACTACAGGATAAAACCTGCCAAAATCACAAACACATGGAGGCTAAACAATATACTAAAAAACTGATGAATCACTACAGAAATCTAAGAGGAAATTTTTAAAAATACCTAAAGACAAATGAAAACGAAAACACAATGATCCATAACCCGGGGACACAACAAAAGAAGTTCTAATGGGAAAGTTTACAGTGAAACAAACTTACTTCAGGAAACCAGAAAAATCTCAAATAAACAACCTAAACTTACACCTAAAGCAACTATAGAAAGAAGAACAAATAAAACCCAAAGTTAACAGAAGGAAAGAAATAATAAAGATCAGAGCAGAAATAAATGAAATAGAGACAAGAAAGAAAGAAAGAAAGAAAGAAAGAAAGAAAGAAAGAAAGAAAGAAAGAAAGAAAGAAAGAAAGAAAGAAAGAAAGAAAGAAAGAAAGAAAGAAAGAAAGAAAGAAAGAAAGAAAGAAAGAAAGAAAGAAAGAAAGAAAGAAAGAAAGGAAGGAAGGAAGGAAGGAAGGAAGGAAGGAAGGAAGAAAGAAAGAAAGAAAGAAAGAAAAACTTGTTCTCTGAAAAGATAAAAAAAACTGATAAAGTTTTTAGCCAGACTGATCAAGGAAAAAAAAAAAGGTGGCCCAAATGAATAAAATCAGAAACAAAAAAAGAAGTTACAAATGATACCACAGAAATTTAAAAAAAAAAATGAGACTATTATAAGCAACTGTACACTAACAATGGACAACCTAGAAGAAATGGTCAAATCCTTAGAAAGGTACCTCTCCCAAGCCTGAACCATGAAGAAGTAGAAAATACAAATAGACCAATTACTAGCACTAAAATCAAATCAGTAATTAAAAATCTCCCAGCAAACAAAAGTCCAGGACAAGAAGTCTTCACAAGTGAATTTTACCAAACTTTAGAGAAGAGTTAACACCTATTCTTCTGAAACTACTCCAAAAACTTGCAGAGAAAGGAACACTTTCAAACTCACTCTGGGAGGCCACCATCACCCTGATACCAAAACCAAAGATATCACACACAAAAAAAAAAAAAAAAAGAAAGAAAGAAAGAAAAAGAAAATTACAGGCCAATATCACTAATGAACATAGATGCAAAAATCCTCAACCACTAGAAAACTGAATTCAACAATGCATTGAAAGGACTGTACACCATGAGCAAGTGGGATTTATTTCAGGTATGCAAGGATTTTTCAATATTCACAAATCAACCAGTGTGATACACCACATTAACAAATTTAGGAGTAAAAACTAAGAACTATATGATCAACTCAATAGATGCAGACAAAGGTTTTGATAAAATTCAACATCCATTTACAATAAAAAATCTCCCCAGTAAGTGGGCAAAGAGGGAACATACCTCAACATAATGAAGGTCCTATGTGATAAACCCACAGCTAACATCATACTTTATGGTGAAAAGCTGAAAGCACTCCCTCTAAGATCAGGAACAAGAGAAGGGTGCTCACTCTCACCACTTCTATTCAATATAATATTGGAAGTCCCAGCCACAGCAATCATAGAAGGAAAAGAAATAAATGGAATCCAAAATGGATAGAAAGAGGTAAAACTGTCGCTGCAGATGACATGATTCTAAACATAGGAAATCCTAACAATGCCACCAAAATGCTACTAGAAATCATCAATGGATTTGGTAAGGTTGCAAAATACAAAATTAATACACAGAAGTCTCTTGCATTTCTACACACTAACAATGAATTATCAGAAGGAGAAATTGAGAAAACAATCCCATTTACAATCACATCAAAAAGAATAAAACATGTAGGAATAAATCCAACTAACCAGGTAAAATGCCTGTACTTGGAAAACTGTAAGACAATGATGAAAGAAACTGACAATGACACACACAGACGGAAACACACAGTATGCTCACTGACTGAAAGTAATAATATTGTTAAAATGACCATATTACCCAGGGCAAACTACAGATTCAGGGCAATCCCTATCAAAATACCAATGGCATTTTTCACAGAACTAGAATGATTAATTCTAAATTTTGTATGAAAGCACAAAAGACCCTGAATAGCCAAAATGATCTTGAGAAAAAAACAAGGCTGGAGTTATGATGCTCCCTGATTTCAAACTGTACTGCAGAGCTACAGTTATCAAAAAGTAAGGCCCTGGCACCAAAAAAAAAAAAAAAAAAAAAAAAGATAAATAGATCAATGGAACAGAGTTGGAGGCTGAGAAGTGAACTTACACTTATATGGGCAATTAATCTATACCAAAGCAGGAAAGAATAAACAATGGGCAAAAGACAGCCTCTTATATAAATGATGTTCAAAGAACTGGACACGCAAAAGCATCAAAATGGACTGCTCTCTCAGACTATGCACAAAAATTTCAAAATGCATTAAAGACTTAATACCTGAAGCCACAAAACTACTAGAAGAAAACATAGACGGTATGCCTTCCAACATCTGTCTTAGTAGTATTTATTGGATCTTTCTCCTCAGGCAAGGGAAACAAAGGCAAAAATAAACAAATGGGACTACATCTAACTCAAAATCTTCTGTACAGTTAAGGAAACTATCAATAAAATGAAATAACAGACTATTAAATGGGAGAAAATATACGCAAATGATATATCTGATAAGGGGTTAATATCCAAAATATACAAAGAACTCACAACTCAACATCAAAAGAGGAGCCCGATTAGAAAATGGGTAGAGAATCTGAATACACATCTTTCTAAGGAAGATATGCAGTGGCCAACAAGCACATCCAAAGACAGTCAACATCACTAACCATCAGGAAAATGCAAATTACAATCACAGTGGGATATCACCTCACATCTGTCTGAATAGATACAATCCATATGATAACAAATAACAAATATTGGCAAGGATGTGGAGAAAAGGGAACCCTCATGCACTATTTGGGGGCATGTAAACTGGTGTAGGCACTATGGAAAACAATATAAAGATTCCTCCAAAAATTATTCATATAACTATCATATGATCCAGTAATTCCACTCCTGGAATTTATCTGAAGAAAATGAAAACACTAATTTAAAAGACAGATGCACTCCTATGTCCACTGCAGCATTATTTACAACAGCCAAGATATGGAAGCAACCTAACTGCTCTGCAACAGATGAATGGATAAAAAAGATGTGATACAGATAAATACACACAATAAACATTACTCAGCCATTAAAACAAAGAAATCTTGACATTTGCAACAACATGGGTAGACCTAGGGGGCATTATGCTAAGCAAAATAAATCAGACAGAGAAAGACAAATATTATATGATTTCACTTATATTTGGTATCTAAAAAGTAAAACAATTGAACAAAGATGACCAAACAGGAACAGTTACAGATGCAGAGAACAAACAGGTGGTTGCCAGACAGGAGTGGAATGGCAAGAGGAAAGAACCATGCAAGGGAAAGTAAGAGGTACAGACTTCCAGTTGCAAAATAAATGAGTCATGGGTGTCAAATGTACAATGTACAGAGTATAGTCAACAGACATGCAATATCTTAGTATGGTGACAGATCTTTACGAGACTCATCATAGTGATCAATTTGAAATATGCAGAAATACCAAATCACTACGTTGTATATAGGAAGTTACATAGTGTTATAAGCCAAATATACTTCACAAACAAACAAACTCAGAAAAAGATTAGATTTGTGCTTACCAGAGGTGAAGGGTGGGGTTTGGCGGAATTTAGATGAAGGCAGTTGAAAGGTACAAACTTTCAGTAACAAGATATAAAAGAATCAGGGATGTGATGTACAACATGATAAGTATGATCAACACGGCTCTATGTTATACGTTAAAGTTGTTTAAGAGAGTAAATCCTAAGAATTCTCATCACAAGGAAAAATATTTTTTCTATTTCTTTAATTTTGTATGTATATAAATGATGGTGATTCACTCATCTTACTATGATAATCACTTCATGATACATGTAGTCAAATCATATGCTGGACACCTTAAACTTATACTGTGCTGTCTGTCAGTTCGCTCTCTAAACCTGGAAGAAAAAAGGTACAAACTTTCAGTTACAAAATAAATGAATCGTGGGTGTGGAATGTACAGTACAGGGAATGCAGTCAATAATTACGCACTATCTTCATATGGTGACATAGTGCAACTAGGCTTGTCACGGTGATCATTTTGAAATGTATAGAAACACTGAATATGTTACGTAACAGAAACCAACACAGTGTTGTAGGTCAATTATACTTCACAAATAGATAAACTCATAGAAAAAGAAGTAAGATTTGTGATTACCAGAGGTGGGGGTTGGAGGAGGGGTAATTAAACGAAGGTAGTCAAATGGTACACACTTCTAGTTACAAGATACATAAATACTAGGGATGTAATCTACAACACAATGACTATAATTAACACTGCTCTATGTTATAAATGGAAGTTGTTAAGAGATTAAATTATGAGTTCTTATCACAAGGCAAACATTTTTTTATTTCTTTAATTTTGTATCTATACAAAATGGATGTTCACTAAACTTACTATGGTAATCATTTCATGATGTATGCTAGTGAAATAATTATCTGTACACCTTAAACTTATACAGTGCTGTATATTAATTATGTCTCAATAAAATTGGAAAGAAAAATAATTATAAATAATTTATTCTATTATTTTTAACTATAGGTCAATTCTAGTCTGGACAGTTTTGGCTTATGGCCAGCATTCAATAAATAATTGTAGAATAAATGAATAAGTAGAAAATATCATAAACTGAAAAAAAAACTTGATTTTTTGATTGATGCATTCTCATTACTGAAAGTACTTAAAAGTAAATTTTTTGTCTTATATCTTTTGCTCTAAAAGATGGAAGACCAGTCATAGCTAGTCTCTTACAATAAGAACACTCTAAAATATTTACTGAGGTAGGGTTCAGAAGCTTCTTTCTATAATTATCATAGCGTCACTTAGAGATCAAGCAAAGTTCACAGATTAAATCTACTATGAAATCATCATTCCAGTTTCCATTTTGCTGACATTAAAATGTCCATTATTTTCTTTCCTTTGCGGTAACAAGAGCAAGTTTAAGCACACAGTAAAATAATTGCTCCTGTAATTTCAGTGTTAAAACAAAAAGTTACTTTGTTGCAATAACAACCTTAGGAAAGCACTAGGTATCAGTGGCAAAAATGCGATCAGCCATATTGATAACATGCACACCCAAAGGACACCTATTAACATGCAAGCTACAAAACTGACGAAGTCACTCCAGTTTTGAAAGATTATCTTTTGTAAGTGACATTAAAATTAACCACCACCTTCACTACATTCAGTGTTACAATAAAGCTGCCAGGAAGGCAATTAGGTGTCACTTTGTGCTAATTAAGGATATGTCAATTTTTGTTCACTTAGCCCAGCTTCATCTCTGCTTCACAGAACTCAGGATGTACCAGGTGGCACTTCTTGAAAACCCTGCGATCCCCCAGGGACTTAAAGGAAGAAGTAAGCATTACTTTGCTGGCTTTCAAAAATCCTTCAGGGAAAGTCAACTTTTAAAATTAGAGTGAGTGTTTTTGGATGAGATTGTTTTACTCACAGATGATTGATCTAAATATCAGTTTCCCTTCCCAGATGTGGGTGAGCCTCATCCAGTCAGTCAAAGGCCTGGGCAGAGGGGGGAAAAAGACTGACTACCTCTCCCAGACAAGAGGGAGTTCTTCAGCAGGTGGCCTTCGGACTTGGACTACATCAGCTTTTCTGTGTCTCCAGTCCACTCTGCAGACTTGCACTCACTGGCCTCCACAACTGCATGAGCCAATTCCTTAAAAGAAACCTCCACATAAACAGACATCCTACTGGTCAAGCTTCTCTGGAGAACCTGACGCATACAAGGAGTCAGACTCTTGACGTCTGAAATTCCAAAGTCTAGACACAGGTAAGAGGAAAGATTTAGAAGACTACAGGTCATTCATAGCTAAGCCCCCCCACCCCCACCCCCTAGCTGGCTCAGATCCCCTCGTGTGCAAGGGGAAAAGAGAGAAAGGGAGAGTGACTCAGGGGTCATCTTCCCTGGGGTCATCGACCCTGTCTTCCCCTCAAGCCTAGTCTGTAAAGTGAAGACGGTGTTTTGCTGGTAGAATCCTAGAGGTTTGGGATCTGGCATTAGTGACGTCCTGTGACCCGTCTCCAGACAGAAAGTCTGCGATCTCCCGGATCAGGCGGGAAGCAGCCCTCAGACACACATACAGGGTACATGTGGGCAGAAGGACCTGAAACAGTTTCACAGAATTGTCTGCATTGACACTGGTTTGGGAACACTACATGGACCCTCAGGATCTGAAAGAGTGAGGGACACGGCAGACATGAAAAGGGGAGGAGCTGACAGGAAGGGAGAATGCAAGGGACCTGCTTGAACTAATGACCAAAAATCAGGTGGAAAGGAAGAAACCGCTCCCTGTGCATCATGGAAAGGGGAACACAGAGAGGAAGAGCTGCCCCTCTTCTCTCGTGAGTTTGCACTAGGTGAGGCCCCAGACCTGTGCACAACCCCAGAAGTGGAAGAGAGTGACCCTGAACGGACTGAGATGAAGTTTTCTACCACCTGGCAGAATGGATGCTCAAAACAGAAATTAAGTGACAGAGAAAAAGATCTTACATTTCCCATTCGTCATCCACCTGTGTTTCATGTCTGCTATACCTGTGAGTAAGGAGGCAGCTACAGAAAACAGAGAAGAGGGAGGGGCAGGCTCAGGAAGTGTGTTCTAGTCCAGGCTTAGTCAGTCATAATGGTCTTCTCTGAACTCAGTTTCCTCGAGTGTAAAATGAAGAAGTGAGACCAGAAATTCCCTGCAGACGTTAAGTGTTTTTTTAATTTGATATACACTGCCAGGGATCTAAAACTGTAAAAGGAGACAGCCAGCTCAGAAGGAAATATTTATGTCCAAAAATTATACTAGATTTTGCATTTGTATAGATTCTAGCCTACAGCCAGAACTAATAAACGTCCATTTAGGTAAAATAAAATAGTTCTCAGAGTTCAGCGTTGAAATTATCCTTAGGGTCTTGTCACCTCGTTATGTCTCACTGTTCTGACTGACGAGCATGTGATGCTTCTTGCTAACAACAGATGACAGGGCCACTGAAAAGTCATCCAACTAATTTCTCTGCTACATGCTAAGAAAATGTTAAAGATTTTCCACTCACAATCCTCTAAATCATAGCTGCTTCAGAAATCAAAAAACAAAACAAAACAAACAAAAAAAAAAACAGAACGAGCAAACAGAGAAAGATTCCTTTCTCCTTCCTTTGATAAAGGAAGTGTTTACCTGTATCTCTTGGATTTGAAAGGGAAAGACGACCAGTAATTATGCACCCATTCAACTAAAGAATGATTCTGGAAGGGGCACAAACCAGCAGAGTAAACTGTCCGTGTTTCTGTCTCTCCTCATCTGCCACATTCTAAGGCAACTGTCCTAGCACTCACGATCATGCACCATTTACACTGCCCTCAAAGTACCTTTAGTAAAACTTTTAGAGCACATACTATACAAATCAGGTGAAAAGTTCTGGGGTCCATCGAGCAAGACAACAAGGAAATCTTGTGCCATCCAAATGACAGCACTGTCTCAGCATTCTGCGGCTTTACAGAAAATGTGCTACATTGGCGCCGCCTCTGGGTGTGGTTAAAAAGCTCAAATCACGCAGGGTGCAGGGCCAGACAGCCCAGGAGCCGCATGCGCAAAGGGCCCAGCAGACAGCTGCTTCCGCTCACGGAAAGCCGGCCGCGAGCAGCAGGCCGCCCGCCCGCCCACGCAGCCGGGCCCGGGGAGCCCGCAGATCTCTCCGCAGACGGCCTCCGCGGTGCGAGGCGCGGCTTAACCAGTCTTCCCTCCCACCTGGCACTGGTCTTTGAGGGACGAGAAACAACGGGAAACTTTAAAAAGACGTTAATTTCTTATACAGATTTGTACTGGACATAACTTCAAGTCCAAGGAGAAAAGCTGGCCTTTGAGGTCAAAGGTGGGTAGGCCTTTTAGGAGGCGGCCTGTGGCCCACCTGGTGGACTTTTCGGGTCTCTACCTTTTAAAGAACTGCATGGGGTCCTGACTGCGAAGTGCCCCAAATTCCTTTTCTGGCCTGCCCTACCCGGACTGTCCTCCTCTAATCTCAGAACGGCCGCAGCACCGCCCCACGGACCGGGGAGAACGTGCTACCCTCTCAAGACCCAAACCCAGTCTGCTCAGTTCCCCTCTTTCCTTCTTATCCTTGAAAACAAGTTCCCAGGCCATTCTAACTGCTGAGAAACTAAACAGTAAGAGGAAAGAGATGGAGGCAGAGTCCCAGATATGTATAGCGGTTTCTAAATCTTTCTTGGATGACACCCAGGGGCTTAAGTGGACTCCAGTGCTCTGTTATGACTGAACCTTTTGACCCCCATCTATCTCTGTACCGTGCTGATATCTTTTTCTTTTTTCAAAGAAAGCACATTTCTAAGCTGCTGTTGCATGATTAGATGCTACTAGCCATGATTAGGGAAAAAAATCAACTTCTGTCAACTAGAGCTCCTATCACTAAGGCTCTTCAGAAAGAGATTAATCTCAAACGTCTCTTGACCCAAGATAAGTCATTTCTACACACATTTTCCAATCAACTATTTTAACTTCTTGGTCATTAAATTGATAGGTTCTTCACTTCCATTTTATTCTTCCATGGTAACACCTCTTGAAATATTAGATTTCTGTTTTTTAAGAGTGGCCCCACCACAAGCATCAGCCAAATCTCCCCGAGAAGAGTTAGGGCCGTGCACAGAGAACTAAATCCAAGTGTAGCTTCACAGCCACCCTCATTTTTCTCCTGCAGGAGGCGGCAGTGAGCAATAAATTGGTGCTCCATGTGGTTCTGTACTCAGGAGCACTGCCCACCCAAGTCAAACAAACTTGACATATTTATGTAGCACCTTCCTTAGCTGCCAGACTAAACTGCTTTCTAACATTCGTTTCATGAATTTTTACAGTTTACAGCTAGAAAATATTATTAGCTCCACTTGGTATTCAAAGATAGTAAAGCACTGAAAAGTTTGGTTGGCCAGAGCTTTCAGAAACAAAGTGAAGATTACCGCTCTGCCAGACACCAAGGTAATGTACGTAGAAAGACTGATTTAACAGAGTAGCAGTTACGAGCCCAGTCTTACCCCTTATTCTCTGTGTGACTTTGGGAAAGTTACTCAATCTCTCTGTGTTTCAGTGGCCTCATGTGCAAAATGGGCTCCATCATAGGTTTGTTGTAAAGATGAAATAAGTTAATGAACAGAAAGTACTATGAGTACTTGGTAACTTACCGATAAAAGTTCACCATGATTATTGCTCTGCAAGCTTCAGGGTAACTATCATTCTAAGTATTTCTGGATCAGAAAAATTTAAGCCAACTCAGAAACACTATAGAGTACAGACTCCCAAAATGATGGTTCAGATGAACATTTTTCAAGTACAGCCACAGCAGCTTAACTGGTCAGTCTCCAGGCTTCTCACTTCTCATCAGTTCTCTTCATTATGTTTTGGGGAGATCCAACTTTCTCAAACGTAAACCTAATCCAGTCACTTCCATGTTTAAGACCTTTCAAATGTTCTGCACTGACCTGATGGTAGAAATCCACATGCCCACTGGCCTTGCACAGTTGGGCTCCCTATCTGCCTCTCCAGTTCCTCTCACCATCACTAACTTGAACTTGATGCTATGGGCATGCCAACTTGTCTTCAGTTCCTCCAACATGTCACAATCCTTCTCACCTGAAGACTTCCACATATGCTATTTTCTTTGACTAGAAACTTCTCTCATCGGCATCCCTACCCATGTCCACTTCTCTTCTCAATATCTCAATAGCTTAAAAGTCACTTCTTCTGTGAGACCTTGACTCATCTTTTAGACTAGGTTAGCCCTCATCCCAACCCCAAAGCAGCTGTATTTACCCATCATAATGAATCAAGCTGTTACTTTTCTACGTTGCTGCTAAACTATAAATCCCTGTTCACTGCTATATCCTCAGTACCCAGCACAGTATCTGGCACATAGTAAACACTAAGTAACTCTGTTCAGAGAAGAGCAAGCTCAGTTTGCATAAGCAAGACAGGATCTTAGACATGGGCTGACTTCAGAGTTCAACTTCAATAACCTTTCTCCCTAATCTCCAAGATTCTGTTTCCTAGAATTCCCAAGAACCTTCAATTGGTTTTGGTGGTCGTCTCTTATATTTATACCTTTGGGGGGAGGGTATAGCTCAAGTGGTAGAGCACATGATCAGTATGCAAGAGGTCGTGGGTTCAATCCCCAGTACCTGCTCCAAACAGAAATCAATGAATAAACCTTATTACCTCCCCTTCATAAAAAATATTTACACTCTTTTTGCTATATCAAAACTGATATAAAATTTTTCATAAAAGACTGGTGGCATTTGATTTGGAAGTTAAGAGGGATGGTGAGTCTCATGCAGTGGTTCTTTGCTATTTGGGGACTGAACATTGAACATCTGATACAATGTCTCAACCACTCCCACCCCCTTTCCCAAGAAAACTAAAATATGCCATATACATAACATTTCATATTAAATTTCCAGGGATTTATGTTACATAGGCAAACAAACTTTGTGCCAAAGACTTTAAATACTGTATCAAGGACAGAAATTTCTTGTGTGGTCTATGAGGGGATTTCCATTTATAGGCTTTGAAATCTAGACTATTTTCTTCACACTAAAGAATAATTGTAATTGAATACAATGAGGAAAATGACTTTTCATATATTTATCAAAAGTAAACAAGAAACATACCCTGATATTTTCACTGGAATAGGTCTCTTTGAATAGACACTATTTTAAAGACAGAATCCCTTTCAGTGCTCATGAACCAGCCAGGACATAGACACATTTAGCTCCATGGACAGTAAAGAGATTCTGAAATATAAACTATAAAAGGCAAGGGGGGAAAAATCTGTAATTAAGAAAACTAAATACAAGCAGAAGTGCCAAAAATAATTAGAATAAATAGGAAAAGAAAAAGTCAAAGACTGGAGAGTTCTTACAATTCATTCTACTTTGAGTCTGGTATAGACATAAGTTTTCATCAAATTTGGGGATGGACCAGAACAAGACAGTGAGAGAGAGAGATTGAGAGACAGAGAGCAAATGGACCCAGACAGAGACAGGGACTGAGAGACAGTAGGCATAATTCCATTATTTCTACTTATACTTTTGAAATAAAGGTCAAATGGTAATTCTATTTGATTCTTGATGAGTCCACAGGAAGGGCCTTGATAAATTATTTTTCTTGTAATAGGACAGCATTTCCCTTGTCTATATTATTTCCTTAAATGGCTGACCTTTGGCCAAAGTGAGACAGGCAGCTTCCATTAACACATAACCTAGGAGTCTCTAGTTTTTTTGAAACCATTTTTTAAAAGTTAGTCTATTAATAACTTTCAGACAGACAAATTTTTGTTAAAAAATTAGTTTTTTCAAACAGTATGAACATGTTAACTTGCATTTTTTCACCAAGAATTAACTACTGTAAAGATCCTGGGTTAAAGACAGGTATGAAAACAGAAATATTAATGGAAAAGAGTCCCCTTTTTGGGTTCTGCAGTCATATTAAGTAGGAACCACTGACTCCACTTTTGCAAAAAAAAAATCAACCCTCCATAAGACACTTGGAAAACGAGTTTCTATGCATCAATATGTCAGTTTCCCACAAATATAAAATAATGTTTATTCATTTATGCATAATGCATGGCACATAGCACTCACTGTAGATGCTTGATAAATATTTGTTGAACTAATAAATGAATAAGCAGGTAAAAGTGACTACTTTCTTGGAAGCTGCAATCTCAAGTGGAGTGAAGTTGTCAAGTTTGACAGTCTGTATTTTCACTTGGAAACTGTTCACAATTCAGAGAAAGGAGAAGAAAAAAAGAAAGAAAGAAAAAGAGAGATTCCTTTTGCCAGTCTTAAATCTCTTAGTTTCCACCCGATGGCAATGAGGATAGGAAGATAGAAAATTATTTATGCAAATGATCAAAACTCTATGGCGCCCCCACAAGTAGATTTCTAATTATTCTGAATCATTGTTTTTAATCTAAAGTTGATGAAAAATAGACTCCCAGGGAAACTTAAAACTAAAATTAAACTATTAAATCCATTAGAGAACGAGTGAGGAACAATGATGTTCAGCTGATACCCACCCCTGCTCAGCTTTCTTCCTGTTATAATTTGTCAATCACTAAAAGCTACTGCTATTTAGTCTACTTTTCCCCATGAGAAACCTTTTAAGATCAGGAATGAGAATATAATATTCTATGTAGGAGGAGCTTCTTTTTAAGCATTGAAAACTTTTTTACATAGAATGCATTAAATGTATTAGAATAAAGAGAAATTCTTAATTTGAACATATTCTGAGTCTGTTAAAATAAGGAAATAATCCACATTGGTATCTTAATATTACATTTCATCGTTTTTAATTCATAGGAGCAGATAACAATTTTCAAAAAGAAATAATTTTTGAAACTGTTTAAGCTAATTGAGAGTCCAAAGCCAAATTTTCATTTCCTCTGCTCCCAACAAGAAGAGTTATTTCTCCTTTTTTATTTGACAGGATTTGTCAGCAGTGTCACTCTTCCTATGGACAGTCAGCCAGGGTCTAAGGTCTAAAAGCCACAAGCAAAGCGCCTTGGCACATACATCGAATCTTTCTTACATCTAATCAATGTATCCCGTTCCTGCAGCAATCAATCAACTAGCGAAGTACTTACTGAATGTATGCCAGTAACTGCTGCCAGGAGGGAAAACAATGTCCTCGCCTCAAAGGTGTTTACAATTTAGATTTGAAGACAAGTTAACATGCTGATGAAATAATTAGCAAGAAGAGATGATACATAATTAAGTGGTACCTTATGAAAACAGAAGCTATAATTATAGAAATTTGGAGGAAGAAGATGATCAGGAAAGAAGACAAGGTTAGTGAATACACCTTAATAATAATAATTACTATTATTTCATGGCAGGTGTTGACATATATTACTGCTAAACTTGGAAAGATGGGTTTTTATATTGGCTCCATTTTACAGCCAATGAAACTAGGATTCAATAAAGAGCGAGGACCACCCACAGTCCTTACAGCTGGATGGTGAAGAGATTTAACCTTGACCAGCTCCTGAGTTCTTTCCACATTGCAGCACTGCTCTTTGTGGAGTTGAGCAGACCCTGATGACTGGAAAACCTTACCTGGCAGAGGGACAGGGCGATGCTATTCAAGCAAAATGTATAGAACAAGATATGGGAAGGAGAAACCTCTCCCTTCTCATTGAGCTTGTAATCTGTGCCAGACACTATGCTGTGTCCTGGGAATCCGTGCAAAGCAGAACAGTCATGACCTCTGCCTTCATGCAGTTTAGACCAGGGGAGGTGAGCGTTAATCACATAAACACAAAAACAAATATAAAATTGTAGCTGATACATGAGCTGCAGAGAAGAGATACATACTACAATGAGAAGGCAGAATGAGAAATTTAAAGTAATAAGGAAGGCCAGGGAAGGATTTCACGAGACAGGTGTGTATACGATTATATAAGCATGGAAAAAAGATACAGAAGACCACACTTGAGGTGGTGGTGAAAGATGGCAGAGTAGCAGGACCACGAGCTCGCCTCTCCTCATGACTACAACAAAAACCACAACTGACTGCTAAACAGCCATGGAATAAAAAGACTAGAACCTAGCAAAAATGATCTTCAACTGGAAACATAAAGAGGGAATCACAGCGGGACAATAGGATGGGGTGCTCACAATATAATCAGGCCCCATGCCTCCTGGGTGGGCGACCCACAAGCTGAAGAATAATTAAGTCAGAGGCCCTCCCACAGGACTGAGAGCTCTGAGCCCCACGTCAGGCTCCCCCACCCAGGTTCCAGCATTGGGAGGAGGAGAAGACCCCAGGACATCTGGTTTTGAAGGCCAGTGGGGCTTAACCTCAGGAGCCCTATGGGACAGAGGGAAACAGAGACTTCATTCTCTTGGGAAGCAAACACAGAATCTCACGTGCACCAGGTCCAAGGACAGAGGCAGTGATTTCATAGGAACCTGGGCCAGACCTGCCTGCTGGTTTTGGAAGATCTCTTAAGGAGGTAGGGGATGGCTGCCACTCATCCAGGGGACATAAGCTGGTGGCAGTCATTCTGGGAGTGTTCATCTACATGAGCTTCCCTGGAGGCTGACATGGTGACTGGACCATTAGCACCAAGACCTGGCCCCACCCAACAGCTTGTAGGTTTAAGGGCTGGGAAGCATCAAGCCAAACAACATACTAGGTGGGAACACAGCCCCACCCATCAGCAGACTTCCTGAGCCCACAGCCACCTCTACACACAGCCCTGCCCACCAGAGGCCAGGACCATGCTCCACCCAGCAGTGGGCAGACACCAACCCCTCCTGCCAGGAAACGCAGAAGCCTCTAGTCCAGCCTCATCCACCAGGGGCAGACACCACAAATAAGAAAGCAACAATCCTAAAGCCTCTGGAAGGAGTCCACACACACAGGCGAGACTCTACCCTGGGGCAGGCTGGACCCTGGCCCTTGGGTGACAAGAGAGGAGTGTGCTGCTGGGACACACAAGACATCTCCCACAGAGGCCACTTCTCCAAGGGTGAGAAATGTGACTAACCTACCTAAAAATACAAATAGAAAGACAGACAGTATGAGGCAGCTGACGAATATATTCCAGGCCCAGACACAAGGTGCTGGTGAAGATTAGCTATGGGGAGTGAGACGGAATAAACAGTGGGAGAAGAGAAGAAAGTCAAAAGAAAGCAGTTCTCTGTGATTAAAGCAGAAAGCACACATCAGGCCTAACAGTAACTAAATGCTACTGGTGGTTATCTCAAGGGGGTGGAATTTCAGATGTTTTATGCACTTTCTTAGGATTTTGATAGTGTGAATTTTTTACAGGAAGCAGATGGTATTTATATAATTTTTACTGTGGGAGGGAATATTTTCCTGAAGAAATTTTTTTTTTCCTTTTTTTTTTTTTTTTTTTTTTGAGCTGGGGAGGTAATTAGGTTTTCTTATTTTTTTTAAATGGCCGTAGTAGGGATTGAACCCATGACCTCCTGCATGCTAGGCATATACTTGACCTCTGAGCTATACACTCCCCACCAAGAAATTTCTCTTCAAAAACATTCATTTAAGAAGTTAGCAATGAGTCTCAGGTTATTTGTAATACACGTTTATTTCAAGAATTCTAAAATCTCAAGATGTCAAAGAGAAAAACAATTGTAACTGTTCCATTAAACTGACCATTTTTGAAAATAATGTATTTTTAAAAGAGAGAAAGCTCGTACTCAGGCAGTGGTGGTGACAATAATGAGAACAGATGGATTCATAGGATAAATAAACTGGGGGAAAAATGACAGAACTGATTGTTGTATTGGACACGGGAGACGAGAGAACTGTCTGAGACGTAAGCATCATGTATTTTTAAAATATTGGGGTTAACATTTCGCTGACTTGATTTCATCCACTTGGTGGATACTGGCAAGGTATGAAAGAACATTGCATTTACGTGAATAAATAATTCACCTTGATTCCTCAGTAGACAAATTTTATTTTAAGCAGCAATAGATTTTGCCTCACCATTAGCACTTGTGTCATGGTAGATGGGAAGAAAGAGTTCAATTAAGACTAAAAGAGCACTCAAGTTCTTTGTTGGAAGGAAGAGATGACAACCAGAGAATAATTCTCTAGATAAGATTAAAAATATAAAATATCTGAAAAAATGTGAAAGCAAAGGCCTTTAGTAAAAATGACTAAAGGAAACAGTAAAACGGTGCGAGTGCTCTGAAGAACAATGGAGAAAATGAGGCAAATGCAAAATGATATGGAAGGTATAATAAATGAGCTAAGTCCAAAAGTGGAAGATGAATTCCAAATACAAAGGTTTCAAGAAAGGAAATAATGTCCATTGAGAAAAAGAATAACATTTCTACATTGTAGCTACTCCCACACTGTAAAAATCCTACATAATGGATATAAAAAGAGGAGAGACAAAGGCAGTAATTAAAGCAATTACCTCTATACTGTACCTCCAAATACATTCTACTGCTGGAGAAACTCAAGCACTTTTCTTCTAGAATAAACTAACTGAGGGTTTAAAAACTAGCCTTGGAACTTTCTGATTTCTGATATACAGAACAAGTAGCTAAAAAATCTGAAAATGTACTGAAGTGGCATGACCATGGAGAGAGTTTTGAGTTTTGATTTCAGGCAGTGCTGAGATCATCTCAAGGCCTTACACCACTCTCTGATAACCTTGGGCAAATTATTTAACTTTCTGTAGCATATTCCTTAACAGTAGGCTGTGAATAACAATAGTACCTTTTAATTTGTTTTTTTGTGTGTGTGTGAACATTAAATAAGATGATACAAGTAAATGCCCAGCATACAGTCATTCAGTAAATGTATTTCTCTATTCAACTAAAAATTAAACATCTCCTTTAGAAATTACATGGTTTTTCAGAAATTATATATGAACTGCCTTGATACAAAATTTGGCTTGTCTATCAACTTTGTCAGAGAAAATAAGGACCAACTGTTCTGTCAGTCATTGTAACTAAGGAGAAACCATTTCTAGTCACTTGAAAATTTCTCCCTGGCTTCAGTCTTCCAGTGAAGATAAGCTTCAGTTTCTCTGGACTGACTTCACACTTAGCAGGAACTCTCTGGAGTTCAAAAGCCACAAAGCCCCTTGCCCTTTTGGGGAAACAGACCATGTTCCTCTAAAATATGAGCTGCTAAGTGGAAGTCTTTGAGACAGAGTAGGTAGTTTATCTGATCGGCAGGGGACTCAAGTTTTGACTGCTCAGCATATATTCCCTCTTATTTTTGGTAACAGCATCCTGGTTCCTTTTCACATTATCTTTTCCTAAACAGAGTGATTTTTCAGAGATGTGCATGAGATCCAAGCCAGGCTAACAAAATCGACGACCAGAATTTTGCTGGGATTATAGTGAAAGAAAAGCAGTCTCTCGGAGTTTGCCCAGCTGATGGCAATTTGAAGCTTCAGTCTCTAGTAATCATCTTGACCCCTCAGTGAGAGGGTCTGCACAGGAAAACAGCCGACGCAAAGAGCAAGAGATGCCAGCAGACAGGTTCCTAGCGCCACTGTGTGAGGCCTCTGCTCCAACACACGTGAAGCCTATCTCTGCACTTTTCAGATACATGAACCAGATAATTATTTCTTTAAGCCAGCTTCATTTACGTTTCTGTCACTCACAACCAGTAAAGTCCTTCCCAGTACATCATCTGCTCGCCTGCTGTGACTTGTACTGAGTCAGGTTAGGAGAAGTTGAGGAAAATCCACGAACAGAGTGTTATTCTCTCCCTCCTCAGTTTTCTTGGCCCCTATGGCACGTAAGCACCCTGACGTCATGGACCACAGTCCTCAGCTCACGTGTGCCTCTCCCTGGAAAACAGCATACAGCTGCAGGCTCCTGTCTGCTTACGCCTAAGAGGCAACTTAATGCCTGGATTGAGGGCAGCCCCCCACCTGCTTCTTGCAGTAAGTCTTGATCATGAAACGCTGCATCTGGACTCTGTGTTCTCTGCTAGTTTGCTCATGGCCAGTTTGGGTCTCGTTTGAATATGTGGAGCACTCTTCTGCCAGTGCTCCTCGGCACGGTCCATGTTGCTAAAACTCAGCCCCGGCACACCCGGTCCGTCCGCTCCACGTCAGCGCGGTACACCCTGGGCTTTGATTTCACTGTACTCTCTTGACATCTAGCCACACTACCTTGTTCTCTTTTCTGACCTCTTGACTGGCCCCTCTAAGCCACGCCAGACTTGCTTAGCTTAGCTCCTGGGATTGAAGTCTGCCCTACTCTCCAGGCACCTTTCTACGTCTTCAATGCTAGTTGAAGGAGGTATAGGCTATGTTAATGGAGGGATCTCTCTTGCCCAGTGTGGGAACTGCAATGAACTTTCTAATCACAATACAGTGCAGGCTTTGGTCTTCAGACCAACCTCCTGCTTATTCCCTGGGTACGGATTCTGCCTTCTTTTCCTAATGCCCACAAAATGTGTCCACTTAAGCAGGTAATTCAAGAAAGAAAGGGGTTTCATCAACGAACTAATCAAGCTTTACAGTGTAACTGTTACGCACAAATATAAGATGAACACATTTTTCTATTTCAGAAGGAACAGAAGTCTGCTATCTGAAACAAACCCTTTGATATCATTACTCTCTAATTACTACGGGATTTTATCTCATCATTGGTGCATGAAAAGTTGTCTTCAAATATTAGAATTGTCATAATATTCTCATATTCTGCAAAGCCCTAAGGAATAGAACAAGTTAGAATAAATGAAAATTTAGAGAGAAAATTTTCAGTGGAGGTTAAGAAACAGATTTTTTAAACTTTCAAAGCTAGCTCAAGATGGATTATGCTTTTTTAGTAGATGGTGGGGTGTTTTTTTTGTTTTGGGTTTTTTTTTTTTTTTTTTTTTTTTTGCTTTGGTGTGCTTCAGTGATTTGACAAGTACTGGGTTAAAATCCCAGCGTTCAGCATCCAAAAAACTATTTTAGTCTGGAATAAAGAACACTTGATCTGAAGCGTCAGATGTCCATCTCTATCACAGACTCCCATCTGTAGGCCCTGGGAAACGTTCCTGTTGCTCACTGTCTAATCGAACAGCAAAACCTCCATCTGGTCTACCATTTGTTCTATCCTGACAATCTGGAACTCCAAATTGCAGTATACTAGGAGATTCGTTTTTGTCTCCAGAGGATCTTTCCCCCTGCCTGTTCTATGGATCTATTCCACAAGGAATTATGCTATTTTCCTCTGACTCAAAAATGTAGACAACCTGGCTTTCTGATGAGTGAAAGCACTTCTTTTGTTATTGAAGAATAACTGACCTTCAACACAACGTTAGTGACAAGTGTACAACGCAGTGATTCAGTACTGCTGTACATTACAAAATGATCGCCATAGTAAATCTCATTACCATTTATAATCCTACCAAGTTATTACAATATTATTGACTATATTCCCCGTGCAGTACAATTCATCCTCATAACATTTATTTGGTAACTTACAGTTTGTACCTGTTAATCTCCCTAAACTGTTTTGCTCACACACTCACCCCTCTCCCCTCTGGCACCCGTTTGCTCTCTGTATATAAGAGTTTGTTTCTGTATTTTTAATTTTTCATTGAAGTATAGTTGATGTTCAATATTCTATGTTTCAGATATACAGCACAGCAATTCACAATTTTTAAGGTTGTAATCCATTTATAGTTATTATAAAATATTGGCTCTATTCCCTGTGTTGTAAAATACATCTTTATAGCTTATTGATTTTATACGTAGTAGTTTGTACCTCTTAATCCCCTACCCTATGATGACTGCCCCACTTCCATCCCCCCACTGGTACCCATTACTTTGTTCTCTGCACCTGTGAGTCTGTTTTGTTGTTGTTGTTGTTACCCTTGCTGGATTGATCCCTTTATCATCATGTAATGCCCTTCTTTGTCTTATGTTACAGTCTTTGTTTTAAAGTCTATTTTTCCTGATACAAGGATTGCTGCCCTGGGTTCTTTTCATTTCCTTCTGCATGGGATACTTTCTCCATCCCCTCATTTTCAATCTGTGTGTGGCTCTAGATCTGAAGTGAGTCTCTTAGAGGCAGCATTTAGACGGATCTCACTTTTTTCATCCATTAGCCACTCTCTGTGTTTTGATCAGAGCATTTAGTCCATTTATATTTAAAATAATTATTTATAGGTATGTACTTATTGCCATTTTGCTAATTGTTTTCTGATTGTTGCAGGGTTTTGTTCCTTTATTATTCTTTTGCCTTTCTTCACTTTGATGACTATTTAGAGCTATCTTTGGATTCTTCTCTTTTGTGTGTATCTATTATAGACTTTTGTTTATGGTTACCATGAGGTTTATATATGACTATCTATCTATGTCTGTCTACCTGTCTGGTTATTTTGGGTTGCTGATCTCTTAAGTTCAAATGCATTCTAATAACCCTGCACCCCCTAACCCGCATTTAATGTTTTTGACTTCATAATTTGCATCCTTTATTAATATCCCTTAAACACTTATGACAGAATAAATGATTTTACTACTTTTCTCTTTTAATCTTCCTAATTTTCTAAGTGATTGATCTACTGCCTTTACTATATATTTGCCTTTATTAATGAGATTTCTACTTTCATAATTTTCATATTTCTAGTTGTGGTCTTTCTTTTCCACCTAGAAAAGTCCCCTTAACATTTATTGTAAAGTAATGTTGGTAGTACTGAAGTCTTTTAGTTTTGCTTGTCTTAAAACTCTTTATCTCTCCTGCAAATCTGAATTTAGCCTTGCTGGGTAGAGTGTTTTTGTTCTAGGTTTCTTCTTTCAATCACTTAAATACATTGTTTCACTCCCTTCTGACCTGCAATGATTCTTTTGAAAGGTCAGCTAATTGTCTTTCATGAGTTCCCGTGTACATAACTAGCTGTTTTTCCCTTGCTGCTTTTAAACTTCTCTCTTTAATTTTTGACACTTTAATTGCAGTACATCTTGGTGTGGGTCTGTTTGGTTTCATCTTGGTTGTGACTCCTTGCGCTTCCTGAACCTGGATGTCTGTTTCCTTTCCTGGTTAGGGAAGTTTTCAGCCTTTACGTCTTCAAGTAAGTTCTCTGCCCCTTTCTCTCTCCTCTCCTTCTGAGAACTTTACACACAAATGTCACTATATTTGATGTAGTCCCAGAAGTATATTAAACTATCTTCACTTTTTAATATTCTTTTTTCTTTGTTGTTCAGCTTGGGTGATTTCTACAACTCTGTCTTTCAGTTTACTGATCTGTTCCTCTGTACCATCTATTTTACAGTTGGGTCCTTATAGAGTATTTTTTAATTTTAGTTATTTTATTCTTCAGCTCTCTTTGCTTCTTCCTTATACTAACTCTTTGTTATACTTCTCACCGTGTTCATCCATTCCTCTCCTGAGTTCATTGAGCATCTGCATCGTCATTATCTTGAACTCCTGATCAGGCAGACTGCTTATCTCCACCTTGCTTAGTTCTTCTGGGGTTTTATCTTGTTCCTTCCTTTGGAATATATTCCTCCATGTCCTCATTTTGCTTAATCCTCTAGGTTTACAGGATGTTTATTTCTCTGTATTAGGTGGGTTGGTTATATTTCCCAATCTTGGAGAAGTGGCTCTATGTAGACAACGTCCCATGAGGCCCATCAGCACACTCCCTTCTGGTCACTAAAGCTATATGCTCTAAAGTTGCCCTATGCAGGCTGCCATGGCCCTTCAGTTGTGGTGGGCTCAACTACTATTTGCACACTGGTAGACAAGGCTGGCCCTTGGCCCAGTATGTGGCCAAGTCCTCCCTGTGTAGAAGCTGCCAGCCCACTGGTAGGTGAGTCCAGGTCCTAACTTGGATGGCTGCAGGTCCTGGGGGGTTCCTGGGGTTGGTGCCAGCCCACTGGTTGGCAAGGCTGGGTTCTGGGACTGCTGGTTGCATGGCTCGGGGATCCTGAAGCTGGTGCTGGCCCACTGATAGGTGGGGCTGGGCCTAATGCAGCTGGTTGCTCAGCCTGAGGGGTCCTAGGACTGGTGTCAACCAGCTGGTTGGAAAGTAAGCCCCCAGTATCAATGAGCTCCAGGGAGGACTCTTAAAATGGTGCTTGTTAGCACACGTGTCCTCATGGTAGAACAAGCTCCCCAAAATGACTGCTTTGAGCATCTATGTCCCTAGGAGGAGTCGGCTGCCTCCTGTCTCTCCTGGAGACTCTCCAAGATGAGCAACTGTGTCTGAACCAGGCTTCTTTCAAATTACTGCCTCTGTGCTGGGTCTCAGAATGTGTAGGATTTGGTGTGTCTGTTTCCTGCAGCCCTCCAGCTTTCCAGTATACAAACCCTGCTGGCCTTCAAAACCAGACATTCTAGGGGGCTTGTCTTCCTAGTGCAGACCCCCAGGCTGGGGAGTCCAGCGAGGAGCTTGAAACCCTCACTTCCTTGGAAAGACTCTCTGCAATTGTAATTATCCTCCAATTCGTGGGAAACCCACGTGGAAGTGTGAGTCTTGACTATAGTGCATCTCTGACCCTCCTACCTGTCCCACTGTGGTCCCTTCTTTGTATTTTTAGATGTGGAAAATCTTTTCTGCTACTCTTCAAGTCACTGCCACTGACAGTTGCCCTGCGAACAGCTGTAGTTTTGGTGAGCTCATGGGAGGGGATGAGCTCAGGCTTTCTGCTCTGCCACCCTGGCCATGCTCTCGAATGAAATCACGTTTGATAAGCCGTGGAAGTTTCCTCTGGACCTAACGATCTTCCTTCTATTTATCTCTGCCCTCTATCTTGTATGGTAATGTCGATTTGTAAGCTACCCAAGCTGTAGGTTTAGTTTTGCTATTTTTTTTTAAGTTTAAATTTTAGAGGTTTAACTATTCTTTTCTAAAGAGTAACTTTTATAAAATTTTTTAAAAGTGAGTTTAAAGAAACCTTTACTGGAGCTGGAAGAGATACAACAGGTAAGTAATTAACACTGATTAACAACAATTCTCTTTTTTTTTTTCTAAGGAAAAGCAAGATTAGGCACGTTTGACCGAGAAAGAAGATAGTAAAATGAGGATTGACAAAAATCTGTGAACTCATGAGAGTATTACTAAGGTGGGCACGACATCCTTCAGAATACTCAGGAAAATTACAGTGTTGGCACTTCTCCTTAAAGCTTAAGTAAAAATTTTCAACATTTTTCCTGTTTACAAAAACTTATATTTTTATCTTCTTTGCTACAAAACATATCTTAACTATCATCTACAGAAATAAGCTTGTCTTTTGTTCCACACTCAACCACTCTACTCAGTAAAAAACTAATGAAGATTTTCCAAATGTGCAAGCAAAATGGAGAAGAACTATCAATTTAAAAAAAATTTTTCAATGATGGAAAGCTGGACTTCATTGATGTCTTCAAATTTGTCCTACTTTCACTTCTAAAGTCTCTGCTCTGAATGAAATTTTCAGGCCATCTAGGTTAGAAATGTAATTTCCAGAAAAATATGCATAATCTTAAAATCTAATCAAGCAATTAGGATGATTCATGGAATTTCCATTAGAATGAGGTTATACTGAGTTTTAAGCTTAAACGTGTACCTGTACAGGCCAGAAGGGTGACCAGAACCCCACAGGCACCTTCCTTAACATAGAAGGGCATGTGGTCAGTAGTTTCGTTTTGAAATACTCTTAAAAAATTCTCCAGGGTTCAGACCTGAAATACTTCCAGCCTTGATAACATTCATGAACAGAAGCCTCTGCACAGTCATAAAAGTGTAAGTTCCTCTGAGGCTGCAAGTATTGGGCTTATTTTTGTGCTTGGGGTTTGCTTTTCTGTTTGTTTCTTATGGTTTAATTGCAGCCATGAGAGAAATTTGACTGGAAAGGTCGAAGTGGCTCTGGGGCATAGTAAAAACTTCAGTGAAATACTCTTAACATAATTTCTCAAATGAACATAACTGATTTTTTTTAATGAAAGAGCAAATAAATGATTGAATTAAATGAAAGAGAAAACAGGAGAGTTGGATTTAGAAGCTAAATGTGTGGAGAGGGAAGTATATATTTTTAATTTGTCAAAACTCTTCTTTAATCATTGCACAGCTCTATATAGTCTGTTCATTTAGAACCTACCTGTATAAAAATGATCTCTGAGAATCTGTAGATTCTCCTGGTGGATTTTATGTCATTTTACAGGGAATGATTTGCTCAAGTTTGAAATTTAAAATACCTTAATTATGTTGCACTATAAGCACGCACAGCTATAATTATGCTTCTAGAAAACATTTGCTTCTCATAATGAAGCAAAATATTTTAAGAATATTATTTATGTGACAAAAGAGGAAAATTTAACTAGCAAGATATATTTGCAATATTTTCCTTCTTTCTTTCCAAATATTTTCAAAGTGTCTATGCCACTTTTCAAACATAGCAAAGTATAATGTTTATAGCAAAGAGACTTGGATTCCCACAGGTGGCAGGGATGAGATGAGGTAACCGTGTCTTAAAATATACTTTTGCAAGAAGCAAAAGCTTGCTCAAATAAGCTCAAGAGAATGGAGAGTATTAATTGGATAATGATTTAATGGACTTCATATTGAAGTTAAACTTACAGGCATCAGGAAGAACAGAAGCCAGGCAGCCCTGGAGGCCTCAGCAGCAGAAATTCGTCGTTTCTGAAGCTCACAGTTCACCACAAACATGAGATAACGAGACTGACTGACCTAGTCCAGGCTATGTATGCCCTTCAGGCTAGGCTGTCAGTGTGGCTGTGGATGCTGTGCATTTGAGAGCATATTTTGTCAGAAGGTATGTGAAAGGGAAATATATATGGCACATATAGTATGATCACTGAAATATTAAAAACTGGATCACACACAAAATAAATGCTATCACTTGCTTGGACTATAGCTCTGAAATTTCAGTGCCAATATTTGAAGGAATCTCCTTAAAAGATCAAAGCCTGACACTAGCATCCTTTGTTTTTTTAAAGGAATTTCATGGGTATAATTCGGAAGTCAATATCTAATATAATTCAGCTGCAAATTAAGTTGAACAACATGATTAGAAAACACTTATCATTACTCATGCATTTTTGAGAGAGTAACTAGTGGCAATACCTATTCCTTTAGACTTACTGTAAAATCATTACATCTGCTTCTTTAGCACTTATGAAAATTATGCCAAGCATTAATAAATATATAAATAAAATAGCAAAATCAGGCAACAAGGCCTATTAAAAACTTTATTTTTTCATTATTATGAGTAAATAGGAATTGAAAAATCTCCATGACGCCAAATTCTGGAACCATGATTATCAATAGTTGTTCCAATCCTGGGTATTGTTAAAACTTTAAGGTTTAAATGTTTATAATGTTTTAAATTGTAATGAGGAAGAAGTAATTAGCATACATGATGGAGTGTTAGCATCTCAACTTCCAACATTTGAGCTCAGAAAGGAGACTCTGGTCTTTTTTTTTTTTTTTTTTCACTTAAGTATCATTTCTTAGAATGGTACAAAATAGCTTTCTTCATCCCATGCATAAGCATTATTCCCTAGCAGTTAACTTAAGCATTCAGCTGGCCTTACCTCCACCATTACCCTCTTAAGCCTGTCTTTGAGCAGAGCCACAATGACCTAAAAAGATGTCACTTCCTGGCCAACAGGTTAAGTTGAAACACTTTAGCAATCTCATAATGCAAATTATTGTCTGGCCCATTCTTTTCTCTCTAGATTCTCCTACGCTCAGCCTTACATTTGTCATTTTGATAGTAAGAAAATACATGTTGCCCCAGTTCATCTTATTTTTCCAGGTCTTTTCTTATGCTTTCCCCTCAGATTGAAATATTCCTGCATCTCTTTATTTACCTAACCAATTTCTTTTCTCCCATAAAGACTCAGCTCCTGGCTGTCTAACCCTGAGGACATCCCCTAAGGCTACCAAGCCGGGCTAACAACCACCCCCTTGTCATCCCAAAGTACCCTGTGCCTACTTCAGGCACAGCAGTTATGGTGTTATTTTGAAATGATCAGTTAGTGGGTCTACGCTCCCCTGAACTATAAGCTGGCCCCGTGCTGCACCACTAATGGGATTTCATATTCTTACTTGTCGCACAGAGTGGGACTTCCGATACACTTACCCACTAACGCTGGGAATCTGGAACCCCAACAGAAGTCAACGAACTTACAAATTGTTGTTTAAAAATATTCAGCTGCTTGAGTAAAGTGAATCTAATCTTTTAATTTTGCTTATTAATCTGCTGCAAGAAAACGTCTCTGCAGAGTTGTAGCCCATGAGCATTTTCTTGGCAAGCTGGTTCACTGCCTGGAACCATCTCAACACTTTGCCCAACAGCAAGACAGTAATCACCAAGCAGCAGACACACTGCTGGGTCTCAAGGCAAGGCTAAAGCGATGCATTTCCACATTAGAATTCTGCAGTTATGACTGTCACAAATTATGTGATTTGATGCAATTATCCAACTCAAGCAGCGTATTTCTGTTGCTCTGTATTCTAAATCCCTCATTATTTTATATTTTAAGCACAATGCGAATATAAATAGAAACTTTGCAGATGCTATACTAATGCAAAGGAGAAAAAAATCAAATAGATTACTGCATACACTGATTGTTCAGAGAAGATTCAACGTCCTGCATTGCCTGCATCTCTCGGGTAACAGGGATTTGGAGTTCAGCAGATCTGAATTGTCCAGATAACTGCAGTTTCCCATTTCACTGCACTATTATAAAAATGCCCTTTGGACAATTTTTTAAATAAAGCAAACTGCGATGAAGTCTAAGCAAATAAAATTCTACTTTCTTATCAGTATAGACTTAGAGTTATTATAACATAGGCTTTTGTTTCACAGTCTGAAAACTCTAAAACTGCTTTATGAGAACTCCCTACAGAAGATCATTCTTTTCCAATTCAACATCCAGTTTCTCACAGCATTTCTTTTATTAAAGAGAGGCTATTTTAGAATTAAACATACATAGGTGAGTATTACAACACACGCCCTCAGCAGCTTTCCTCCCCCTCTGCGTCACTGGCGTGTACTTGCCCGTGCCCTCTCCACTTTGGTTACAGAATCCAGTGATAAAAAGTTTCCTTACTTGGTATTATGTGTATCAATGGTGTGGAAGAGCTCATGTAATTCCTCTCCGCTCAGAATACCATCTGCAAAATATGCTTTGAATTCTTCAAAGGACAATTTTCCATCATCTAAAATGGTAAGAACAAACAGAAGAGAAGCAAGCCATTTCAATTTTGTACATTATTTTAGCTTTCAGCTTTAAAACTTCGCTCAAATGCTTGTACAGGTTTATTTGTGCACGCACACATATTCAAGAAGGAAGGATAACTCAAGGTTTTTAAAATACAAATATTTAATGTATCATTATAGTACATAGACTGCAGATGTTTACACTACAGTAAATTACATCTACACGATTTGGGATATTTTTGGCTCCTTTATTCATATGGCACACATTTAACAGTTAATAAGCCATTTAACTGGCCACACCAAAGGATATCCAAATAAACAACCAAATAAAAGCCCAAGATAGAGTTAATTATTTAGATGCTTTGTCTTCATGTACAGGACCTGGCAGACTGCAGAATAAGCAGCAGACGTTTAATAAGTGCATAGTAACTGAATGAATCTCAGAATTGCTATCACAGTCCGACAAACTGTGTTCATTCTTTCACTGCTTGAGCAAATGAACACTTTTTAAGCCAAACACATTTTGCTTATTGTGCGACACAAAGTGAAAGACCATCGGGGAGCCTAATAAAAGAGAGAAGACGTGCGGGCGTAGGCATAAGTATGTTACACAGAAAAACACGTAAGTCTGATGAGACACACTCTGGAATATGTGGGAGTTTGGGTGATAAAAGATCCTTTCATTTGGGGGCATGGGGAGTTTTAGCAACTTCTGTGCCTGTGCCTGACGTTGGAAAACAGTTAAATCTGAAGAAGCAGAGATGGAAGAAACACAGTAACAGAAGAAAGTGAAAGATTCGTGGAAGACCCAGCAGCAGAGAAACCCGGGGAGGGAGCGACCATGAAGGGGAGAGCTCTCTGTGCAAGGAGCTGCTTTGCCGGTTTCCTCAGGTCAGTTGCCAAATGACTGTAAGGGATGGAATGATCCTCTCCATCTACAAAGAGGCAACGGAGGTCTAAGGAGGAACGTGCCATGGTCACAAAATCCCTAAGGTGTGATCCTACCAACCACACTATACTGAACAAAGTTCAATTTGTCTTAGAGTAGAAGGTATGATTTAACAGGATTGGATCTTTGAGGGTCATTTAGAGCATTTTTTTCCTCAAAAGATGGCCCACAGACTGCTTAGAGAACTGTTAAAATGCAGACTGCTGTCCATACCGGAAAACAGAATCTCACAGACAGCACGGAGGGGTGGGCGGACAAGAAATCAGAATTTTTTAACAACCTATGTGATTCCTCCTTACTCTCATGCTTGAGAGATATTATCATAAAGAACAGAATAGGCCTAATCACGGAATTACTTAAATTTTCGGATAAGGACTTACAGGATGTAACATTTCAAAACTTCTTATTTACAAAATACAAATAGAAATACCCCTAAGAGTTTTAAAATCGTGTTTCATTTTGCTTTTTAACATAATAGGCATATTTAACTAATCTTCCACTTAATTCTTGCCGAGTTAACTGAGCAGATATATTCCATAGAGGTCATAAGAATCCTGACCTGGATCAAGCACAGAATGAGTCACTAACCCCCAGTGGCCTCCTGGATGGGACTTGCTCAGCCGAACTCAGCCACTCAAACACCATAGAAACCCTTTACAAAATGACATTTAATCCACCAGGACTGTCTAAAACATCTAATTTTGCGTTTCTGTTTTTCAATGGGCTATTTTAGTGTCATGTCTCAAAAGACTATTTTAAACTTTAGCCTCATGCGACCTGATGTATGCCCCAGACCGGACTTAGTGTAGTGGACTGCCATGCTTTGATGATAAATATATTGCCAGGTGGGGAAACTTGACACAAACTAGTTCTAGGTATAGGTCAAAGAGAGAAACGGAAATGACCTTTCCATCTACTTAAAAAAAAAAGAAAAAAGAAAGAAAGAAAAAGAAAAACAGTAATCAACCCACTAGTTCTAACTCTACCACTGTGATCTGCAACACATGCAATACATCCACATTCATGGTGGAATGTGTTTTCCCTGGTGAATACTGGTCCTCAGGTAAACTGGGCTGCGCTCATAGGACTCCAGTTGCCCCTGTTCCCTTATGAGCAGGTTGGGCTCTGTAATTCTTCTTTATAATTACCATAAGTAAGTGAGTTCAAGTCATAATGTACATACTATCATATAAAAGCATTTAGTAACATGTCCTATGATAATTCTATGAGGGCTAATAGTCTGATTTTTTTTTTCTAATTCTTATTGGGAAAAAACACATAAATAGGAGGTACTGAATACAGTCCAGACTTGAAGGATGAAAAGTGTGTTTTCAAAGCCTGTTTTTACCATATGAAGGATTCCTGGAAGTCTTCAGTTCAGGCTGCCACATTTTTAAACAAGCAACTGCAGAGAGTTAACTTTGAATACTTCTAGACTAGGGCATTAATGTTAAAGAAAGTATTACATTTTTCAAAAGAAAGGGAGAAAAAAATCCCCTTCTACTATAGTTATGCATTAATAAAGAATTATAAAATTTTTATTAAAATATTTTATTTCTAATTCAACTTTCTTTTGAAATGGAAGAACACAGTTAAACTTTAATTTATCCTGGCTTGGCTCAGAGACTAGGCAAACCTTGTGAGGGCTGCTGTCTCATGATAATTCTAACTTTTACCACAGAAGTGCACAGGTTTTTTTCTATTAGAATTACATTTTTTCCTGAGTTTGTGCTGAGCATAGCTAGTCCTCTCTGCTTTATTTTTAAATTATTCTAACCCTATACTCCAAATTCCATTAATGTTTTTGAGAAGAAGGCAGCAGAGTGCAGTTGTTTAGAGTAGTCTTAGAAAAAAGGAAATCTTGAGTATTAAACATGGATTTGCTCTGACAAAAAAATTATAGCAATATTTTCTTAGGTCAGTCTCCCAAGGCAAAAGAAAGAAAAGCAAAAACAAACAAATAGGACTTGATCAAACTTGTAAGCTTCTGCACAGCAAAGGAAACCATAAACAAAACAAAAAGAACAACCTACAGGCTGGGAGAAAATATTTGCAAATGATGTGACCAACAAGGGTTTAACATCCAAAATATACAAACACTCATACAACTCAATATCAAAAAACAATCCAATCAAAAAGTGGCCAGGAGACCTAAATAAGCATTTCTTCAAAGAAGACATACAGATGGTCAACGAACACACGAAAAGATGCTCAACATCACTAATTATACAATGAGGTATGACCTCACATCTGTCATAATGGCCATGATCAAAAAGTCTACAAATAATAAATGCTGGAGACGGTGAGGGGAAAATGCAACCCTCCTACCCTGTTGGTGGGAATGTAAATTGGTGCAGCCACTATGGAAAACAGTATGAAGGTCCCTTAAAACACTAAAAATAGATTTACATATAATCCAGCAACCCCATTTCTGAGCACATACCTGGAAAAGACAAAAATTCTAAAACTCTAATTTGAAAAGATCTGTGCACTCTAATGTTTATAGCAGCACTATTTACAATACCCAAGGCACAGAAGAAACTTAAATGTACATTGACAGATTATTATATAAAAAAGATATGGTATACACACATGCACACGCACACACACACACGCACACACAATACTACTCAGCCATAAAAAATAATGAAATAATGCAGCAACACGGATGGACCTAGAGATTATCACACTAAGTGAAGTCAGCCAGACAGAGAAAGAAAAACACCATATGAGATTGCTCATATGTGGAATCTAAAAAAAAAAAATGAACATAAATACAAAACAGAAACAGATTCATAGTCATAGAATACAAATTTGTGGTTGCGGGGGGGAGGGGGTTGGGAAGGGACAGACTGGGAGTTTGAGATTTGTAGATACTGACAGGTATACATAAAATAAACAAGTTTATACTGTACAGCACAGGGAAATATATTCAAGATCTTCTTGTAGCTCATGGTGAAAAAGAATGTGATAATGAATATATGTATGTTCATGTATGACTGAAAAATTGTGCTGTACACCAGAAATTGACACAACATTGTACACTGATTATAACTCAAGAAAAAAGGTAAAAAGTAAAAAAAAAATGCTTATATTATATTAATTATAATAGTACAGAACACATCTGCTCCACCATTCTTTACCATCACACCAACAGGACTGCAGAGTATCAAAGACAAAGAGGAAATTTAGAAAGAGGCAACAAACAAAATCTAATCCACATAGGACTAAGAATAAGAATGATAAGTGGGGGAGGGTATAGCTCAGTGATAGAGAGCATGCTTAGCAGGCACGAGGTCCTGCGTTCAATCCCCAGTGCCTCCATTAAAAAAATAAACAAACAAATAAATAAATAAACCTAATTACCCCCCAAGAATTTTAATTACAGTGGATTTCTCATCAGAAACTATGCAAGCAAGAAAAATGTGGAGTATATTTAGTGTTAAAAGAAAAGTACCACAATCTAGAATTTCATATCCATGAAGTAATTCTTCAGAATAAAGGAGAAATAAAGACCTTCTCAGACAAAATTGAAGGAATTCATTGCCAGAACTGCTCTGCAAGAAATGTTAAAAGAAATTCTTTAGGGAGAAGAAAACAAAAGCGATACATGTCTGAAACACGGATCCACACAAGAAAAAATAAATGTCAGAAAAAGAATAAATAAAAGTAAAATAAAATATTTTCTTTTTCTTATTCTCAATTAGTATAAGAGACAACTGTGTAAAGTAGGGATACAAACAACATATTGGTAATTATAACATGTGGGAAAGTGAAATAAATTATAATGGTTTCACAAGCAACAGGAGACACGGGAAATGCTCTGCTACAAAGTACCTCTATTACCCATGAAGTGGTACAGTGTTATTTGCAGGTAGATTTAGATTAGGGAAAAATGAAAATTGCAAGCTTAGATTAGTGAAAAATGTATATAGTAATCACTAATTTTTTTAAAGAAATGTAACTGATTTGCTAAGAGAGGAGGTAAACCAGAATCAGATAAAATACTGTTTAAAACCAGATAAGTTAGAAAAAAGAGGGGGAAAAGAAACAAACAACAAGTACAACTAATACAAAGCAACTACAAACATGGTCGGTATTAATCCAAGAATATAAAAAAATCACTCTAAATGTGAATGGTCTAATTACCCCAACTGAAAAACAGAGACTGTCAAAGTGGGTTAAAAAAACAAGAGCCAACTAGATGTTGTCTACAGGAAACCCACTTTAATATAAAGATTCATGTGGGTTAAAGCTAAAGGCACAGAAAAAGATACACCATAGTAATACTAATCCAAAGAAAGCTGAAGTAGCTCTATTAATTTCAGACAAAGGAGACTTCAAAACAAGACTTCAATCTCCTCTTTTAGTAATTGATAAATCAAACATGTGAAAAATCAGCAAGGATACAGCTGACCTGAACACCACTATCAGTTACTTCATGTATATTTATTTCTAGAAATACTGCTTCCAGCAACAGCAGAACACGTAATCTTCTCAAACACACATGGAACATTCCTCCAAGAGATGCCATGTATCTTGCTTAAGTGCAGGGCCACGCTTTAACTCAGTTAAAGTATAGAAGTCATACAAAGCATGTTCTCAGACCACAGTGGAGGTAAACAGATTAAAAACTGAAAGATAGCTGAAAAATCCCCAAATATTTGGAAATTAAGCATCACCTTTCTAAATAATGCATGAGTTAAGAAGAGTCAGGAAAATGTTTTTAAATATTCTGAACTAAATGAATATAATATAACAAATCAAAATGTATACAATGCAGTAAGAGCAATGCTTATAGGGAAATTTATACCATTAAATGTATATATCATAAAAGCAGAAAGACCTAAAGTCAGTATCTAAGCCTCCATCTCAGGAAACTAGAGAAAAGAGTAATTTGAGCTAAAGCAAGCAGGAGAAAAGCAGGCCCTGATGGATTCACTGGTAAATTCTATCAAGCATTTAAGCAACAAATGACAGCAATTCTCTGCAATCTCTTTCAGAAAACAGAAGCAGAAATAACATTACTAACTCATCCTGTGGATCCAGAATTATCCTAACACCAAAACTAGATGACATAAAAGAAAGGAAAACGCTCTACCAATATTGCTCAGGAACACTGATGCAAAAATTCTCAACAAAATATCAGTAAACCGATTCCAACAATGTTAAAAAAAATTACACATCAAGACCAAGTGGGATTTAGTTCAGTTATGCTTGGAAAGGCTGGGTCGATATTCAAAAATCAATCGGTGTAATTCAGAATATCAACAGGCATAAGAAGGAAAAAGCATTTGATCATATAATTGATGAGGAAAAAGCATTAGAAGAAATTGAACCCCCATTAGTAGTTAAAAAAAAAAAAAAACTCAGCAAACTAGGAAAAGAAGGAAATTTCCTCAACTTGACAAAATCATCTACAAAACCCTACAGCTAATATCATACCAAATAGTGGGAAAGTAGATGCTTTCCTCTTAAGATCAAGAGGAGATCTTAGAGATGTCCTTTCTCATCACTCCTGTTTAATAATATACTCGAAGTCCTAGCTATTAATATGACAAGAAGTAGGAATAAAAGGTATATAGACTGCGAAGGTAGAAACAAAACTGTATTTCTTCACAGAAGGCGTAACTGTAGAAATTCCAAAGAATCAGCCAAGAAAAAAAAACAAAAAACCTCCAAACAAAGTCAAGTCACAGGGTAAGAGGTTAACATACCAAAGTCAATTGCTTTACTATATATCAGCAGTAAGCAACTGGAATTTGAAATTTAAAAATAATACCCTTTACAAAAGTAGTCCCAAAATGAAATACTTAGGTATAAATCCAACAAAATATAGAAGGGATCTAAACATAGAAAACTGCATAACTCTGATGAAAGAAATTAATAAGACCTAAGCTTTATTTATAAATGAAGTGACAGTCCATGTCCGGCAGCTGGAAGACTCAATGTTGTTAAGACGTCAGTTCATCCCATCTTTGTCTCTCAAAGTGGTATCAATCAAAATCCAAGCAAGCCATTTTGTAGTACTGACAAACTGTTTCTAAAATTTCTATGGAAAGTTCTGCTCCGAGCTGGCCCTGAGCAGGGCAGCGTCGTCTGGGCGGCTCCATCCAGGACGGCTCCCCACCCCCGGGCCTCTCCCCTCTCGTTCAGGAGTCCCCTTGCCACGTAGGCTTCTCGGATCTACTAGGATTTAATACCGCGGGGTGAGGTGAGGGCAGACCCGGGAGGGTCGTTACCGCAGAGGAGCTGCAGTGCCATCAAGATGATGGAGGTACTGCCAGCTGACTCCCGGAAACTGCTACACCCGCTGAATGCCCTGCTGGGACAGGAGCCGAGATGTCAGCCAAAGGTCTGCGGCTTGAGACTGGAATCTGCCCACGATAATGGCCTTAGAATGACTGCACAACTAAGAGGCTTTGAAGTAAAAGATCTTCTTAGTCCGACTCAGTTCTTTGGCTTTGACACAGAGACGTTTTCTCTAGCTGTGAATTTACTGGACAGATTCCTGTTAAAAATGAAGGTACAGCCCAAGCACCTGGGGTGTGTTGGACTGAGCAGCTTCTACTTGGCTGTAAAATCAGCAGAAGAGGAAAGGAATGTCCCGTTGGCAACTGACTTGATCCGAATAAGCCAATATAGGTTCAGGGTTTCAGACTTGATGAGAATGGAAAAGATCGTGTTGGAGAATGCGTGTTGGAAAGTCAAAGCTCCTACTGCCTTTCAATTTCTACAACTCTGTTATTCACTCATTCAAGAGAACGTGTCACATGAAAGGAAGAACAGCCTTAATTCTGAAAGACTAGCAGCCTAACGTGAGGCATGCTACTGCAGGATCACAGCTCCTAAAGCCAGGCCGTCTGCGTTGGCACTATCACTGCCTCGCAGATCAAGCACAGACGCGTGTAGAGTTAACGGGAAGAGTAGAGAATCTTCAGAGCCATTCCAAGATGAATGGCAGAGATTTGACTTTCTGGCAAGAGCTCGCATCTAAGTGTTTAACTGAATATGCATCAAACAAGTGTTGCAAACCAAATATTCAGAAGTTGAAATGGATTGTTTCTGGGCAGACTGCATGGCAACTGAAGGATAGTTACTACAGGATAACCCACCTTCCAACAATTCCTGAAACGGGCCCTGAACTGGATTATTACAGCAACAAAAAATAAAAACAACACTGAAGACTGTCTCTGCAATCCTGAGCTGTGGGTTCCATAATGTTACAGTGGATTTAAGCAGTGAAGCCTCAAAACATCACAACTAGATCAGCATTGATGTTCTCACATTTGGGAAAACCTCCTAATTAACATTACCCTGTAGTGGAATTACTCAAATTTGAATTCACCTGTGAAGCATTCGAATCAAAGCTAACAGTATAAATGTGAAGTGCTGACAAGCCTGGGGAGGTAAACTACGAATCTTCATTTCTCATGTTGAACCAGCCTTCTCTGTTGGGTCAATATATTGTATTTAGGTGGTGTTAAAAATGGATACTTAATTCAAATTAGGAGGTTTGCATCAAAACCAACATTTCACAAATACACTTTTAAGGCATAACAAGGATCACTATTCTAGGCAGTGAAAACAGTTTCTTGGCACCCATAATGCAAGTCAAATAGGTAATCCAGAGATGTGGACTTTATTGCTACATGGGAATCACATTTAAATTGGAGAGTATTTCATATAAAACAAAACTACAGACCTAGTAATTTTGGCATATTACGTTATCTTTAATATTTTTCTAGAAACCAGGTGATGTTTGTATCCATGATAAAAAAAGTTTTATACAAAATTTACTGCCTCAATCTAGTCTCATCAAGAAAATTGGTTTTATTGTAGTAGTAATTCAAAATAAATTAGCATCATTGTGAAAATTTTCTGATTTAACACTCCAGAAGTTTTTACTAAGGACTGTTTTTATAAAACTGTCATTGCTTCCAATTTAGAATTTCGCTTAAAAGGAAGAGAATACACTTTCAGTAATTGCCTCTACTGTGCCAAAAGAATTTTAAGAAAAGGAGGCAACTTCATAATAAGGTTGCTGAGGTAGTGTTCAGGATTTCAGTGACTCTCAGGAGATCTACGGTGCTGAAGTATTGTATGTAAATGGTTACTCAGTGCAGTGTGTATACTGAGTCCGTCCAGGATGGCTGTACCCAATTTTGACATCATATTATGGGTAGATATGGACTGGAAAATAAACCAAAGAACTGTAATGTATCTTACACTTTTATAAACCATGTTTTACAGATAACTTTTCAGTTTCCCAAAACACTGATAAATTTCAACATTTTGAATACATCAGTGTTCATTTTGAGGTGCCAGAGGTAACCTGACCAACTACCATTATGTTTTGTTACTAAGGGATATACCTTTCAATAAAATTACTGAAATGAAAAAAAATTTATATAAAGACAAAAGACCTAGATAATAAACACAATAATGAAGAAGAAAAAACAAAGGACTTACACTACCCAATTTCAAGACTTACTATAAATAGCTACAGTAATCAAGCCAGTGTTATATTGGCAAAAAAAAAAAAAACCACGTATACATCAATGAAACAAAATCAAGAATTCAGAAATATACCCATACTAATATAGTCAAGATCTTTGACAAAGGAATAGAGGCAATTAAATGGAAAAAGAATAGTCATTTCAAAAAATGGCACAGAAACGACAGGCTGCCCAAATGCAAAAAAATTAACCTAGATACCAACCTGGAATCTTTGCAATAATAAAATTTAACTAAAAATATATCATAGAGCTACATTTAAAATGCAAAGAAAGAGAAAATCTAAGTTACCTTGGGTTCGTAATGAGTTTTTAGATGCAACACAAAAATTACAATCCATGAAAGAAAAAAAATTGATCAGTTGAACTTTATTAAAATTTTAAAAATTTGTGCTGTGAAAAAAAGAATGAAAAATACGGCACAGACTGGAAGAAAATATTTGCAAAACTGAGTAAGGACTTGTAGCCATAATATACAAAGAACTCCTAAAACTCAACAATAAGAAAAAAAGCCAGTTAAGAAGTGGGCAAAAAAATCTGAATAGACACTATACTAGAGAAGATATACACAGACTGACCATTATGGTGGAATAGAAAGACCCTGAGCTCACGTCCTTTCATAGGCATACCAAAATTACAATTTATGAACACTTATCAATGAAAAAGACCAGAACCTACCAGAAAAGATGTTCTACAACTAACGATGTAAAGAAGATACCACGAGTCAGGTGGGAGGGGTAGAGTCACAGGATAGTCAAGACCCCACACCTTCAGTTAGGTGACCCACAAATGGGAGAATAATTACAACTGCAGAGGTTATCCTACAGAGTGAGGGGTCTGAGCCCCACATCAGGATCCCCAGCATAGGGGTCCTGTGCTGGGAAGATGAGCCTCCAGAACGTTTGGCTTTGAAAACCAGAGGAGCTTAATTTCAGGAGAGCTGGAGAGCTGAGGGAGGAAATAGAGAGTCCACTCTTAAGGGCACACACAAAATCTCACATGCTCTGGGACCCACGGCAGACGCAGTAATTTGAAAGGAGCCTGAGTCAGACACACCTGCTGATCCTGGAGGAGGCCATCAGAGCCCACCCGTGGGGACACAGACACTGGTGGCAGCCATTGTGGGGAACTTGTTCTACCATGTGGACTCTGGTGTTGACAAGTGCCATTTTGGAATCCTCCCCTGAGGTTACTAGCCTCAGGACCCAGCCCCACTCACACCCACCAGCCCCCAGGGACCAGTACTAGGACACCTCAGGCCAAGAAACTAACCAGGCGGAGACACAGCCCCACCCACCAGCAGACAGGCTGCCTTAAAATGACCTGAGCCAAGCGCCATCCCTGGAGATGGCCCTGCCCACCAGAGGGCCTGGGACCAGGCCCCACACACCAGTGCACAGGAACTAGATCCAGGACCCCCAGGGCTCTGCGTCCAGAGACACCCAGGATCCAGCTCCACTCACCGGCAAGCAGACACCCACCCCAGGAAACTACAGTCCCACAGCCTGTGAACCCAGTCTATCCGCCAGCAGGCTGGCACCAGCCTTGGGACAGGCTGGGCCACGGTTCTGCCCACCAGCAGACCAAAACAAACTTTGGGACACTCCAGACCCTACAACCAGCTACGTCAGGAACCGGCCACACCCACCATCAATCCAATATCAGCCTGGGGACTCCTGTGCCCTGCAGCCAGATCCCAGGACCCAGCTTTGCCTGCCAGCGGGCCAGCATTAGCCCCAGGGCTCCCTGGAGTTCTGGCACCCCCAAGGAGTGGCTGACAGCCTTCGCACAGGCAGGGCCAGCAACCAACCAGACCTGGGGCCAGCCAAGCCTACAAAAGTGCCCACAGTAGTCAGCCTCCAACAACAGAAGGACCCAAGCAGCCCACACAGGGGGCACCCCTGGGACATATAGCTCTAGTGACCAGAGAGAAGTGCACTGCTGGGGCACACAGGATGTCTCCTACAAAAGGCCAGTTCTCCAAGGTCAGGAAATATAACCAACATACTATATACACAGAAATTTAAAAAGCAAGTAAGACAAATTGAAGAGATAGAGAAGAGTGCTCCAAATGAAGAAACAAGATAAAACCCAGAAAAACTAAGTGGAAACAGCAAATCTACCCAAGAAAGAGTTCAAAGGAGTGACTGTGAAGATGATCAAAGAACTTGAGAGAAGAATGGACAAAGAGAACAAGAAATTAGGTGTTTTTAACAAAGAGCTATAAAATGTAAAGAACAACCAAACAGGTGATAAATACATTACTGAAATGAAAAGTACACTAGACAGAAACAACGGTAGACTAAACGATACACAGAAAGGTTATCAATGAGCTGGAAGACAGTAGTGGAAATTACTAAAGCTAAACAGAAAAAAAGAAAAGCAAATAAAAAGAAATGAGGACAGTTTAAGAGGTATCTGCATGCTAACATTCACATTATAGGAAGCCCAGAAGGGGAAGGGAGAGAAGAAGAGGCGAACAACATATTAGAAGAAATAATAGCTGAAATGTCCATAACCTGGGAAAGCAAACATGTTCAAGTCCAGGTGATATATATATATATATATGTAAAAACATTCCATCCAAAAGCAGCAGAATACATGTTCTTTTCAAGTGCATATGGAACATTCTCCAGGACAGAGAACATACTGGACCACAAAACAAGTCTCGGCAATTTAAGAAAATTAAAATCATATCAAGCATATTTTCCAATCACAATGCTGAGACTAGAAATCAACTTCAAGAAAAAAAACCTGCAAAAAACACAAACACATGAAGGTTAAACAATATACTACTAAACAACCACTGGTTCACTGAAGAAATCAAAAAGAAATTTAAAACTACCTTGAGGTAAATGAAAATGAAAGCACAATGATCCCAAATCTATGGGATGAAACAAAAGCCACACTAAGAGGGAAGTTTATAGCAATACAAGCCTACCTCAGGAACCAAGAAAAAGAAAAAAGAAAAAAAAAGTAACATCTAAAAGGAGCTAGGAAAAGAACAAACAAAACCCAAAGTTAGTAGAAAGAAGTCATAAACATCAGAGCAGAAATAAATGAAATAGAGACTATAAAAGCAATAGAAAAGATCAATGAGTCTAAGAGCTGGTTCTTTGAAAAGAATTTAGCAACACTGATAAATCTTTAGCCAGATTCATCAAGAATAAAAGGGATAAGGCCCAAATCAGTAAAATCAGAAATGAAAGAGAAGTTGCAACTGACACCACATGAATATAAAGGATCATAAGATATTACAATGAACAATTGCCAACAAAATCAACCTTGACAAAAAGACAAATTTCTAGATGTTTACAATCTTCCAAGGCTGAACTAGGAAGAAGTAGAAAATTTGAACAGACCAATTACCAGTAATGAAATTGAATCAGTAATTAAAAACTCCCAACAAACAAAAAACTGCAGGACCAGATGACTTCACAGGTGAATTCTACCAAACATTTAGTGAAGAGTTAACAACTATACTTCTGAAACAATTCCAAAAAAATTCAGAGGAAGAAATGCTTCCAAAGTCATCCTATGAGGCCAGCATCACACTTACACGAAAATCAGACACAGATATCACAAAAAGGAAAATTACAAGCCAATATCACTAATAAAATAAGAAGCAAAATTCCTCAACAAAATATTAGCAAACCAAAACCAATAATACATTAGAAGAATCATACACCATGATCAAGTGGGCTTTCTCCCAGGGATGCAAGGATGGTTCAGGATCCATAAATCAATCCATCTGACACGTGACATTAACAAACTGAAGAATAAAAACTGTGTGATCATCCTGTTAGATGCAGAATATTCTGACAAAATTCAACATCCATTTATAATAAAAACTCTCAACAAAGTGGAACATTAGAGCATTTTCACACACCATATAGAAAAATAAACTCCAAATGGATTAAAGACCTAAGTGTAAGACCAGAAATGATAAAACTCATAGAAGAAAACATAGGTGGAACACTCTTTGACATAAATTGTAGCAATAATTTTTGGATCTGTTTCCTAAGATAAAGGAAACAAAAGCAAAAATAAACAAATAAGACCCAATTAAACTTAAAAACTTTTGCATAGGAAAAGAAACCATTGACAAAATGAAACAACAACCTACTGAATGGAAGAAAATATTTGAAAAAAATATGCAAGCAAGGGCTTAATACCTAACATATATAAAAGCTAAAACAACTCAATATCAAAAAACCAAACAACCTGATTTAAAAATGGGCAGAAGACCTGAGTAGATATTCTTTCAAAGAACACATACAGATGGCCAACAGACACATGAAAAGATGCTCAACATCACTAATCATCAGAGAAATGCAAATCAAAACTACAATGAGGCATCACCTCACACCTGTCAGAATAGCTATCATCAAAAAGTCCACAAATAAAAACTGAAGGTGAGGAAGTGGGAAAAAAAGGAACCCTTGTACACTGTTAGTAGGAATGTAAATTGGTACAGTCACTGTGGAAAACGGTATGTATGGTTCCTAAAAACACTAATAATAGAACCACCATATAATCCAGCAATTCCACTCCTGGTTATACATCCAAAGAAAATGAAACCCTAATTCAAAAACATTCATGCACCCCAATGTTCGTAACAACATTATTCATAATAACCTAGAACAGAAGCAACCTAAGTGTCCATCAACAAATGAATGGATAAAGAAGATGGGGCATACGTATACAACGGAATACTACTCAGCTATAAAACAGAAGGAAATTTTGTCATTTGCAACACCATGGACGGACCTGAAGGGCATCATGCTTAGTGAAATAGGTCAGACAGCAAAAGACAAATATTGTATGGTATCACCTATATTTGGAATCTCAAAAATAGAACAAACTAGTGAATGTAACAAAAAATAAAGATAATATCCAGATGGTAAATAATCATTTGAAAACATTTGTAGTAGTTTGTCACAGGGAATTAGTAACTTTCATTCTAATGAGATACCCATTATAATGGCTAAACATCTTCCACAAAACACCCTACAAATTTTACTATACCAATTCCTGGCTAGGATCTGGGGCAATAGGAACATTCCTTCATTGCTAGTGGGAAAGCAAAACGGTGTAGCCACATTGGAAGACATTTTGGCGTTTTCTTACACAGCAATCATGCTTACCCAACTGGTTAAAAACTTATGATCATATAAAAACCTGCATATGAATATTTAGAACAGCTTAATTCATAATCACCAAAAATTGGAAGGAACCAAGATATCCTTAAATAGGCACATGGGTAAAATAATTTTGGTACATCTACATGATGGACTATTATTCAGTGACTTTAAAATGAGCTATTAAGCCATGGAAAGAAATGGATGAATCTTATATGTGTATTGCTAACTGAAAGAAACCAGTCTGAAAAGGCTATGTAGTATGTAATTCTAATTTTATGACATTCTGAAAAAGACAAATTTATAAAGACACAAAGATCACTCATTGCTGGGATTTTAGGGCAAAAAGGTAGGGTTGAAAGGATGAGGACAGAGGATTTTTTAGGGTGGGGAAACTTTTGCATGACATGGTATGATGAACACATGACATTATGCATTCATCAAAACCCACAGAAATTTACTGTGTAAAGAATGAACTTTAATGTATGCAAATTCTTAAATAATCATTTATGTTCAGGAGATCACTGGATGGAATACAGAATGTGACTAAACAATTTAGCCGTCTTAGAAATGTAAGAAACAACCTCATGAAGGGCGTAAGGGAAAGATGTGCTGACCTAAGTAAATTTGGAAATAAACAGAATCTATAAACTAAAAGTGAAAGAAACTGTTCATAGCACTATACTATAGTCGATAAAACTGTTTCTTATGTGGGTATAAGTTAAACATTCTGATATTGTTATGCATGTATACTGGAATTTAACAATTATGTAAATAAATGGCTGAATGGGGGAGCCCTGTTTCTTACCGCTGGAGTGAGAGGTTACTGATAAGCTAAGGGGGAGGCTAGAATAATTCATGTAGTAATGGTTTAGAGTCTGAGATATCAGTATGAACTCAAGTTTTGCTTAAAGATACATATGGGTCCCCATAGAAATATTTGCAGAAATGTACACATACATGAGTAAATATATACATATATTTCTTTGCTCTATCAGCTGAGAGAGCTTGAAGCACCAATGAGTGCATCTGTCACCCAGATCTTGCTTTCTAACACCAAAAAAATCAGAGCTCCTTGGAGAAGTAGCTGATTCTGGGACTGGGGAAGAACCTATAAAAGATGGGCCTGAAACATCTTATAGTATCAGAAAATAAGGAAGTACTAAAAACCACTCACAATTATGAGGATATGTCAAAGGCATACAGAAGTCAACTGAAATAGCTCCCAATGGCCAACAGGGGGAAAATCTGAGTAACAAAGTTGAGTAGTATTGAAAAATCCCATACAAGATCGCTCATATGTGGAATGTAAAAAAAAAAGAAAGAAAAGAAAAAGACAAATGAACATAAATACAAAACAGAAGCAGACTCACAGACATAGAATACAAACTTGTGGTTGCTGGGGGGAGGGGGGTGGGAAGGGACGGGACAGACGGGGAGTTCGAAATTTGTAGATACTGACAGGCATATGTAGAATAGATAAACAAGATTATACTGTATAGCACAGGGGAATACATACAAAATCTTGTGGTAGCTCATGGTGAAAAAGAATGCGACAATGAATATATGTATGTTCATGTACAACTGAAAATTATGCTCTACACTGGAAATTGACACAACATTGTAAACTGACTATAACTCAATAAAATAAAATTTTAAAAAGTAAGTTGAGTAGTATTAGATTATAATACAAAGTACATAACTATCCATATGTGAATAGTGTAATAAATATTGAATAAACAAATAAGTAAAAAATAAAAAATAGATAAACTCCAATGTACAATTCTAAATAAAACTCATGCAGACACTAAATCTTCAAGGAGGCAGAGCATAACTACCCACTCCTTAAGTGTGGGCTGCCCATAATGACTTCCTTCCAAAGAGTCAAGTAAGGGAAAGGGAACGAAAGAGTAAACTTTACAGCAGAGAAATGTGGCAAACACTACCTCAGCCTGGCGGTCATGGTCACATCAACAGTCATAAGTCATGCTGATAGTATGTACCTTTCATATGATGTGTTGGCACTTTATGTCTGTGAACTTCCTCCCCAAAATACATAACCCTAGTCTACTCATAAGAAAAATGTCAGAAAAATCCCAGTCAAGGGACAGTCTACAAAACGCCAGACTACTCCTTCCTAAAACTGTCAAGATCTCAAGAACAAGGAAAGTACAAGAAACTGTCTTAACCAAGAGGAACCAAGGAGATATGACTATGAAATGTAATGTGCCATCCTGGACGGGATCCTGAAACAGAAAAAGGACATTACGTAAAGACAAAGGAAACTGAATAAAAGTATGGACTTTAGTTCATGTAACAATATTATCTCATTAATTGCAACAAATGAACCACACTAACATAAAATGTAATAATAAAACTGGATGTGAGGTATGGTAATTCTCTACACTAGCTTCAGAGTTTTCTGTAAACGTAAAACTGCTCTTAAAAAGTTATATAGAATTAAAATACTTTAAAATATTAAAAAATTTTGCCATGTTATCAACATGATAAAATCAGTTATGTTCATTCATGTTAAATCTTGAAAGCTAACACACATCAAACTCAATAATCAACTCAGTAGATTCATTTTCTTAACTCCAGGCATTCCGCCCTGGCTGTCATGTTTTCTATGGACTATTTGGGGGAATAAATTGTGTTTTATGTATTAGTGTTACACAAGTAAAAATATGTTGATCTGTCATCTTGAAATGCATTTTACTCTAAATTTTATTAACCATATTCATCATAATTTCATGAAGTTGTTACATATTCTTACTTTTCTCTTCAGGAGCATAAGAAACCAAATACAAGGTTAATTCAGATGTGGTCCCTGAAAGCACATCTCCTGGGACCCACTTCTGAAAGCTGGTCATTAAACTCTCAGTTCAAAACAAACCAAGTGCCTAGAAATTGGGCAGAAAATCAAATCATCGAGTTACATACCTGATCCTTCAATGACTTGAAACCAAATATTTAGATAGTTTATCAGGAAAGCTTATTTCTTACATCAAATATTTTTGTCACTTAAGAGTTGTTTTGTGAATATGAAAAAAACTGTCTTCACCTTGAGGAAATGAGTGTATATTAGTTTTTCATGACTAGAAAGAATGTGCTTCTATTCTAGTGAAAAAAATATGTATTTAATGTCACGTCCATGGAGAATCAACGATAACATTTTACGGAGACTGGGAGAAAGGCAACAAGAAAACATCTCCCTATTTACTCATTTTCATGGAAAGATGAGAAACATTTGTTGGAAGAACACCGAGTCATTTGTAGAGAATATGGATTCAAAATTAGCAATGTAAAGATACTCCATTTGTAGGCAAGTTCTGCTACAAAATAAAAATAAATAAATGTTTTAATACAATTGTTAGATATAAGAAAAGGAATACAGTGCATAATTGAATTGCTTTCCTTTCCCCTCCTCCCTGTCTTCATTCCCAGTAGATAATCACCACTTTCCAAGTTAATTTACCTTCCAAAAGAAGATTATCTGTTATTTCTGCCTGGTTAACATCTAATTTCCTTATTTTGGTTAAAATACTGTGACTTTCCCTTGCGAGATCACCGGGCCTCTCTCTCACTGTAAGTATTTTAGGTGGGGCTGCATGCACCCCACCCTCCTCTAGGGGTGTATGTAATCCAAGCCTTGAAAATTAGTTCCATCCATCTCTCAGTTATTGCTTCAAGGATGAGCATGTGACTCTAGCAGATCACTCAGAAAATCTTGAGATTTTTGCTAAACTCATTTTGAAAGAGATGTTTTCTCTCCCTATTTTGACTTGTCAAAATGGTAGGAGCCCTTCTGGAAGCCATCTTGTGACTCTCAGTAGGAAACTTCCCTGAAAGTAGAACCAACCAAAGGAAAACCAGAATTGAAATGGAGAAAGAAGGAGGGACATAGGGAAAGAGAAAGTGATTCGTGAACACTCAGATACAGCTGGGACTGAAGTAGTGTCATTTCCGGGTATTTCAATTACAAGAGCCAACAAACTCTCAACTTTACTTAAACTAATCTGAAACAGATTTCTGTCCCTGTAAACTGAATTGGTCCTGATTAATAACTATCTTTCTTTTTTTATAGCTATCTCAATTTTTACCCATCTTAGAGATTTAGTTGAGGACAATCATTCCATTAACTTACCGAGGCCACCCCAAGCCCAGAGACCACTTTCTCTGAACTCTTTATACATTAGTGTATTTAACACTCAATTTAGTGATACCTCTTGCATTGTTGAAGACATTATTATTCAATTTTCTCTGCGTTTATCAGTCATTTATCAAGAAGATGCTAAGCTCTCAGAGGACAACATTGTCCAATATCTCTTCCCCACCTCAGGTCCCTAAGAGTTTATTAGGGTTGATCGACTAAGTGTTCTCCAGATCTATGTGCAAAAATCTAAGGGTAGTTACTTTCATTACACACATATAATTTGTCCTAGTAACATAAAACCTTGTAAAGGCTCACAGTTTTTAGTTACCGTTCCATAATTGATCCACAAGTGAAGAAATCATATCTTTAGGACCTATACGAAATTAATGAAGGTAGAAGGGCACTGACATGTTTTGAATATTCAAAAGATATTAAGCAAAATCCTTGGGGCTTTATATATATTTACCTTGCTTAATCCTCACCTATTGTGCTAATTCAGTCTTATTATTCCTGCCTTAAAAATGAGAAAATCTCAGCGGGTTTAATTTGTCCAAGATCACAACCTAGTCAAAGTGTATACAAAAATGTATGTATTTCTTTTCTCTTCCCCTAGCACAGTGTCTGGGATACAAAAAGCACTTATAAAATACTAGGCAAATGAATAAATGAAATAATGAATAGTATAGCTAAGATTAAAGATTGTCCTTTTTGGTTTCAGATATCCATTATACCATGCCACCTTCAAACACAATCATGGCCAAAACAATTCCATATATTTTTATCTTCTGTTTTTAAATTACATTGATTCACTTAGCGTTATTCATGTGGAAAGACAGATATTTCTTGATTTCAACAGCACAACCCTACTACAGAGATGAGCCACAATAAACGAAGCATCCTGAGCGAAGTACAAGGACTTTGGAGTCAGAGGGGAATCTGGATACAAGTTCTATTTACTTACTCTGGGTCACTGAACACGTTACCTATGTCTCAAATTATTCATTTATAAAATTGGAATAATGGTATCTTCCTGGAAAAATTATCATGAAGAGTAAATGAAAGTCTGTCTAGTATAACGTCTGGCATACAGAAATCCTTTGCTAGGGTTACTTACTGTTATTACTGTAATATTTTCTTTTGAAGTCTGAACTAATTTTCTCGTGGCCATATAAGTCTTGGTAATGCACAAGCTGTTATATTTTTAACAATTTAGGAGTGATTTACAATATTAAGGAAAAAGATAAATGTCACTTATTAAAAGAGCAACAGATATTCATAAGTAAGCTCTCATAACTGTAAGTGACCCCGATATTAGCAAAAAAAATACGCTTTTAATACATATGACATTCTCAACATAAAGAATTTAGCAATCTCATTACCCATCTAGGAACCCAAGCCAAAAACTAGAAATCTGCTCTTTCCTCCCCATACATATGTAAGTGCCATCAAATACCTTCATCTCGCTCATTAAATATTTCCAATTAATTACCAACTCTTTGCCAAAAATATCAAATTCAGTTTTTACCTTGGCCCTACATTTATTGAAGCCTTCAATAGCTCTAATCTGGAGGGTGTTGCAGTAGTCCAGGTGCAAGATTACGGAGGCTTTAACAGGGTCGAGATTTGGAAGTAACGAAAAGTGATTAGATTTTTGAAGATATTTTAACGGTGGAGACAACAGGGACTAGACGTGGAGTTATTAAAGAAAGAGGAGACTCACAGAAGCCTCTGAACCTGCTTGGCTGGAGCAGCTGCTGAATGGTAGTGCCGTCTCCTGACACGGAGGATGCTGCTGAAGGAGCGAGTCAGGCAGCCGGGGTTAGAGTGTGATTTTAGATATGAGCATGGTAGGTAGCTAATATATATTTTTACAAATTGAGAAATTGTGTTCAGTAACTCACTACTATGCGTTTTTTCCTAGTTGTGTGCCTTTGTCCTTGCTTTTCCCTTTCCCTGGAATTACTTGTCCCCCCACCTATCCCACACTTACTTGGATGAATGACAACTCAAGTGGAGCCTTCCTCAACACCCCAGGCAGAATTAGACTTACCTTCCTCTATTTTCCCATTGTAATTTAGTAATGGTTATGAAAACTAACCATGAATCAAACATTAATTACTAGATGTACAAGGAGGTACAGTCCCTGCCCTTAAAGAGCTTAACAATTTCACAGGGAAAAGGGGACCGAACCCACAAAGTTTTCAGGGCAACGTGTCAAGTGGCGTCACACACAGAATGCTATGAAGCTAAAGACAGGAGGGTGACGGGTAGTCAGACAAAAATCCTAACATTCATTGAATATGTATTTTTAAGTGTAGGGTACTTTAATTGTGTTATTTCATTAATCATCACAACAGCCTATAAGCCAGGCATAAAGGTATAAATACCTACCCCAAGTTATACAGCTTGCGTGTCACAGAACTAGTTTCAAACTCAACCCCTACTCCTAAGCCATTTCTTTGCCAGATCAGATTCAGAGGGGACTTCACGGGAGGGATACGCTCGGGCTGAGACAAGAAAGACTGAAGGCAGAGCAAGCTGTGCATATGAAGGGTTGGCAGGATCCTTCAGAGATAACAGGGGACGAGGGAAGGAAGTTAGACAGTTAATACCGTGCTCAGGAGTCTGGATTTTATCCTGCAGGCAATAGGTAACAAATGAAGGTATCTGAACAGAGAAGTGAGAGAATCAGACGTATACCACAGGAAGGGTACTCCAACACAGAACCTAGAGTAGATTTATATCACAGCATCTATTTTCAGTTTTATTTTAACTTATTTTAATTAGGATATAATTAATTTAATTGATTTCATTTTAATTTATTTTAGAGTGTAATTTATTTTATTTTAATTTATTTTTAATTAGAGTATAATTAATTTTACTTTATTTTTAGAGTATAATTAATTTAATTTAATTAGAATATGTAATTATTTTCAAATTCATGTTTACCTTCTGCTCTAGAATTTGAACTTTAACTGAACTCCATTCCATTCCTTGTACTGTGTGAGCGTGTGTGTGTGTGTGTGTGTGTAGTACTGATTTTAAGTAAGTCTTATTTATTTAGTATTTTTGGTGCCCAACATAAGGTCCGGCAAATAGGAGCATTGCCTAATAACAGTTAGATGAATGAAAGAAAGATGGAGTAAGAGAGGAAGGGCTGAGATTAAAATTTAAGAATTTCTAACTCCAAATCATACTATCATTTCTATGCATAGTTCTGATTAGCTTTAATAAAACATTTTTAAAACTCTGTGTAAGTAATAACCAGTTGAGTTATTTTTGTAAAAAAAAAATCAAAATATTGCTACTTTTAAACAAACACACTGATCACCGTATTCAACACCATGAGGACACAGCCAACACAACCCAGCATGGCAGTACTTTTGCTGTCAAGGACAGCCTTAGACATACAACGTATTGCTTGCATTTCATTATTTCCCACTTCTTTAATTACTTTATTTTAAAACCATAAATAAAAATGAATTGAGTTTCTTCAGTTTTCAGTGTGGAGTTTAGAATCCAGAGGCTATTTTAGGCATTTAGGGTCAAACCCAAGCACACACAAGAAATTGTATTAGGACTACTGGCTTGCAAACAATAGGAAAAGCTGAATGAGCAGGGCAGACGTAAGACAAGCACCAGGGAAGCGCAGAAGCCTTAGAAAGGTCATTAAGGTCAGAACATCTGGGCCAGATGTTCTGTATTCATCTGCCAGATGCATAACTCAGCACCAGAGGTAGGGTGGGTAGGACATTGTGATGGATAGTCCCACCAAATAAGAGTAAGCATTAGGACTAAAAATGGAAATAGATAACACTTTTAAGAACATCTTAAAGGTCAGGCACATTTCCAAGAAAACTGTGTGTATTAACTCATTTAATCTTTCAACAAGTTTGTGAGAAAGGCACTGTCTTTTTACCTCTGCCCAGTTCACAGATTAAGCAGAACAGGGATTTGAACCCAGGAAATGGGACAAAGCAAAGTCATAAGCTTAACCATAATGCTACACGTCTCCTGGATACAGACAGAGTACAGGAAATGAGTACATTGCAAAACAGAAAGGGAAAAGAATGCTGGGCTGCCAACCCACTGATCTGGACCACAGAAAGTGCCTAAGCTAGAAGCCACGTTTTAGGGTAGACACTGCTCTGTACACTCCAAGCTCTGCTGCTGGAGTAGGGTCTGACTTGTAAGCAACCTATCATGAACTCGGTAATTTGAATTTAAATTTTCTCTTTGTTTCTGTGATAGCTGATAAGCCAAGCTATATAAAGATAAGAATTTTAACAGTTTTCTGCTTTTGGCAGAAAAGCAACATATTTATGAGTGTGAAATTGCTTTACATTTTAGGAGGAAAAAAATCATACTGTGGAAATAGAAATTTTGTTTTCCCTTACTTTGGAAAAAGAAATAAAATAAATTATTACAGTTAGAACTTGCACTCATACTCCCAAATGAGTCACCTGTCCCAATAGGATCATTGTTAGGGTGTGAAGTTTGTTTGTTTGTCTGTTTGTTTGTTTGTTTTTAATGAATCACTCTCACTAGACTTTGATTTTCAAGCTGGCAGATGTGTAGCTGAAGAGTCTGCAAGTTTGTATATGCCTGAGAGTAAACATGAGTCTAAGACGATTTGAGAATGCTCCTTCTCTGTAATAAGCTATCTGATTCTCAGTTTCACTAATTTTCACCAAAAAGTTTGAGAAAACAGTGAGGAATTATGAAATTATGAAAAATCAGCCTTCTGCCAATAATCCTGATTTCCAGCGCATAGCCCCTAATCTTGTCATCTCTCTTTGTGGCTAGGACCCCTGACCAGAAGATCACCGGGGCTGTGGAGCCTAGTGGGGGTCCAATGAAACTTGACTGAATAGCTCACATCAAAGGACAGCCTTGCTATCAAGATGCAGGAAACATAGGATCTGGCCTCTGGATGGTGCTCTGAGAGTGTCCCTGCCTTCAGGGAAAATATTCCCACTTAACAAACCCTTTGTTTCACCTCTCTACTTGAGGTCATATTTTTACATTTTGATTGAATAAACCAAACTTTGGGTAACCAAAGCGAAAGGCTCTTAGCAATTCTCATTTAACCTATTAACATTAGTTATATTATGAGCCAATGAAATCTTCAAAATGGTTTCTAAACACACAAATATAACATCAACTGTTCTTAGACTAGGCTTTTTAATGCCAACATTATTTTCTTGAAGTGTATTTAGTGATTCAAAGAGTCATAATTTTTCAGATTACCCAGAAAGCATTTAGTGCATTAAGTGAAGAAAACTACTGTGTACTGGGGAGTCAGGTCATATTCAAGATCTTTGCAAATTCAAGCTATAATCATACTTGTGTATGTGTAGACTGAAGTACATACGTATGTGCATACATAATAAAGTGAAAAATATCACCAAATTTGGAGTCAGAGAGACCTGGGTTCAAGAATCCTGGTACTGCTGTTAACATACAATAGACCCTAGAAAAAAATTATTAAACTTCTCTGAGCTTCACTTCTTCACTTAAAAAATGGGGAAACAATAAAACAGCTAAACATACTGTGCAATTACTAGTATGTGCAAAATTAAGGCCAAGCAATTTACTGTTGGTGGGAATGCAGTTTAGTGCAGCCACTGTGGAAAACAGTATGGAGATTCCTCACGAGACTAAAAACAGACTTACCATATGACCCAGGAATTCCACTCCTGGGCATGTATCCAGAAGGAACCCTAATTCAAAAAGAAACCTGCACCCCAGTGTTCATAGCAGCACTATTTACAATAGCCAAGACATGGAAACAACCTAAATGTCCATCAACAGATGACTGGATAAAGAAGAAGTGGTATATTTATACGATGGAATACTACTCAGCCATAAAAATGATAACATAATGCCATTTGCAGCAACATGGATGTCCCTGGAGAATGTCATTCTAAGTGAAGTAAGCCAGAAAGAGAAAGAAAAATACCATATGAGATCGCTCATACGTGGAATCTAAAAAAAAAAGAAGAAGAAGAAAAGGACAAATGAATTTACGTAAAAAACAGGAACAGACTCATAGACATAGAGCACAAACTTGTGGTTGCCAGGGGCAGTGGGGTGGCTAGGGATAAACTGGGAGTTTGAGCTTTACAGATACTGACAGGTATATATGTAACAGATAAACAAGATTATACTGTATAACACAGGGAGATACATTCAAGATCTTATAGTACCTCACAGTGCAAAAGAATATGAAAATGAATATATGTATATTCACGGATGTCTGAAAAATGGTGCTGTACACCAGAAATTGACACATTGTAAACTGACTATAACTCAAAAAAAAGAAAAATTTTTTTAAAGTGCCACTCACACAGCCTACTTATTTGCTAACAAAAAATGACAGATGAAGGACGGCAGCAGATCTCAGCGAGTGCGCGTCAAGAGGAATCAGATGGTGTTATTTACTACTACAAGCCTTTTCATTTTGCCTTTTTATAAGGTTAAAAAAATTCTTTTTGCAAATTTTACAAACACCCATGTTATCATTTCCATTTTTATTCAACCTGCATATAAGTTAGTTTTCTGCAGGAGCTTTGCATTTTGAGGTTTAATTCTAGGCTCTTTTGAGCAAAGCATTTGTATCTCTCCTAAGCGATCCTATTTGAAGGTCTATCGTTATGTCCAGGATCTTAGCCTAAGATTTAAATACAACCCAAACCGAAACTCTCTAATCAGAGGGGCAGGGTAGAGCTCGGTGGTAGAGCACATGCTTAGCATGCACGAGGTCCTTCCTTCAATCCCCGGTACCTCCATTAAAGAAGTAAGTGAACCTAATTACCTCCCTCCTCAACAAAAAACAAACAATAAAAAAAGATGAGTTTAAAAAAAAAAACAAAAAAAACTCCAATCATATATTTTTTCCAGTTTCTTCAGAAGCTTCTCTTTCATGTGAGAGATTCCAAAAGCTAAATCTAAGCCTGCAGGTCATCTGTCATATTGCTTCTCACTTCTGACTCCCGTTGTTCCGCAGCCCGTGAGGTCTTCCATCATAGGAGACTCTGTCAGCCAGAGACTAAGTACGTGTAGCAGCTGTTTACTTGCAAACACAGAATGTGATGAACACATGGAACAGGAAGATTTTTTATGTTGATATCCTCTCATTTACATTAGATTTTTCCACTGCCCTTTTTCTCTTTTTGAAGTCTGCATGTGTGGTGAATAATCTGGGTTTTTTCCACTAAACTCCACCGAAATGCAGATGACTAGAATGTCACCGAGCGTCGCCAAGGCACCACAGCACAGAAACAGCTCAAGCTCTCAGTAGTGTACTGGTGGCGTTAGTTCTAACAGTACCAGCAAAATGAGCAGGTGTAAGTTCTTACTATATGCCACGCACTGCCCCTGGGGAATTTACATATATTACCTCGGTTATTATTCAAAACCCCATGACATAGGTAGGTGTCATTATCTCTATTTTATTGATGAGAAAGCTGAGATTACAAAGTTTGTTACTTACCAGAAGCCACAAAGCTACTAGGTGGCATAGCTGTGATTTAAGCCCCGACCTGCCTCACTTTACACTGAGAATGAGTGAAAGTGATGCGGGATGAAAGACAGAGGTAAGAGGGGACGGATGGAAGGGAGATGGATAATGGAGCAGAATGTACTTAATCCTTAATTCATTAACAAACATCCACTGAGCCTGGGCAGTGTCCACGCATAAGACAAGTTCCTTGCCTAGAAAGGCATGTTTGGCTCAGACAAGCAAAAGCCCCAGCTAACAACTGCAGTCCTCACCAAAGGGCAATCGCCAAGCAACGCGGAAGCGTGGAGAGAGAGGGTGGGGCCCTGCCTGGAGGAGCTGGAGGAGGCTTCCCAGGGAAGGTGCCTTTCGAGCAGGAATGTAAGCAATACTGGAGGGTTCTCAAGCCGGCTAAGGGTCAGAAGGCCAGAGCAGGTGGAGGCCAAAGGACGCCACCATGGAAGCGCGGCACGTGTAGCCCCCAGTGCTTCAGAAGGCTGCAGGAGAGGATGCGAGGGGAAGACTGTGGGCGTAAGAGCAGAAGGACAGGTGGTTTTCACAGCACGCTGGGATCAGGCATTAGGACAGGGAACAGGAAGGGGAGAGGTGTCACAGGGGGAGAGGAGACAGGGAGGAGACATGGGGCTGAACAGGACCCACGGGGCTGCCAGTGCAACTGACCGCTCTACGTGGCATAACATATGAGACGATCGCAAAATCCATTACATATGTGTATTTTTAGGGGCTTTTTATTATGACTACGGGTTATAATAGTGGGCTACCAAAGAGGGAGTTTTGATGGAAAGAGTCAGTGGCAGATACGAAAGTAATAGTGACCCTCTCCCAGAGCTTTGGGGCCCCAGGAAAGGGAGGTGCAGCCTGAGAAAACTGGAAGCCTGGATAGAGACGGAGAAGAGGTATTTCCGAGCTGCAAATGGCTACTGAAGCACGAGGCAGGTAGCATGGAGACAAACGGACTATTCAACTGTGCTTTCAGCATCGCTGGGGCTGGATATCAGTCATTGGGCAATGAGTGGGACAAGGAGACAGGATGACAGCATCACTATGTCTGCCTTAAAATTAACCAAGCGCTTCAAGTGAGAAAAAACAGCCCCTCTGACTGCAACATAGTTTGAGGAAGTATCATGATGGATCGGCAGGATTAAATATTATCAGAATCTGGGGTGCTATTTTACTGATACTTGGATTAACATACTTTGTCATGTGGGAAGGTGTAGACAGGGAGGGGCTTCAAGATGGCAGAATAGAAAGATGCAGAGCGCACCTCCTCCCACAATTGCATCAAAAATACATCTACATGTGAAACAATTCTCAAAGAATACCTACTAAGCTCTGGCATAAGACCTCAAACAATCAAGCTACAAGCAAAATGTCCATGTAACCAGTTGGGACGATAGGACCTGTGCCCCTGGGAGGCGGCTGCGGAAAAGGAAAGGCTCCCTCACCTTGAGAAGCCCCTTCCGCCGTGGGGAGATCAGCAGGGACAGAAAGGGGCTTCAGAGGCTCAGAGGAGAATGCCGCAGCTGGTCTGCAGCAGACAGAAAAGCGAGGCCAGCACAGAGGATCCACGCCACCCCCTGCATTCCCCAGCCTGGGAAGCACGTCTGCTGGTGAGACTCGGGCTTCAGAAGACAGAACCCAGGGAGAGGACTAGGGCTGGCTGCAGGGAGACAGCCTGAAGGGGCTGGAACGCGGTGTGGACCACAGGAGGCAGTGTGTGCAGTGAGCACAGGTCTGCCATGAAAAAGCCCCAGTGTTAATGCGCATGAAGTAAGAGGCAGGACCCCACCAGAGCAGCCTCTTTCTTCTCATGATCACAGCTGGCACGGCTCCACCTCTAAGAGCTCTGGGAACACGCGAGTGCTGGTGAGTTGCTCCAGGTGGAAATAGGGCTGAAATCTGAGACGTGTCCCAGGTGGCTTTGGCAGATTTACGTGACTGGTGCCTTTGTAAGCTCAGTGCTGCAAGACATCCAAGAAAGTTACTGGTGCGTGACTATGGCAGGTGCTGGTGACTAACTCCAGTGGATCTACCCTGTCCCCTGAGGGACAGGTGGGCAGACTGCCTGCATTTCCACAGCTGAGGCAGGCCAAGAGCAGTGTACTTTGTGATCCCGCACAATGGGTGACAGGTGACACCAGAATGCACACACCGGTGGACAACTCTCACAAAGTGGCTCAGTGGCTCCTCTCCCACCGGAAATACTCCAGCCCTGCCCACCTTATACCACAACTCAGAAACAGATCTGGGAACTTCTACTCCAGAAACTGGGTATCTGACTCAGTTCCAACAGGGCTGTGACAATCAGAAAGCAAAGAGGAGGCAGTGCTCAGCATCCAGTGCCAGGCTCTGGTCACGACACCACCAACCACACCACCTATCAAGGGGATGACAGCCAGCACAGACGGAGGAAAGATGTGGCAGCCACCCACACTAAAAACAGACCTGCAATAAAAATATAGGAGCACATGGGCAACACAGGGTCACTCCCACATGAAAACAGCCCTTCAGGACCACAGTACATAACTGTGATTCCTAAATCCACAGTGTTCAAGAAATGTTAAGTAAAAAGAAGCAGCAGAGGAACCACTCCCAACTAAAAGAACAAAAGAAATCCTCTGAGAACAAATGATGAAAGAGACCTCTCCAGTATACCACAACTTGAGTTCAAGAAGGAGATCACAAAAATGTGAGAGGCATTAAGAAAGGCTATTGACAGGGGTGGGGGTACTGCACAGCAGCAGAGTGCATGCTTGGCATGCACAAGGTCCTGGGTTCAATCCCCAGTGCCTCTATTAGGGGGAGAAAAGAAAAGAGAGAAACAGAGGAAGAGAGGGAGGAAGGAAAGAAAGGGTAGGGGAAGGGCCAAGATAGCAGAGTAGAAGGACGCTCGTAGCTCACCTTCTCCCACAAATACACCAGGACTGACATCCACGGACCCACCCAGCCAATCAGAGCACCTGCTGGACTTTGACAGAACATTACCTTCTTCAAAAGACAAAATATGCCACAAATCTGGTAGGAGAAAAGGGAAAAAAAAGGAAGAAAAAGGAAAATAGAGTGGGACCGGTCCCATGGGGAGGGAGCAGCAAAGGAAGAATACCACTCATTCGCTGGGTCCCCCTCTCCAATGGAGAGGTCGACGGGATGGAGGGGGAGCCTCCGAGGCTCAGATCTATAAGAAGCGGCCCTTGACTGAAAGAACTAAGATAAACGGGCACAAAGGGTCCCTGCGACCCCCAGCCCTAGACGTGACCCAGCAGGGATGGGACGGGCCAGGCTGCCAGAGCTGGGTGGAGCACTGGGGCAGGCTGTACAGAGGCAACCTCGGGGGACTGCATGGTGCTGCGCACCATGGCTGGGAGGGGATACATAGCAGAACAACCTGGGTCCCCCATAAAATACAAAAAAAAAGCAAAGCAACACTGTTGGTGTGCCCTGGGGGAGGGGGCCGTAGCCTTCATCTCTGAAGACTCACAAAATCATTACTGGCCGGTTCTTGGGAGAAGAGGCGGGGCTCAGCCACAGCCGCCATATCCTCCAGGCGGGGCGGGGTCCAAACCTGAGTCAGTACCTGGGGGCTCCGCAACCTAACAGACGAGACTGAGATCTGTTCACAGCCTGAGGCAGATAGGATCATTCTGCCCTGGTGCCTCTAAGACAAATGAACAAGGAGCAGAGTTCTGGCACAGAGCAGGGGCAAGGGCTGGTGCAGGCATTTTCTCCAAACCCACCTACCGAGTTTGGACCCTACACTGCACAGGGAGCGGCACTGAAAAGGGATCGACCGGCCCACCTACCAGCACTAGGACCAGCACAGACTAGGGCCGCGACCAGAGGGCCTCTGGAACCAGCAAGCGGAGTTTGCACAGCAGGGCGAGGGCAGGAGCGGCAACAACCACAGAACAAAGAGAAGGTCCGATCAATAGTCAGGGCAGCCTCTGGCTACCAAATCACTGGCCCCACCCCTAACCAAAGGCATAACAGGCAAAAGGCAGGGAAGGAAGGCTTGACAACCACCCATACTTAAGAAGGACCTCTCGACAAAATTATTAAAGGTGCACAGTCTCCATGGGAACACATCCATTGTTTTTTTCTTCTCTTTTCTTTTTTCTTTTACTTCTTTAGTTGTTACTTTTTATAAATTTTGGGTTTTTTTTAATCTTTTAACATTTTTCTTTTAAAATATTTTATTTTTTAAATTTGTCTCAATTTCATTTTAATTTCTCTTAGTTTCTTATCCACTACAGTCTGTTCTCAAATCTTTTTTCTTCAATTTTTTTAAATTTCTCTCAATTTGACTTTTATTTCTCTTTGTTTTGTTCTTTTATTGATTATACTGTTTTCAATTTTAAGCTTTTGAAAATTTGTCAACTTGATTTTTATTTTTCTTCAATTTGTTGTTGTTATTGATTATACTGTTTTCAAGTCTTTTTTTCTTCTTTTAAATTTCTCCTTTTAGTTTTATTTCTGCATCTGCTGTAGATAAATAAATAAATAAATAAATAACCCCTTTCAGAACCATACTACATAAGATACTCCATAAGCCATAGTGCCAGAGAGATATAAGCAAAATGAAGAAGCAGAGGAACCACTCACAATTAAAAGAACAAAAGAAAGAATGATCAATGAAATAGACCTTGATAGTCCACTAGATCATGACTTCAAAAAGACAGTGATCAAAGTACTGAAGGAACTAAAAGAGATTGTGTTTAGAAATATAAAGTATGTCAAAAAGGAAATTGAAAGTATAAACAGGAGCCAATTAAAACTGGAACTCATTTGCTGAGAGAAGAGCTGATCTAAAGGCTGTAAAAAGAGGCTAGATAATGCAGAGGAACGAGTAAGTGACTTAAAAGACAGGACAACAGAAATCACCCAACCAGAAGAACTGAGAGGAAAACAAATAAAATCTGATGAAAACAATATAAGGGACCTATGGGATAATACAAAGCGTGCCAATCTACGCATAATAGGGGTCCCAGAAGGAGAAGAGCAAAGGGGAGTGAAAAGGTATTTGAAGAAATCATGACTGAAAACTTCCCAAACCTATAGAAGAAATCAGATTCCAAGTACAGAAAGCACAGAGGGTCCCAAACAAGAAGAACCCAAACAGACCCACACCAAGACATATTATAATCAGGATTGATTGCCAGGGTTAAGGATAAAAAAAATGATTCTAAAGGCAGCAAGAGGAAATCAAACAGTTAGTTATAAGGGAATTCCCATAAGGCTTTTGGCTGATTTCTCTACACAAACACTACAGGCCAGAAGGGAGTGGCAAGACATATTCAAAGTCCTGAATGAAAAAAAGATATAACCTAAGATACTTTATCCAGCAAGGCTATCCTTTAGGATAGAAGAAGAGATAAAGAACTTCACAGACAAGCAAAACCTAAAGGATTTAGCAATCATAAACCTATGCTAAAAGAAATACTGGAAAGTCTACTCTAAATAGAAAAGCAGCAGGATACTACAGAAAGGAGAAAACCACAACTGGAAAGGCAATACCATGAATTACTACAGAATAAACACGAAATTGTAAAAGAAGACATCTAAATCATTAAAGGTGGGAGAAGGGAGCAAGAAACTAGAGTTTTTTTTTTCTTTTTCTTTTTTTTTTTTCTTCTCACTAGGATGGGTTTGACCATATGTTAATATCTTTTTTAAGAAATGTATATAGTAATGGGTTAATATACCTACAAAACAGGGTAACCACAAGCCAAAAACTTACAATAGGGTCACAAACACTAAAAAGAAACAAAGATAATACAAAGGAAAATTATCAAACCACAGAAAGAAAAAGAAAGGAACAAACAGAAATACTAAATCAACTGCAAAATAAGTTCAAAGCGGCAATAAACACACATCTATCAATAATTGCTATAAATGTTAATGGACTAAATGCTCCAATCAAAAGACACAGAGTGGTAGACTGGACAATACAGTAAGAACCTACAATATGTTGCATACAAGAGACCCACTTTAGGGAGAAGGACACACATACATAGAGAGTGAGAGAATGGAAAAAGATATTCCATGCAAATGGAAATGACAAGAAAGCAGGTGTAGCAGTACTGACTTCAGATAAAATAGACTTTAAAACAAAGGCCATAAAGAAAGATAAACGACATTTTATAATGATTAAAGGAGCAGTAAAAGATGATGATATTACACTCATTAACATATATGTACCCAATATATAGGAGCACCAAAATACATAAAGCAAATACTAACAGATATAAAGGAACAAACTGATGGGAATACAATCATTGTAGGAGATTTTAACACCCCATTAACATCACTGGACAGACCTTCCAGACAGAAAATTAATAAGGCAGCAGAGAAATTAAGTGATACAATAGAATAATTAGATTTGGTTGATATTTTCAGAACATTACATCCCCCAAAAATAGAATATACATTCCTTTCAAGTTCACGTGGAACATTTTCTAGGCTAGACCATTTACCTGGGCACAAAAGAAGCCTCAACAAATTTAAGAAGATAGAAATTATTTCAAGTGTCTTTTGTGACCACAATGCCATAAAACTAGAAATCAACTGCAGAAAAACAAAGGAGAAAAGAAATGACAGCATGGAGAGTAAATAACATGTTACTAAAAAACCAGTGGGTCAGTGATGAAATTAAAGAAGAAACTAAAAACTACCTTGAGACAAACAACAATGAAAACACAAGCACACGGAATCAATGGGATGCAGCAAATACAGTGCTAAGAGGGAAGTTTATAAAAAAAACAGGCCTTCCTCAAAAAGGAACAATCTCAAATAAACAATCTAACCTATCAGCTAAAAGAATTAGAAAAAAAAAAAGAGCAAAGAAAAAAGTCAGCAGAAGGAAGAAAATAATAAACATATGGGAGAAAATAAATAAAATAGGGATTTAAAAAAACAGAAAAAATCAATCAAACCAAGAGCTGGATTTTGAAAGAGTTAAGCCAAATTGACAAACCTGTGGCCAATCTCATGAGAAAGAGAAAAGAGAGAGCACAAACAAAATAAGAAAGGAAAATGGAGAAATTACAACCAATATCACAGAAATACAAAATATGATATGAGACTACTATGAACAACTATATGGAAACAAAATGGATAACCTAGAAGAAATGAACAAGTTTCTGGAAACATACTGTCCACCAAGACTGAATCAAGAAGAAACTGACCACTTGAACAAACTAATCACTTGGAATCGAAATAGCAATAAAAAACCTCCCTACAAACAAAAGTCCAGGACCGGATGGCTTCACTGGGGAATTCTGCCAAATGTACAAAGAACTCTTACCTGCCTTTCTCAGACTCTCAAAAGACTGGAAAGGAGGGAATACTCCCAAACTCACTGTATGAAGCCACCATCGCCCTGATACCAAAACCGGACAAAGACACTACCAAAAAAGAAAACTACAAACCAATACCACTGATGAACATAGATGCAAAAATCCTCAACAAAATATTAGCAAACAGAATCCAACAGCACATAAAAAAAGACCATACACCATGATCAAGTAGGGTTCATCCCAGCAACACAAGAATGGTTCCACATACCCAAATCAATGTAATACACTACATCAACAAGAGAAAGGACAAAAAGACACGTGATCATCTCAATAGATTCAGAAAAAGCATTTGATGAAATTCAACATCCATTTATGATAAAAACCCTCACCAAAGTGGGTATAGAGGGAACATATCTCAATATAATAAAAGCTAGTTGTGACAAACCCACAGCCAGCATAGTACTCAATGGTGAAAAACTGAAAGCCTCCCCACTAAATTCTAAGACAAGACAAGGCTGTCCACTCTCACCACTTCTATTCAGCATAGTCTTGGAAGTCCTAGCCACAGCAATCAGGCAAGAGAGAGAAATAAAAGGGATCCAAATTGGAAAAGAAGAGGTAAAAGCATCACTATATGCAGACAACATGATAGTATTTACACAGAACCCTAAAAGCTTCACACAAAAACTACTAGAACTGATCAAAGAATTCAGCAAGGCAGCAGGATACAAGATTAATGTACAAAAATCAGTTGTATTTCTTTACATTAATGATGAATCAACAGGAAAAAAAAGTGTAGAAACAATCCCTTTTAAAATAGCACCCAAAGTAATACAATACCTAGGAATAAATCTAAAGGTAAAAGACTTACACATGGAGCACTACAAAACACTGGTGAAGGAAATTAAAGACGACTTTAAAAAATGGAAAGATATCCCATGCTCCTGGATTGGAAGAATCAATATTGTGAAGATGGTCATACTGCCCAAGGCAATCTACAGATTTAAGGCAATCCTTATCAAATTACCCAGGACATATTTCACAGAAGTAGAACAAATTAAAATAAAATGTATATGGAATCACAAAAGACTCAGGATTGCCAAAGCATTACTGAAGAAAAAGAATGAGGCTGGAGGAATAACTCTCTCAGACTTCAAACTATATACTATAGAGCTACAATAATCAAAACAGCATGGTGTTGGTAGAAAAACAGACATATGGACCAATGGAACAGAACAGAGAGCCCAGAAATAAACCCACAAACTTTTGGTCAATTAATCTTCAACAAAGGAGGCAAAAACATACAATAGAATAAAGACAGTCTCTTCAGCAAATGGTGTTGGGAAAACTGGACAACAGCATGTAAATTAGTGAAGCTAGAACACTCCCTTACACCATACACAAAAATAAACTCAAATGGCTTAAAGACTTAAACATAAGGCAAGACACTATAAACCTCTTAGAAGAAAACATAGGCAAAACATTATCCAACATAAATCTCAAAAATGTTCTTCTAGGGCAGTCTACCCCAAGCAATAGAAATAAAAGAAAAAAAAATGGGACCTAATTAAACTTGTAAGCTTTTGCACAACAAAGGAAACCATAAGCAAAACAAAAGGACAACCTACGCAATGGGAGAAAATATTTACAAAAGATGAAACTGACAATGGCTTGATTTCCAGAATATATAAATAGCTCATATAACTTAATAAGAAAATACAAACATCCCAATCCAAAAATGGGCAGAAGACCTAAAACAAACAATCCTCTAATGAAGACATAGAAATGACCAATAGGCACATGAAAAAACGCTCAGTATCACTAATTATCAGAGAAAGGCAAATCAAAACTACAATGAGGTATCAAATCACACCAGTCCGAATGGCCATCATTCAAAAGTCCACACATGATAAATGCTGGAGAGGGTGTGGAGAAAAGGGAACCCCTGTACACTGTTGGTGGGAATGCAGTTTGGTGCAGCCATTTTGGAAGACACTATGGAGATTCCTCAAAACACTAAAAAGAGATTTACCATATGACCCAGGAATCCCGCTCCTGGGCATATATCCAGAAGGAACCCTAATTCAAAACGACATCTGCACTCCAGTGTTCACAGCAGCACTGTTTACAATAGTCAAGACATGGGAACAACCTAAATGTCCATTGAAAGATGACTGTATAAAGAAGAAGTGGTATATTTATAAAATGGAATACTACTCGGCCATAAAAATGATAACATAATGCCATTTGCAGCAACATGGATGTCCCTGGAGAATGTCATTCTAAGTGAAGTAAGCCTGAAAGAGAAAGAAAAATACCATATGATATCACTCATACATGGAATCTAAAAAAAAGCCAAATGAACTTACATATAAAAGAGAAACATACTCACATAGAATATAGACTTGTGGTTGCCAGGGGGTAGGGAGGTGGGAAGGGATAAAGTGGGGTTCAAGATTTGCAGATACTGACAGGTATGTATAAAATACATTAAAAAAGATTATACTGTATAGCACAGGGAAATATACTTAAGATCTTATAGTAGCTCATGGTGAGAAAGAGTATGAAGATGAATATATGTATATTCATGCATGACTGAAAAATTGTGCTGTACACCACAAATTGACACATTATAAACTGACTATAACTCAATAAAAATAATTTTCAAAAGAAAGGCTATTGATACAAATGCAAATGACTGCAAAAAGGAACTAGAACCTAGAAAGAGGACCCAATTAAAATAACAAAAATTTATTTTCTAAGATGAAAACCAAGCTGAAGGCATTAATAGCAGACTAAATAATGTATAATAATGAATAAGTAATCTGAAAGATAGAATATTTGAAATCACCCAATCAGAACAGCAGATATAAACATATGAAATAAAATGAAAGCAATATATGAGACCTACAGGATAATACAAAGCATGCCAAGCTACACATAATAGGGATCCCAGGAGGAGAAGAAAGAGAAAAGGATATTCAAAATGTATATGAAGAAATTATGGCTGAAAACTTCCCAAACCTAAAGAAAAAGATATCAGGTATAAGAAGCACAGAGGGACCCAAACAAGATGACCCTAAACAGACCCACACCAAGACATGTTATAATTAAGACGGCAAAAGATAAAGGTAAATAGAAGATTTTAAAGTCAGCAAGAATAAAAATAAAGAGTTATTTATAAGGAAACTCCAATAAGACCATCAGCTGGTTTCACTACAGAAATATTGCAGGCCACAAGGGGGTGGCAAGAAGAATTCAAAGTCCTGAAAAAGAAAAACCTGCAATCTGGATACTCTACCAAGCAAGATTATCATTTAGAATAGAAGGAGAGAGAAAGAATTCCTCAGACAAACAAAAAGTAAAAGAATACAGAAATACTAAACCTATCCTATAAGAAACATTAAAAGGTCTTTTCTAAATAGAAAAGAAGCAAGAATCTACAGAAAAGAGGAAATCACAACTGGAAATGTGATAACAGCAATGAACAGGAAGAGAGTAAATACAGAGATGTAAAAAAGGACATCAAAATCATAAAATGTGGGGGAGTTGAGTAAGAAAACATAACTTTTTTTTTTTTAGAATGTATTTGAGCCTGCTTGATGACCAGTCCTAAGCAAATAAACATAGTAATGGGTCAACATACTTCAAAAACAGGGTAAACACAAATCAAACACATAAAATTGAGTCACAAAAACCAAAAAGAAAATAAGCATAATGCAAAAAAAAAATCATCAAACTCTAAAAGGTAAAACAATAAGAAAAAGAAAGGAACAAAGAAGAAATACAAAATCAACTGGAAAAAAAAAAGTTTAAAATGGCAATAAATACATATGTATCAATAATTACCTTAAATATCAATGGACAATCAAAAGACAGCGTGGCAGACTGGATAACAGAACAAGAGCCTACAATATGCTGCCTCAAGACCCACTGAAAGTGAGGCGATGAAAAAAGATATTTTATTCAAATGGAAATGACAAGAGATCAGGGATAACAATACTCGTATCAGACAAAACAGACCTTAAAACAAAGGCCATAAAGAAAGATAAAAAAGGACACTACATAATGATAAAAGAATCAATACAAGTAGAGGATATTACACTCATTAACACATATGCATCCACTATAGGAGCACCTAAGTACAGAAAACAAATACAGACATAAAAGGAGAAATTGATGGGAATACACTAATAGTAGGAGACTTTAATGCCCCACTAACATCAATGGAAAGATCTTCCAGACAGAAAATCAGCAAGGCAAAAGAGATCCTAAATGATGCAATAGAACAGTTAGACTTAATTGTTATTTTCAGGTCATTACATCCAAAAAAAAATTCTTTTCAAGTGCACGTGAAACATTCTCTAGGACAGACCACAAACTAACACACAAAACAAGCCTCAAGAAATTTAAGAGGACAGAAATTATTTCAAGCATGTATTCTAACCAAAATGGTATGAAACTAGAAATCAACCACTGAAAGAGAAATGAGAAAAAATGAAGACTTCATAGAGACTAAATAAAGACTGCATGCTACTAAGAAACCAACAGGTCAATAATGAAATCAAAGAAGACATTTTAAAATACCTAGAGACAAATGATAATGAAAACACAATCACACAAAATATACAGGATACAGCAAAAGCAGTCTTAGAGGGAAGTTCATAGCAATACAGGCCTTCCTCAAAAAATAAGAAAAATCTCAACTAAACAACCTAATCTACCACCTAAAAGAATTAGAAAAAGAACAAACAAAACCTAAAGTCAGCAGAAGGAAAGAGATCATAAAGATCAGAGAGGAAATAAATGAAACAAAGATTTGAAAAATAATAGAAAAAAATCAATCAAATCAAGAGCTGGTTTTTTGAAACAGTAAACAAAATTGACAAACCTCTGGGGTCACCAAGAAGAAAAGAGAGAGGAAACAAATAAACCAAATAATAAATGAAAGAGGAGAATTAACAACTGATATCACAGATACACAAAAAATGGAAGAGAATACTATGACCAATTACGTGTCAATAAATTGGACAATGTAAAAGAAATGTACAAGTTTCCAGAAACATACAGGCCACCAAAACTGAATCAAGAAGAAATAGACAATTTGAACAGACCAATCAGGAGACTGAAGAGGAGGAAACACTCC